>NC_089884.1:11404913-11708189 GCF_040182565.1 Anser cygnoides
CCTCGCCAGGCACTTCACCCACCCAAAGTGTTCACACCACGAAGGGGCAGGTCTTCCTCCCTGCAAGGCTTCGGGCCGAGGCAAGGGCTGCCTGAAGCCCAGCCTGGATGAGACACAGGGATACCCCCCGAGGGACTGTAACAACACTAGATGACCACCTAGGTTACTACCAAATTCACACTCACATGGACAGGCTCTGGGGTGGGTGCTCGCACAGCTTTTAGGAACTTTTTAGGGCTTTTAGGAACTTCCCAGCTTGAGCAATAAATCCTTATCAGGCCAAGTGACTGCTGCTGGCCTGAGCCCAAGGGCAAATTTCCCTTGCAAGGGACAACACAAGGATTTCCTCCCCCCTTGCTCTGCAAGGGTCTTTGAAACAGCAGCAAGGCCTGCTGACTTAATCCGATAACATCAACAAGTGCAGACATCAACCTAAAAATAACTCTGTTAACCTCCTGATAACGTCAAGAGCAGACAAAAGTCTCTTTGTTACATAAACAGTTGCAAGAAAATGGCCTAAAATGTCCTTTCCTCATCAGAGCCACAGCAGAGCCATGACCATAGGACAGGGGGTCAGCACCTGACCCAGAGGAGAGCCACATCGCCAACTAGCCGGAGGAAGGAGTGGAGAGCAACTCCAGCAAGGGCCAGGAAGGTGCAAGCACCAACAGGCATGAGGGGAAGGAGGCAGCCGTACTCTGCTTGCTGATCATTTTTGTGTCATTTCTCCCAGGAGGCAGATTTATGGCAGTCCCTGATGGGGTCAGGTGAAATGGTCAGGGTGACCTGCGAGAGCAGGCTCAGCTCGTGGTGACGCTCCCACAGCTCTGGCTGCTACTGACTACATGCCGATGCTCGATCCGAAATTGGGCTCAGCCCCCGTCTCCATAGCGTGGGACTGCTGCCCTTCAAAGGGAGCCGTGTTAGCCATGGTGCGGCCACGTGAGGCCGCGTGAACGGCCCCGGCAGGCAGCCTGGCTTCCTGTGGGAGCTGGAATTGGAACAAAGTCAGAAGCAGCTTGTGGGTGATGCAAATGGAGGTGCAAGTCACTGTGCTGGACTCCTCCAATGCAGGGCAGGAAGGGGGGCTGAGGCACCATCCCCGTCCCCCGGCACAGCCGTGTGGCACCTTTGGCGCAGAGGCCGACTTTTGCTTCTGTGCCACCCAGCACCTTTTGCTGCCAGTGTGTCTACCCTTCCCCCAGCAAAAAGAAAAGTTCCATTCAAAGAACTGGAAATATCTGTGAGAGCCAGTATTTACCCAAGGCACTTCCTGGCCACCTCCCAGCGCGCTCTCCTCCCCTCCATCTCCTTGGAGCCCGACTTTCTCCCGCACGACTGCTTTTCAGCACACACAAAAGGCGGCTTTGGCTGGAACCTGGCCGAGCTGTGCCCCTCTCTGCAGCAGCTTTGTGGGCTCTGCAGTGATCAGCACTGCCACCGCTCCTCACGGCCGTGACGCCCCCAGCCTCGAACCCTGCAGCTGCCCCAGGGTGAGGGCGCTGGCTGCAGGGTGAGAGGCAGGGTCCCCACCTCTGGGCTCAAGGCAGGGAGGCCCCCTGACCCCACATCCCAGCCCGCCTCCTTCCGATGCCGGGGTCTGTGTGGAGCCAGGTGCATGTGTGGAGCTGCGGGGACCAAGCCCCATGCTCAGGACCCTTGATCTGGGCACGGGGCAAGGGTCACTCTCCTTGCTCTGCTGCTTGTCCCGCTCCTTGTCTCCCTCATTTCCCGCGCGGAGCGGGGCAGAGTTCGCGGGGACACTCTGTCCTGGCTGCTCTCGCATAAACTATTATTTTTTAATCCCTTTTGCAGCCAAGCGTGCAGCCTGCCAGCCAAACAACTCCTTTCCTCCTCTGGACACCCGCCAGCCCCCGCGCCGTGCCTGGAGCCGAAAGGTGCTGGGAAGGAGGCAGCCCAGCTCCCGGCCGCCCCTGCCGGGGTCCCCCAGGCCACCCGCACCCCCCGGACCCCCCGGCCGGCTCCACCGACCGGGTGCCGCTCCCGAAGGCCGGGGGCACCGCGACCCCCCCGGGGGTCCCAGAGGGTCTCGGCGGCACCCGGTGCGGCTCGGCTCCTCCCGGTCCCGCCCGCTGAGTCACCGGCGGCCCGGGGGGGCGGGGGTGGGCTGAACCGTGCCGTGCCGAGCCGAGCCGCGTCGTGCCGAGCTGAGCCGCGCCGTGCTGTTCCGATAGGAGCCGTGCCGAGCCGAGCCGAGCCGGACCGAGCCGTTCCGATAGGAGCCGTGCCGAGCCGCGCCGTGCTGTTCCGATAGGAGCCGTGCCGTTCCGAGCCGAGCCGTTCCGATAGGAGCCGTGCCGAGCCGCGCCGTGCTGTTCCGATAGGAGCCGTGCCGTTCCGAGCCGAGCCGTTCCGATAGGAGCCGTGCCGTTCCGAGCCGAGCCGAGCCGCGCCGGGACAGCGCGCCCAGCCCGGGCCGGGCGCAGGTACCGGGGCCGGTTAAGCCGGGCGGGGTCCCGGAGCGGCGTGGGGCGCGTGCGGGGCTGGGGGCAGGAGCGGCGGGGCCGGGCCGCTCGGGGGCTGCCTGCGGCCGCTCGGGGTTGGACCGCGTCTGGGGTGCCGGGCGGTGCCGCGGGCTCTGGCCCCGGGCATCAGCCCCCCAACTCCCGTGGGGGCCTCCTGGGGCGCGGGGTGCTCGGTGAGCTGTGGGCCGAGCCGGGGCGCAGGGCTGCGACGCGTGCTGTGTGCCCCCGCACAGGCTGCGACACCTCTGTCCCCGCAGAGACGGGTCTCCCCGAGGGCCCCCCCCGCAATTCGCAGCCAAGGCACGACCTGTCTTGAAGCCTCCATCCCTACAAGCGCTTCCCTTCCCTGCTAAATCGGGCTTCGCCGTGCCTCTGCCCAGCAGCCAGGCCGAACGGAATTCAGCCGCAGAGCCGCAGATCCCCGTGCGCTTTGCGGGGCAGCTGTTGTCGGCTGCTGCCCTCAGCACAGCTGAGCCCTGCGAAGCCCCCGCCACTCTGCTGTGCCGTGCTGTGTGCGCGGCCGCCGCTTCCCAACCCGGGGAACCACCGGCACACCCCGCTTCTCCTTCCTGGCGGAGAGCACAGCATCCTGTGGGACGGTTGGCTTGTCTCGACACGGAGCTCTCCTTCCAGTGCCTGCCGGGGGATTCCTGCTGCAGCACTGCGGCTTGCTGCTGCCTGTCCTGGCAAACTGCTGGGGGCTGCCCTGGGTGCTCCCCGCCCGTGAGCTGCCTGAGCGGTCCCTGAGGAAAGGGGCAAAGAGACCAGCAAGACCCAGCAACACCAGCTGGAGAATTGAAATCAGGTCTCCTGGAATAGCCTCCTAGCAGCAAGTCCGGACCGCTGTGAGTGGGGGAGCCAGCCAAAGCTCATTTCATGGCCTGAGAGCTGCGGTACCCACTTACAAGCTCTGCTGCCAGCAGGGAGCCAGGAGAGGTTTCAGAGACCTGGACAGCAGGAGAAAAAACAGGCTTTGGGCAGTGCTGTAAGTTCAGTCCTCCTCAGTACCACAGCCACAGTGGGTTTTGCTCTGCCCCTGCAAGGTTTGCCGCTCCCACGTGAGTTGAGCCAAGGCCTAAAAATGCTGCATAGTTGGTTCCAGTCCAGCTCTTAATCCTGCAGCCCGGGGGCTGCTATTCGGAGAGCAACAGGTTTGCAAACAACTGCGTGCTGCCGGGATGGGGCACACTGGGGCTGGCCCTCCTGCGTATTTTGGTGGCACCCATGGGTGTCAGAGGGACGTGGCGCTGCAGACAGCAGCTCCCACATGCTGGGGGCTCTGGCTGCAGCCGGGGGAGGGATGTGAGTGCCAGCCCCCGCGTGGCACCAGCTGGGCAGCAGCCTGCCAGCACTTGTTTTTCAGAAGGGCACTGAGCCGTAAACTTCTTTCCCATCAGCTCACCAACAGCTGGGCTATGGCAGCGACCAGGAAATCTGTGACCCAGGCCCTTGTACCTAGCTCCTCCGATGCTACAGCCTCCCCCCGGTGAAAGTCCCACAGTTCACCCTTGCCAGGCACTGGAATTGCTGCCATCCTCCAAGTATCCCGAGCCAAACATGAAATGGCTTGGAGCACAATCCTGGGCTGCTCTGTACTCCCATGTGATGGGAAACATTTTCATGTGGATGACAATGAGACCCGGGAAGGGATGTTTCTCAGCGACCATCCAGGATAGAGCATTTTGGAAGGTGTTACAATCTGAGGGTGGTTTGGGTGGAAGAAAGGTGTGAGCCCATCTGCAGGAGGCCCAGGGTTTTCTGCTGAGGAAGGGAGGCCAGGCTGCTCCTGCAGCAGCTCCAGCCCAGGGTGGGCTTCGAGGGCTGCAGCCCTGGGGCTGGGGGAATGTGGTGGCCTTGCAGGCTCCTGGGCTCTGTGCATCGTGGGAAGCAGCGGCTGCCAGCTCAGCGCTGGGTACCTGCATCCCTGGGACAGTGCTTTTTTCTTGGTATTTTCTACCTAAGTTGGTGGCTGCCACGCAAAGCACCCTGCTGGGGACAATCAGACCCGCTCAGCCCAGGGTGAGGGGAAGCCCTTGTTGCCCATCAGCTCGGTGTTACCAGCTGCAACCCATGCCTGAGGCTGAGTGCATGTGAGGATGCCTGAGTGGGCACACCAAGGCCATTCCCACTCCTTACAGGTGGGAAACTGAAATCCCCAGACTTCACATCAGTTGCAGCATGCTGCCCCTCCTGCATCGGTTGCAATGTGCCTTGAGGATGCAGGCTGCTCCTCCAAGGCTGTGGCAACCTCAACATTGCTGCAGCCACACCTGTTCCTTTGGAGGCTACGTATAGCCCTTGCTGAAGCCACTGGCTTTGCATGATACCAAACAAGATGCTGTGTGTTCCCCACCACTGCAGAGGAAGCGTTGGGTTTGTTAGCTGAGGTATTTCTGGTTGCAGTGTTTTTTAGGAAATGGTGATTTGATGGTTTTGAGCATTGGAGGTCGGAACTATCTCTGCCTCCCACCAACTCTCCTACCGCTTCCTCAGGAGGGGAGGTGGCAATCGGCCTGTGAAGGACACCAGGTCTGTCAGGGAGCTCTGCTGGGCCCCTGGCAATCGTTACCAGGTCTCGTCCCATCTGCAAAACTGCCCCGTGCCTGCGGATGCCGGTGTTGCAGGGGAACGTGCCAGCACGCTGCTGCGAGCTGAACCACTGAGCCCCAGCCCACAGCCGGCGCAGGGCATGGCATGGCTCACCCCAGTGGGATTAGCAAATGTGCCCGTTGGGTCCAGGCAGCCAAGGGCGCCTTCCTGATGCCCACCAGTGATGGGAAGGGCTTGCATGCTGATGCTGTGACTAATGTGTGGGCTGGCCCCGGTGCCCACGGGATGCTGGCCAAGAACAAGGACACATTGTGAAGATGAACCTGGTCACCTGAGTGACCGAGGCTGGGGCCATCCTGAGCATCCCCTCCAATGATGGGCACTGTCCCCTGCATGGGATCGTTCTGTATCCTGTCTGGGGGAGTCTGTCCTGGCTGCCTGGGGCCACTCACATGCCTCTCTCTGTGCCTCAGTTCCCCCATCTATTTCCCAAAACTTTGCCTTCTCTCCCCTGAATAACAGGCTATGGGTGAAGAGCTGTGTCCTTATCAGCATCTTGGAGGCTCGAGGCACAGACCAGTGGTGTATTTTACTAGCAAGCCTGGAAGCAAAATAGATGAAAGCCCCTGCATCTACGCGTTTCCGGTGTTTGTGTGAGACATGAGAGCATCTTCCCTTCTTGGGAAAAATGTCATGTGCAAAACCCGCAAGCCCTTGCCATCTCCAAGTAATCAAATACCTGGTGCCAAGTCACCCAGAGATCAATAAGGTTTCTCAGTGGTAATAAACACTGGGCTTTTTATTTTTTCTACTTGCCTCCAGGTTTAGACACAGTATTATTCGCAGGCTTCCCTTTGCAAGGCCAGCGCATTAATTTAGTGGTGATGAGAGAACACAATGTAATGCCCTGATACTTCGTGCTGAGCTTCTGAGAAAACACATCCTGCCCTGTGCCAGTAAGGAGCCTGCTCCAGACCCCAATCTCCCCCACCTCTGCTTATCTCATCTGTGACAAAGCAGCAGCTTTTCTATGTGCTATTGTTCTCAGAGCAGCCTTGGAGCTGAGCTACCCGGCTGGGGGGGCTGGGGCGGGGTGGCTGGAAAAGCCTTCCTGCTCCAGGGAGGAAGGAGGGAGGCTGGGCTGGTGTGGAAGGGGCTGCTGCAATAGGTCCCCGCAGTGGCTTTCGCAAAAGGGTTCCTGGGAGAGCGGGGCAGCAGGGAGCCCTGTGGCACCTGGGTGCAGTGATGCTGTGCCCTCACCTGCGCTGTTCCCCACTGCCTCCAGGATGCACTTGGGGACCAGCATTGCCTGCTGTGGGTATGGGTGGGAACTGAGTTTTTCTGCTGAGAAAACAGTTTCAGGGGATTTTCTCTTGGCATTGTTTAGCTCAGGAAGAGGCAATCAACCGAGTTGGGGCAAGCAGAGCTCAGAGGGGAAATACCAGCTGCCCTCCTTCCATGGGGATTTCTTGTCTCATCTGTGCTCTCAGTAATGGCTGAAAGGGGACGATCCCTTTCTTTGGCAAAATCCAAACTGTGCCAGCACAGCAGAATGGGTCAGAGCTTGTCCCTCTGCCAGCCTTCCCCTGGCTGGAGCCTTGCAGCTTTGTGTCCCCCATGCGCTGGCTTGGTGCCATGGCACCATGGTTTGCATTCACGTCTTTGTTACTCCCAGCTTCAAGCACCGGTGCTTCACGTTGCCTTTAAGCACACTGCGTGTTTTGCTGTTGCCACCTGCATTTTGCCATCGCATGCCTGTGCTTTTTCAATACAAGCTCTCACTCCGTGGCTGCATGTGTGTGATTCCCGGGCATGCAGCAAGGAATGGGGACGCTGGCCTCATTCACATCCAGTTACCGCTGGCAAGTCATGCCCATGCTGTACGCCCCTAGCCCATGCTGGGGACCTCAGCAGCACAGTGCTTGTGCAAGACCGTTATGCCCATGGTAGCTGGTTGATTTACAGCCCAAAGCCCCTGTCATCCAGGGGTGACAAATTGCTGCGGGAAGGCTAACGCGCTCTGCCTGTTGGTGGTGACACACCAGTGCAGGATGTGCGCTGGATCCGTGCTGGCTGGAGAGACTTCCTGCGCTGCTCAGGAAAGCAGCAAGTGGCTGTGGTGTCACATTAGCAAACCTGTGTGGGGAAGCATGTCTCAGCACAGTCACAAGCCATCTCCTGCTGACACCCAGGCCAACCCAGAACCCGGTCCTGGGCAAGCAGCACTGGCAGCGGGTGAGAGGCTGGCCAGCACTGGTCGGCAGCCCCACTTCCAGCCTTGGCGAGAAATGAGGTGGGACCTTCCCCTTGCCACCAGGAGACCCGGTGACAAGGACACTGAGTTTTCAAGCCAGCAATTTTCCCTGGTCTTCACTACTGACAACCCTTGGATGCCTCTGAGAGCTTGTGAGACACAGAAGAGGCTTTATTTTTATCTTTCTTGTGAGACCAAGATGATATCTGTCATTCCTCTCCTCTCTTACATCACGCATTGGTCAGACAGAAAAGCCTCAACTGTGCAGCAAAGGGAGCCTTTGACAGCAATGCTTGCAGGAGCCCTGCAGCCACTTCGGCGGGTGGTCCCCTGGCGCTCGCATGCTGTGAGACAGGCAACAGATGTCTGCACATCTGGCCAGGTTTATGTCCACGTGAACAGGACACCCTGAAACGGTGCTGGGGGTTTTGAGCGGGATGGTTGGAAGCAACGTGGGAGCCAGACACAGCCCTGGCAGTGGCAGCAACCTGGGTGCTGGCTTGGCGTTGGGCGTCAGCAAGTGCTTGGTTCTGGCAGCCGCCCCACGCAGCCCTTGCTGACGGTGTCCTGTCCCAGCGGGTCAGTGTGATGCCCTGGATGGTGCACATTTGCATTACCTCATCAGCTTGCTAGGCACGGGCCATTTTCATCCTCTTTATGGTCCTGCTGCCCATGGGTGCACCCTTCATGCTGGTGACTCTGGGCGTTCCCTGACACCTCCTGCCACTCTCACCCCAGGCCCCTGGGTGGGGCTGGTGTCACCGTAATGCAGGCAGCGCCTGCCCCAGCTGCTGCTGTTGGGTGCAAATACCACAGCTGCAGCCACGGCGGGTGCCTCTTAAAAAGGTGGGAGCCCAGGGTCCCAAGATGAGCGTGGGAAGAGCTGCACAGCAACTGTGAGACTGCTGCCAGGAGGTGGGGTTGTGCTGCAGCCAATGCACAAGCAGATGCCAGCAGATGCAGGCGGTGGGTGGCAGCTGTAGGGGGACAGAGCATGCTCGTATCCTGCACCGTGCTCCATCCCCACCACCGCTGCCTGTGGGTTGCAACGTGACCAGTTCTGCAGCTGAAAATATAGGAGCAGAAATCACCAGATACAATTCTAGGCCTGGTAGGTTAGGAAACCACTATTTCCTTCTGTTCTTTATCGCCTGCGATAAGAAGCCAAGACAGGAACCAAGATGTGAAGCAGCGAGCTGTAGAGGTTGGCGCCTGTGCTGGGGCCGAGAGTCCAGAGATTTGTCTGCCTCCTCCTGCCTCTGTCCTGCCCTTCCAGCCTCACGTGGCCATGTGGGGAGTCTGGCACCCGGAGCTCCTCCTCGCGGGTGGCAGAGGCACTCGGGAGCTGGCTGTTGCACCAGCCACTGTCCCCCCTGCACAGCCTCAGCTCTCCATCCCCTGATGCCATGCTGGCTGTGGGCAATGCTCTTGTCACCTCAAATATTTACATGGCCTCTTTTCTTTGTGACCTTCCAGGCTCTGCTTTCTCCTGGGAGGCAAAGCCAGTCAAGAGCCACCTGTGATGAAAGTCCTGCTCCTGCTCCTTCTCTCCCCCCTCCAAGGTAGGCTGGTCCCAGCCACATCCTGCCCTGGGCTAGCATGTCTAGGCTGCTGGAAGTAATTGGCAGCCCCAAAATGCAAAGGCTGAAGGCACTGAGGGATGTTTGCTGCCATGGCTTCCACAGAGGTGAAACATCTTGTGGGCTGATGTGCCTCCACTAGGGTCTCTGGCGTGAGGACCTGGAGATGGAGGGGTCCTTTCTGGAGGAAGCAGGTCTCCATCCATCTATAGTGCTCCTTTGTCCTTGTCAGCCTGCTGCGGGGCCGGGGGGGTGGCAGTGGGGAGAAGCCAGCCCCAGGAGAGAGGAGCTATGGTAGCCCCGGGCATGCTGGCTCCTGGCAAACCTCCCAGCGTGACCATGGGCAAGTTGGAGGTGGCTCACGTCACACAGCCTGGCCAGGATGGGTTTGGCACACTTGGGGCAGCGCCTGGCATGCTACGTGCTGGCGTGTGGGTCGCTGCCCCTCTGGCTAAGCCAGCATCTCTCTGCGCTTGTGCAATGCAGGGGTGGGTGCAAGTGTCCGCCAGGAGGATTTCCGTTTCTGCGGAGAGAGGAACCAGACTGAGAGCAGCTCCGTCATCTACAAGCACAATCCTGCCAACATCTCCATTGAGAACACGGCCCAGGCACTAATAATAAAAAGTCCATTTTTGCCAAGCAGGAGAAACTTTTCCTACCAGTCCAGCTTGCCGCCCACTTTGGGCAGGTACCGCTTCTGCATCTACTGGTTCAAGCCCAACAGGACCCTCCGGCTTGCATACGGGAAGCAGAGCTTCCTCCTGGGCCAGGACCCACCCAGCAGCATCACCCAGGAGAGGGACACGCAGAAGACTGAAAGGACCAAGACCGCTATCTTCAATGTGTCCTATGTCTTCAAGGGCCAGAAGAACACCTCCCTTGACAGTGCATCTGAATACTTTTTCCCTGGTAAAGGCAGTTCGGTGTTATTTTAATGAGATAAGGGTCAATTCCACTCCCAGCCTGTGCTAGCCATCAGCAGAGCACTGGGGTTGTCCCGGTGCTGTGTATGACAATGCCATGACACAGCTAAAGGGTGATAGGAAGGACAAGTGGTTTGGCTTAAACAGCCCAGTGGCAGCCCCTGGCACACAGGTGTCCCTGGGCGAGCAGCTACCAAAACATGAAGGCGGAGATTTTCCAAAGTGCTACAGCCCACTAAAATCCCAGGAAGCCATGTGCTTTGCAGAGGAATGCTGAGCTCCAGGCGGCCGGAGAAGCCGCCTGGGTCAGGGTCTCTAGTGGCTTCCCAAGCGTGGGCCCACATTGAAGCCCTTTGCTTTGGGTTCCTGCGAGGGCTGTGCCATGGAGCCAGCCCTGGCCAGCAGCTGGGGACAGGGGGAAGCTGTCTCTGCCTCTGCCCCTGACAGTATCTCCTGTCATGTGCCACCAGCCTCTCTGGAGATCATGCCCGTCTGGGAGCAGGACGTAGAGGGCCAGCTCGCTGCCCTGGACAGACTCCTCGCACAGGCGCCGGCCTCGGGTGCCACGGCACAGCGATCACTTCGGCAGTGAGTGCGGGGCTGGGCTGCAGGCTGGGTGGTTGTGGTGGTGGGCAGGGTGTTGGCTGAACCTGTTCCACGCTGGTGCCTTTTTCCTGGTCCCCGGCGTGGCACCTGCTGCCCTGCTCACTGCGTCCTGTTCCCCACAGCAAACTTGGGGCCTTGGAGAGGATGCTGGCGCAGGTGGAGCTCAAAGGGCAGAACCAGACCTTCGGGAAGGCCGCTCTGCGTGCCACCGTCCTGAGAGTCAGCACTGCGCAGGCTCCTCGGCACCTGGCCTTTGCTTCCCCAAGAGAGGTGGGTCTGTGGGGTGCTGGTGGGGACGGAAGTGCAACCCCAGGGCTGGGCAGATGTTGTCACCCCTGTCATCCCCACCACACCCAATGGAGCTCAGAGTAGCAGCCCACCAGCATCTTCCTAAGCTCTGTCCCAATGGGTCTGTCCTTGCAGGAGAGCAGAGAGGTCCAGGGGTTCTCCGTGGATCTGCCAAGCAGCTTGTTCGTGACTGCAAAGAAGGAGGTGGCGGAGCACAGGGTGCTCCTGGTGGACATCAACAGCCAGGCCATGTTCCAGGTAACACTTGCGCCATGCAGCACGGTGGGGTGCCACTGTCTGGTGGCACAGGGTAGCAGAGAGCCAGCTGCAGCAGGGAGTGCTTGTACAAATCAGCACAAGGCATCGTTCCCTGGGCTGGCCTTACCTGCCCATTCATGTCCATGTTGCACCCTGCAGCATCACCTGCAGCTCAGCTAGGCTTTGCCTTCTCCTCTGCCCGTCCTGCAGCCCTCGCCCTTCTCGGCCAGCTCCAGTCCCTGCTGCCCAAACCAGGCTGAAGGCACTCACTTGTAGAAGGTGCTCTGGAGATGTTAGATGCTTCGAAAATGAGCTAGAGTCCTGACAGGGAAGCAGCACAGGTCCTCTTTGCTGTGGACTCTCACCAGCTTCACACCTGGCAGCTCTCCCTTCCTGCAGTGCCACCACCTCCTCTCCTTCTCCTACAGGATGAAAACAGCAGCCACATCCTGGGTGACAAGGTGGTTGGCATCTCCCTGGTGGACATGGTGGTGGCCAATCTCTCTGACCCAGTGGTCCTCACTTTCTTCCACAGCCAACTGCTGGTAAGTGGGGGAACAGCCTCATCACACCCAACCCCTCCAGGAACAGAGGGGCAAGGATGGCTCAGGCCCTACCAGCTTTAAGAGTGGTCACGATCCAGCAGGCCCATGTCCTAGGCCTGCTGCAACCTACTGCATCTTCTGGCTTCATGGCTTCACCATGTGCACTAGTGGTGGCTCTGCCTACTTCTGTGCAGTGGATGATAATCTGCAGATGTGTCAACTCCAGCACAATCTCCAGGGCTGGGGACACTTTGAGTTAATATTTCTTGGCTCATTCATAGCCACCGTTCAAAGGCGAACTCCTTATTTAAAACTGGGGCCTGGGAGGAGGTATCTGTTCTGCAAACTGCCAAGAGAAGTCTTTACCTTGAGCCTCTGCTCATGATGTGGGCCAGTTCATCTCCTGAGACCATCTCACCTCCTGTCCAATGTTGCCCCTACCAAACTTGCAATTCATCCTGATCAGGACCTGTTGTTTTGTCATTTCAGAGGAATGTGACCCTGCTGTGCGTCTTCTGGCAGGAGGACAGCACCGGTGAGTGTATGGGCGCAGGAGCTTCTGCATTTGTGTGCGAAGCATAGATGCTGTTTCTGTTCCCTTGGCTGAGTACTAAAGACCTACTGGCTGTTGGTGGTAGAAGTTGTTCTGCAACTCCCTTGCTCCAGCTCCATAAATGTTTCCCAAGGGGTCAATTGTAGGCTTTTTCCTCCATATCTAACCTAGGAGCTTTCTCCCTTCCCAGGGAGGGTACTGTTGCCCCTGAAGCTAGCAATCCTGTGTATGTATTCCTGCTAGTGTGTGCTCTGCATAGGGTGATCTGGGACCCCCCACATTTGTCCTTCCCCCTGCTGTGGACACCCTAACCTGAAGCTCTGAGCTCCAAAGCAGCTGTTTCTGCTGGTCACCAGATGCTTTCCCTTTCTTTAGCAGCCAGCTCTGGAAACTGGGATAGCTATGGCTGCACAACAGTGGAGGGGGATAGACAGACATACTGCAGATGCAACCACCTCACCTACTTTGCTGTGCTAATGGTGGGTAGTGCCTTCCCGCAGCTCTCTACATTATTCCCCCTGGCACTGCTCCTTCACTGTCTCCTTCCTTCTTCTCCCCAGGTATCCTCTCCAGAGATTACCTACATACACAGAGACTATCTGAGCATCATCACGTACATTGGCTGCCTTATCTCAGCTTTGGCATCCATTTGCACCATCTTCTTCCTCTACTTCAGGTACGGTCTGGGTGCCCAGGTGAGCCAGTGGGCTGACAGGACACCCCCATGCTCCCTCTCTGCATCTTTCCTGTTGTCATTACACTGGGGAGGGCCCAAGCTCTCCAAAGGCAGTTGGTGGTCCAGCTGGAAGCATGATGAAGGAGCCAGGCTGGAAGAAAGTAGAATGTACCCCTCCAGAAACTGTCCTCTTTGCCAGGTCTCTTGAAGGGCACTCTCAAACACCTGCTGATTTTGGAAAATCAGTTTGGTTGTTGTCATGGAGCTGGCAAGCAGAAACCAACAAAGATCTTGTCAGGGAGAACAAGAGTGGCTTTTCTTGAGTAATATCACTGACCCTATGTGGATGATTGGGAGCTGAAAATATGTCACTCCCAACCCTCCATAGACTAAATCTGAAGTGCAGGGCCAGCTGCAGAGACCTGAATCTGCCTGTGTCAGTCCCATGTGTGGGGTCAGTATGTCAGCCCCTTACACTAACAAGGGTTCTCCTAACTCTTCGGGTGTGGTGTGTTGCCCCAGCGACACTGTGGGGTGTAGTGGGGCACCAGTGATACTGGCCAGGCACAGTGTTGACATCTCTTCCCCTCACTTCTCCAGAAGCAAGCAGCGAGACCAGATCACGAGCATGCACATCCACATGAACTTGCTGGGTGCCATCTTCCTCCTGGACTTCACCTTCCTCATCTCAGAGCACTTGGCTGCCAGCAGCAGCGAGGCAGCCTGCAGAGCTGGGGGTCTGTTCCTGCACTTCTCCCTCCTGAGCTGCCTCACCTGGATGGGCATCGAGGGCTACAACCTCTACCGGCTTGTGATCGAAGTCTTCAATGCCTACCACGACCACTTCCTCCTCAAGCTCTGCCTGGTGGGCTGGGGTGAGCATGGGGGAGGCAGAGACTCCCCAGGGGCAGGACAGTGGGGCAGACTGGCACATGGTAGGGTCGGTTTCTGCCCCTGGAAGTCTTTCCCAGCATATATGATGCCTGGATGGGGTTGGGGGCATAGCTGTGGTCTCTGAGAGCAGAGGGATCTGTCTCTTCATTGAGGAAGGAGGCTCAGTGACTGAGAGCAGAAACAGGGGCTAGAGCAAAGGCAGGTCACCCAGCAAGGGAGGCATGTGACAGCCACTGCTTGGGGTCTTTAAATAGCGATGGGATGGTCTTTCTAAAAGAGACACCCCGGTGTGGTGGTTTCACCGTGCTAGGCAGCTGAACTCCACCACAACCGCTCTCACTCCCCCTTCTTAGAAGAGAAGGGGAAGAAGTAAAGGAAAGAACAACTCACGGGTTGAGATAAGGATAATTTAATTAAAAGGAAAAAATAATTATTAAGGAAAGATTATTATTAATTAAACAATTTAACTAAAGGGAAAAAGGGAAAGGGGAAAAGGGAGGGCAAAAGAAAAAAGGAAAAAAAAAACAAGTAAAGGCTGTGTGGAAGTGCAGAGGAAAGAAATTACTCTCTGCTTCCCTCAAATGAGCGATGCTTGACCACGTCCTTGAAGCAGGGCCTCAACGCACGTAGCCAGTGTTCGGGAGGACAGATGTTTTCGCAACGAGAGCCCACCCCCCTCTTCCTTTTTCCACCTTTTATTGCTGAGTGTGACACCATATGGTGTGGAATATCCCTTTGGTTGGCTTAGGTCAGCTGCCCTGGTGATGTTCCTTTCTCACTTTTTTGTCCACCCCCTAGAAGAGTTAGAGAGAGTCCTGATGCTGTGCCAGCACTGCTCAGCAGCAGACAACACTGGTGTGATACCAGTGTAGCTGTTCTAGCTACAAGTGCAGAGCACAGCACTGCATGGGCTGCTGCAGGGGAACTTAACATCCCAGCCAGACCCAGTACACCAGGGCAGCCCATGAAGATGGGCTTGATGCAGGAGACACCCATACATCTCTGTCCTCCTTTGGATAGGAGGTTGTGGTAAGAAGATCTCATGATCATTTGTGGCCTAAAATTCCATCACCCTGTGAGACCCCCAGCTGGGGTCTGTGCAGCACAAGCCCGTTCCTTGGCCAGGGCTTACACCAGGAACCCTTGTTGTATCCTCTTTCCTTGGTTCACCCCAAGGAGAGAGGACATTGTACACCTTATGAGGAAAAAGAGGCAAGTCCTTCCAGAAGGTCTGTGGGTCAGGGATGAGGATGGCCACTTTACTCTGTTCTTAACACCCAGGACTCCCCTTCTGTTGCGTGATGCTGATCTTCCTGACTAACTGGACGAACTACGGCCCGTTCTCCATTCCTGTGTATGAATCCATTGGTGGAAAGTCCACCAATGCAACCATGTAAGTCATGGGAAATTGATTGCTTGGTCTCTGGTCTTAAAGTCATCTGGTTCAACCTCCACCTCCTTATCCCACAAGGCTGTGGCTTTCCTGGGGCTTTGCATAAGGTGGGGCAGGGGATCCCACCTCTGGGTTTAACTACGACGGGTGCTGAGTTAGCCCAGAACCTTCATGCTCCCCTCTCCACCCTCAAACCCTTTGTCTTATCCCCCTGTGGGATGACACAGCGTAACCCTTTGCTTTTTCTCCTCCCTCTAGATGCTGGATCACGAGCCCCCTGATCCATAACGTGGTAAACCTGGGTTTGTTCAGCCTGGTATTCCTCTTCAACTCCGTCATGCTGGGGGCCATGGTCCGGGAGATCCTCCAGCAGAACAAGAAAGGCCACAAGCTCAAGCATGTCCTAGCCCTCTTTGGTCTAAGCATCCTGCTGGGCATTCCCTGGGCACTGGTGTTCTTCTCCTTCACCTCCGGCAACTTCCGCCTTGTCTCCCTCTACATCTTCACCATCATCAACTCACTCCAAGGTGATCCTGGGGCACTGGGCTCCTCCAAAGGGCATGAACTGCCCTGGGACTTTGTGGGTGTGGTGATGATGGGGTATGAGAAGATACAGCCCTGGGAGACTGGCTAGCTCACTCTCAGCTACTGGTGGTCCTTTGAGGGGATTGACCCACTCTTTCTCCCTTCTCACCCAGGTTTTCTCATCTTTCTCTGGTACTGGACCATGGTGCTGCAGGCGAAAAAGTCCTCCAACTCCCAGAGCAGCTCTGACAGCATGAAACTGCAGCCTAACAGCAGCCAGAGCCACCCTGGCTGAGCCTCGTGCTGGCCATGCCGTGGGGCTGCCTGGCCGGGGCTCCCCGCATGGAGGGCAGCCATAGCAAGCACCAGCGCCGGCCGCTTTGCTACTCACCTGCCCCATGGGGCTGCTGGGAGCACAGGGATCTGCAGCAGAGACCCCCAGCCCCTCGCCTCCACCAGCTCTGCGTTCCCCATCACCATGTCCCCTGAAGTATCTGGGTGTCCCCGTCCCTGACTGGGTGTCCCCTACCTGCTCCCAACAGGGACAGGGCTGGCTCCAGGGGCATGACAGAGAGATGCGCAGGGCTGTGGCAAGGGACAGAAGCAGGAGCAAGAACAGGCCCCCCAGCGCTTCCAGATGTCCCCTGCAGTGCCCCAAGGCCTGTCCTCTCCCCAAGGAGGGACAGCAGGTGGGAAAGGCCCCGTTTTCAGGCCTTGCTGGTGGCCGCCAAGAGGGCCCTTCCCTGGTAAGACAGAATAACCACCACTGCAACACCCTCTAGCAGCTGAAATAATCTATTTTTGTTATTTTGTTGAATGTTTCTCTATTTTTGTATGGTGTAAAAGTTTAATATTTGTGCTCACACATGAGACTTGTGCCCATTAAAGTTGTTCCTGCTCTGAGCGTGGTGCCCCTGGGTCTCTGCTGTTGGTGAGCTGTCCCTTGGGGTTCTGCCACTGCCCCTCATCCCTCCGGCGTGCCCTGGCAAACAGGGCTGTCCCACCCCCAGGGAAGGACTCAGTTTTTCTCTGTGCTGAATTTCTGCAGCTCAGCAAGGCCCCGCACACCAGCACAGCCCACACCATCCTGCTGAGCAGAGACCAGTAACAGTGTTAACCAGCAGAGAACCAGGAGCCTGGTGCTGCTGGCTTTAGGGTGACAGCAGCAGGTCTCAGGGCTTGGGAAGTGTTTGCACTCTCCGGTGACTGTCACCATGCAGCAAAAAGGAAGGTGTTTCTCTGCTGGGTTGTGGGCAGGCTTCCCTTCCCTGTGCAGCCCTGGCAGCTCAGGTCAATGCTCAGTGTTGTGCCCAAGCTCTTCTTTGCATAGAGCAGTGCAGGGGAGAGGAACCACCACGGCCAGCTGAGCAACGGTATCAAGGCACTGCAGTGACCATTGGCTAAGCAGTAGGAGGGCCACATGGATGTGGACCTGGACTTTTGCTTATGTCCCATGTGTCACTCTTGTTCTTACCTGCAAGCTCGGGTGCACCTGGGCTTAGGCATGTGAGCATCGTGCCCACGGGTGGCACAGGAGCCCTAGGCTTGGCTGGCAGCGGGGATGTCCCAACACATCACTCACCATTCTGGGCTGAGGGGGTCGTCAGCACAATGGGGTTGGGCAGGATAGGGTGAGAAGGGAAAGAAAAATAGAGCCCGGAGTCTACTGGGGAGGCGAAGCAGCTCTAACCGTTAGCACTATTTCAGTGAGCTTGAGGTGGGAGGTTACTGGCCAACCCACAGAGAGAAGCAAGGGGATTGCAGAAAGGAAATGAGTACGTGGCTGTTGCCTCAGGAGAAGCTGCAAGCCCTGGGGGAGCCTGTGGAAGAGCAGTGCCTTGGGACAGGAGCAGAGCAGCCCTGGGGTGGCTGGGATACCTGCAAAGCAGCATGAAGCACATGCTCCTGGACACAGTCCTACTGTTCCTGCTGCTTTCTGGTGAGTAGTGGGCGGGGGGCAGGGGTGGGCAGGGTCACCCCCATACCTGTCCTGTGGGAAAGCTGTGGCCCAGAGACTATGGTGGTGTTTCACCGCAGACGCAATGAATGAAGTGTGGACAGTCCAAGGCAGAGTTAGTCCTGGAATGTGAAGAGCTGGGAAAGGAAAGCGGAGGGTGAGGGGTTTTCCCCTACAGCCTCCTCTCTGCCTTACAGCAACAGGGCTGAGCCCTGTGCCACGGACAGGGCTTCTGGGTGGGGTGTTGTGCTGATCTGGATGGGTCCTGGTTTCTAGAATAGTGCCCGCAGCCTGGGATCCCTCCTGTGAGGCTCCTGGGCTGTAGTGGCACATCAAGGCAGACGTGTTGCCTTTGCAGTTACCAGCTCCCACATTTGTTGTCACATTTTGAAGCCTGGCATGCCTTTAGTAGCACAAGGGAGGGCAGCCAGGGAGCCTCTGAGTGTGCTCATTTCAGACTGGCACCCATCTCCCCCGCGGGCCAAGTGCGGGGTGGGGGGCTGACGCCGGGTTTTGCTCCCCAGACGCCGCGGGAGGCCAGGACAGCTGTGACGGTGAGACCCCAGCCCACCTGGCCCCGACGGCCCCCACGCTGCTGCTGCTGGGGCCTCACCACCCCCTCCTGCAGCACTGCAGCGGGGGGACAGGATCGAAGAATGCTGCAACATCACGGTGGAGCCAGAGGAGAGGAACGAGGCCCCCGGCCTGCCCCTGGACCTGCCCCGCCACTGCGCAGAGCTGCGCCGCTCCAGCCGCCCTGCCTGCCGCTGCCTGCAGGCACGCTGGCTCAGGTAGTGGCGGGGCACTGCAGGGCCCCGGAGCTGCTCGGGGCAGTGCCCCACTGCGCCCTGGGGCCTCACAGCACTGCCTGCCCCGCAGGTTGGTGCAGATGGCAGGGCCGGCACTGAGCGGCACGGACGGGCTGCAGGCACTGCACCTGAATGTCAGCAGAGGCCTGGCCCACGACCTCCTCCTCTCCTTCTCCCCAGCTCAGGTGAGGGGTGACCGCTGCCATCTGGGGTCCCACACTGCGGGCTGGGCCTTGGCGCATTTCTTTCACCCCACACTTGCAGTTGCTTCCTGGACCTGCAGCAGCTCCAGCATCCCGTGCCGAGCAGGCCCTGGGCTAGCTGGGTGCACTGTGGAAGAGCCCTGCCTCTTTGGCCATCACTCCCCAGGGAGCTGGCCCAGTAGCGGGCAAGTGGTCCAGAGGAAAATGTCAGATCGCATGCCTCCTGCCTGTCTCAAGCCACTCACGTGGCCTAGACATGCCAGGGGACCACGTCCCACAGGGTGACAGCAGGCTGGGACTCCCCCTGGGGTCTGCCCTCAGGTCTGCCCCTTGGCTGTTGAGCACTGGTGAGAAGGCTCTGCCCTCGGGCTCCTGGCAATTTTGCTCAGTAAAACCCACCTGAGCAGGGCTGAGTTTGTGCCTGGAGCAAGGCTGGTGGGCCCTGAGAGAGGCGATGTGGCCAAGTGGGACGCTGCCTGCAAGAGACCCCCATACCACTGTTCCTTGCTGCAGGGCCCCATGACAATCAGCTCTATGGAAGAGGGAAAAGCAGGCAAAATCCGTCTCCCTCGGGAGGTATTCCAGTCCCTGAGCAGCCAGACAGCACACATGGTGGTGACAGTCCTCAACATCCAGCAACTTGGCATGTTCGAGGTATGAGCTATCTATCATTCCCAGCCCATGCCAGCCACCAGCATGTGCTGCTGGCAGTACCATGAGGCTGTGAGGATCCGTGCTGCCAGCTCAGCTCAGCCAGTGCTGCCCCAAACAGGAGGACAACCAGATGGGGCAGGTCTTGGATGACACTGTGGTGGGCATCATGGTGGAGGATTTGTACGTCTCTGGGCTGCAGGACCCTGTGCATCTCACCTTTGCCCACCAGCAGCTGCCCCCTGTAAGCTGGATGTGCCCTCCCTCTCCCTGTCTGTCCACTGAGGCACAGGCTCACACCACTCTCCTCTTTGCAGAATGTCACCCCACTGTGTGTCTTCTGGGAGCCCAACAAAGGTATTGGCCTTGGTGGGGACAGGAGCGGGGCTCTGGTGCAGTGGGGTGGAAGAAAGTTGGCGGGAGGTGGCACTGGGTACCCCTGCAGAGCTGCCAAAAGCCTCTGGCCAGGGTGTGAAGGGTCCACTACTGTGCCACGGTCCCCACTGCCATGTAGAGTCAGCTGGGGATGCTGAGGGCTTTGTCCATGCTGGGAATGCTCTGAAGCTGGGACATGGCCCTAGTACTCTGCTTCCTGCTGGGCAGGGGTGCCACAGCGCTATCGCAGCCAATCCATGGGCATGTGCCACACTCTCAGCCTCCGTCCTGCTACCTCCTTCCCACCAAGAAGCATTGCAGCTTCCCCACCTGTGCTTGAGGGTCTCTGTGGGGTGGGATGGAGGGCTTGGCTGGAGGATGCTTTGCCTGGTGCTCACTGCTGTTGCCCTGTGCTGGTTGCAGGGCAGGCAGGTGGCTGGAGCACCAGAGGATGTGTCACACTGCCTGGGGACAAGGAGACAGTCTGTTCCTGCAACCACCTCACCTTCTTCACCCTCCTCCTGGTGACAACCCCATTCCCTACAGCTCCTGCTTTTACCCTGGCTATGCTGCCAGCCCATCCCTCAGCTACTTGGTCCCTCAAGTGTCACCACTAGCTGCACAAAGACAGTCGTTTCTGCTCCCAGGCAAGCCCAGGCCTTTCTTAAAAACAACCTTCAACCCCAGCTTCATGCCCTTCCCCTTCCGGCAGGCACATATCAGTAGGGGATGTAAAGGGTGGAAGCGGACTGACTCTGGAAGCACTGAGACTCAGGGTCCCTTCCCTCATCTTGTGCCCACACCTCGAGAGAGGTTGCATCTCCTCAGATCTGCCCCCACCTCCACTCTCCCTGGAGATCTGAGGGAAAGACCTGAGGGTTCTGGGCTTGTGAGGTCCTGCAGCACCTCACCAGGAGTTCTCCTCCTGTGCTGCAGGACCCCACTCAGCCCTGTGGTTCTTGCAGCTGTAGCTAGGTTTTCTAGGCTGGTTTGGACCCATCTGACCCAGGGTGCATGTGTTTGGCAGAACCCGGCTCTGAACACGTCCATGGTACAGACGTTGGTGGCTGTGGCCAATACTGGCTGTGGGGTGGCTGTGGCTTTCTCCATCTTCACCATTGCCTTCTATATTTTCTTAAGGTAGGGTGTGCCAGTGGCTCCATGGACCCCGGCTGGGTTTGGGGGCGGGAGGGACATGGGCAGTCCCAGGCCTGGTGTATCTCCATGAACCCTCTGGGATAAGGGGTGACCCCCCAGTTGGGGGGCCGGGGCCAGGGGATGCTCCTCTCCCCTGACACTGGCAGTGCCTGCTGTGACCCTCCCTGTTGTGTGTGGGCCCCCTCTGCCCCACTCAGCTGTGCCCCCGGCCTTTTCTGCTCCCTGCCAGGTGCAGCTACCAGCAATTCAGGTCTGAGGAGACCCTCCGCACCAACCTGGGGCTTCACATGAACCTGGTCAGCAGCCTGCTCCTGCTCAACCTGGCTTTCCTGCTCAACAATGGGGTCTCCAGCAGGGCCATGCCAGGGCTGTGCAGTGCCCTGGGGGGGCTCACTCACTACTGCCTTCTCTGCTGCTTCACCTGGACTGCACTGGAAGGCTCTCATCTCTACCTTCTCTTCGTCAAGGTCCTTGGCACCTACATACACCACTACCTGGCAAAGCTGTGCCTCGTCGGATGGGGTGAGCACTGGTTGCTGGGCCACCCCAGAGGGCAAGGGGGTCAGTGGGTTACAGCCAGAGGGGACAGGGCTTTGCACTGACAGAGAGAATAAGTCCCCATCCAGGCTCAGCATAGTGAGTGGCGTTGCCCACGGGAGTTCAGGGCAGCTCCTACAGGCACCATCTCCTGATGACCCCATGATATTCTGGGGTCTTCCTTCCCACCCCTGTTGGAAACCTGCTCTTCCCAGCCCAGGCACTGTGAGTGGCATCAAAGTGGGTGACCCCATGGAGAGTTTAGGGAACACCTCAAGCCCTACCACTCCCTGATGTCGCTCCTCACCCTATCATGTCCCAGCAGCATCCCTTGTGCCTACAGCACTTGGGTGAGCTCAGCCTTTCCCTATATTCCTGGAGGCCAGCACATGTGTGGATAGGATGGACAGGTAGAGACCCTGAGCTGGCTGCCTCACCTCCCCCTTGCCTCCCTGACCTACCCCACAATGGTCTACTTTGTTCTTCAGGCTTCCCTGCTCTGGTGGTGGTTGTGGCAGGAGCCATGGGCAGCTATGGAGAATACAGCATTCGGATGACGGACCAGCAGACTGTAGTCCACCTGTGCGTGGCATGGTCTCACACCACCGCCCACAGGGGTTGGGTGGCCCTTTGGCACAGGAAACAGTGACCTTGTCCTGCTGGGAGTGCAGCTGTGTGGTTTTTGTGTCCATCCTGTTCAGCTTTGCACAATGCTTCCTCTTTCCTAATCTTGATTAAAACTGAGCCGTGGTAACCATCGTGCAACAGCACTCTGGCCACAGGCACCCAGTACTGGGAATGCACAGCCACAGATGGAACCTTAGGGTGGGCAGGAGCAGCTGGGCAGTCTCACCAAGCCTCCTTAGTCATGCCCACAGGGCTCCATGACATGAAGGATGTCCCGGGTCCACCTGGGGTTTCCCTGGGCTTCCTCTCCCTCTGCCCTGCTGTCCCCCATGCTTCATCCTGGCCTTGGAAAAAATCACACTAGCATGAGGGCATGTCCAAACACATCCTCCAGAGGAGACCATGGGGGGCTCTTGGGGGTGCTGCCATGGAGGTGGGGGTAGCAGGTCTGCTGGAGACATTGCAGTTGTCTCATTTCAGGTGCTGGATCAATTCCGAACACCTCCTTGTCCACTACATCACGAACTGCGGCTATTTCAGCCTTGTCTTCCTCTTCAACACAGCCATCTTTGGGGTGGTGGCCTGGAAGAACTGCCACCTGTGGAGCACGGGAATGGTGCAGGGGCGCTGCAAAGCCTGGAGAGTGGCCCTGGCGGTTGTGGGGCTTTTCTGCCTGCTGGGAGCCACCTGGGCGCTGGCATTCCTCAGCTATGGCAGCTCCTCAGTACCTATACTCTACCTCTCTACCATCCTGAACTCCCTTCAAGGTCAGAGACAGCTTGAAGCTTGAGCCTGCTGGCTCCCAGGGCTGGGCTGGGAAGACATGGGAGGCAAGAGCAAGCTTGGCAGTGGTTGACCAGGGGTCCCAAGGCACCGACACTGTCTGGCACCATTGTGCCCTTCCCTTTAGCAGGGAGCAAAGTGACCCCACCAAACAATGGGTCCCAGCCACCAATGCTGTGCTGTGCAGAGGTTGGAGAAGCACCCAGAGGAGCCCCTCTCGCTGCCACTGCTGAGTGTCCTTCCTCTCCCTGCAGGCCTCTTCATCTTCATCTGGCTGGTCGTCCTCTACTACCCAAAGATGGAGGAGACCACAAACTCCCTCTCCCACATCATCAGGAACGACAGAACCGTGGCTGGGTCACAGGGATAGCTGCTGGCTGGACTTCCTGCCGGTGAGCACACTTGCTGCCCGCGAGCTTTCAGCCTGAAGGACACAGCTTTCTGTGGAGGACAAGCACCCCAGCTGACCAGTGTGGTCCTGGCCCTCACCCATACCTCAGTTTATCCTTCATTGGGTTTGATCCACCCTAGCAGGACTTTTTGCTTTGGCTGTCCTTTTGCTCCTAGGGGCCTGCCTTGGGCAGCACACAGCACTTTGGTGCAAGGAATCCCGACACTGCCCTTCTGTCAAAGTCCCTGCAGGCTTCATGGCCTCAGAAGTGCTCTGATCTTGTTCCCCAGGGACTCTTGCTGTGGCCCATGAGCTGGCTACCTTCATCCTGGATGGGGCCATGCTGATCTTTGCCCATAATTCCCAGCAGAAGATGGACTTGGGCACTGGACCAGCCCAGGGGTGGGTTTTCCTGCTGTACCCAGACTCTGCAGACCCCATGAGGGTCAGGTCTGGGAATTAGCAAAAGAGATTTATCCACCAGGCATCTTTACAATACGGCCTCTCCAAATGAACCTGGGAGAATTCTTCAGGCAGTGGATCTGCTGCGCTTGTCTCCTGCAGAACACTGCCGCTAGCGGCGATTTCCATGAGGACACCACACTTCAGCACATTGGGCACTAGGGTGCTGCATTCCCCATACCCTCAGCCAGCTGTGGCTGCTCCCAAGCTGCACTGTCCCCTCCATGCTGTATTACATCTCTGTGTGCAAGTCAACACCTATCATCTCAGAGAAAACAGTTATCTTGTCCAATCCACGTCTGTTTTAGCATTAAAACTTTGCTAGCTGTCTAAGCACTATGGATTTAGTCGTTGATGTTTACAAGTCAACAATATTTATTATTTTCTTCATTTTAGGGATCTATAAGTGACCTAAAATCTTTCTAGCAATTTGCAGCCGTTCAGGAGGAAGAGAGATCTGTATATGCACATACACATGCATGCATGCACAGAGCAGCCCTTTCTCTGCTAACGGTACATCGTCTGTGACACTAAGAACTACACAAGGTCCAGTTCTGGTGGGCAAAGAGCTCCATCTCCCTACATGCCTGGGTGACTCATTCTGGGGAGGAGAAAAGCAGAAACCTTTTTCCTCTCCACTGAAGGTTTCTGGAAATTTGTTCTCTATAGAGGGGACCATTTTAGAAACACCATGTTCCCCTGCTCTGTGCAGTGGTGCCTGCCCCTTCCAAAGCCAACCATCTGCCCAGAGTAAGAAAGAGTCTGTGAAAAAAATCTTGTGGCTCTATTTGCTCTCTAGGCCAAGCCTGCAGGCAGGGCTTGCTACAGCTGGGTTGCTGGATTCTGAAGAGCCCAACAGCATGCCCTACAGCCCAGGAGCCAGACCCCATGAGGCACCTCATCTCATCACCCTGGAGCAGCCCCTGCATCTCAGCTTTCCTGGGTACTTGTTTCACTGTGGGCCAGGAGGGGATGAGAAGGTCCAAGGGATATGACAGGGAATAGAAATGTTCTGATGTGACTCATCCTTTGAGCACCATTTGAATCTCCTTCACCAGAACCCCTGTAAAGATGCAGGCAAGAGTCTCTGCTACTGCTATGTTTATTTGGAAACAGCCATTTTCTACAGCGTCTGCCTCCTCATGCTGACAGCTGCGGCAGCCACAGCGAACACACCAAGCACACACAGCAGGATGAGGCCCCCAGGGAGCCACAGGCTGGGTTCTGCCAAAGAGAGGAAAGGTTGGTTACAGGTCTGGGTCTCCTGAGCTGGTCGTGGCTCCTGGCATGGTTCCTGCAGGCCAGTGGGATGTTTGGGGGCAGGAGGCGAGCAGAAGAGGGGGCTATTGACTGTGAAGGGCAAGACCCACCAGACTGGGATACTGTGGATCCCTGAGGGCACTAACAGGACTTGGTCACCCCCACCAGCCTCACCTGGGGCCTCCACCCACCTGCTGCCTAGGGTCTCCATTTAAAATCATGCCTGGACTTCATGCTTGCTACAAGCCATACTGTCAGCAGGTTTGTCCCCAGCCCTGTTCCTGGACTGCTGCTTAGATCTCCTCGATTGACACTGGTGCTCGGAAAGATCCTGACTTGCTGGGTTGATTCAGAGTCCACCACTGTGAAAACCCAGCCTTCCTCACCTTGGGTGCTATACCTACACCCTGCTGTCTCTTAGATCCTGCCAGCCCCACTCCTCTGCTCAGCTTGACCTGTGCATTCTGTGGGAACCACTTACACAGAGCTAACCCCTGTGCTGGCATGACTTCTGGAGCACGCCACGTGTGGATGCGATACTTGAAAAACTCCACAGTCCTGTGCGGGGCAGTGATTTTAGTAGCCCTTTGTAATAACGTGACATTACCTAGACAGTGGCAAGGGTCTGAACTGCTGTCCTCCCAGGAGTGGCATACGTACCCTGCACGTCCTGTTGGCCAGCCCTGGAACGATGGCTCTCTGCTTCCGAGGAAGGAGCAGCCAGCAGGTGGATGGGCCCATAGGAGACAATCTTATTGTAGTCATCCGCCAGCGCCCGCTTGCTCCTCCAGTGTCTGGGGCATTGCTGCCAACAAAGCCAAGAGAAAGGAGGTGGGACCAGAGGGCAGGGGAGCAGTCCAACCCACAGGGCAAAGAGGAAGAGCTCTGGGAAAGGAAGCTCTGGAAAAGCTCTAGAGCATGGGAAAGGAGATGGTTCTGAAAGAGCCTTAGCCTGTTTCTCCCCAAGTCCTAGTGTAAAAGCCTCCTTCTGCAGATACCCAGCAGGTGGAAGAGAAGACAGAAAGGAGCTCTTTGGTGGGTTCAAACTCCTCTAACTCCAGTTCAGGGCCCTGAGGTGAGACCCTGCCACTGGACGTTGTTTACCGTGCTGAGGTACCTGAAACCAGAGCAGAAACCTTTCCACAAACAGTGGGCCCAGGGAAGGGCCCTCCCTGCATGGCCAAGAAAGCTCACCTTGGCACAGGGCTCAGGACTGTCGGGAAGACACAGCCGGACACGGCAGTGCAGGAACACCTCGGAGTACCCCACAAACTGAAACATCTGGAAGCTGAACTTGGCTGTAGTGCTCTCTCCTATGGCATTCAGGTATGTCACAGTCTCGTCGTGGGGACACCTGGGACATGATGAATGAGTCAGCAGGCAGAAAAGAAGGGAGTACATCCTGGCCTGGGACACCAGCAGCTCTGGTTTGCTCCAGAGCACATGGGGA
Organism: Anser cygnoides; assembly: GCF_040182565.1. Taxonomy (NCBI): domain Eukaryota; kingdom Metazoa; phylum Chordata; class Aves; order Anseriformes; family Anatidae; genus Anser; species Anser cygnoides. The sequence continues at coordinate 11,431,108 of NC_089884.1, forward strand.
CTAGGCGCAGCCCCCAGGCAGAACTGGACAGCATCATTTGTGTCTGGGAACCTGTGGGGATGTGTTCCCTTAGCACTGTGTATCATGCCCAGCCCAGGCTAGAGCTCCCACCAGTGAAGGAGCTGTTTCATATCTGGCTCTGTTTGGCCATCACCACTGGGCAAAGTGGGAGTGCGCCTGGTTGTGGCCTACATCCCAGATATCCACATTACCAACTTTAGCTTGGCCACAGCCACCTTTCTGCATAACAAAGGCTGCCTGCATCCCTTGCCCTTTGCCTCCCCAGCCAGCCAAGAGTGATGCTGGACATCTTGCAGAGGAAGTTAGATGAGGGTTAGAAGTGTGTGTGTGGGGGGGGGGGGGGAGGCTAAATTCAGAGCAGTCTGAGAGCTCATCAAGCCTGGGAAGCACTTAATGGTGTCACTGCTCACAGCTCCCTCACAAACAACCTGTCCTCAGCAGCTCACAGAGACAGGCAACTGTGCTCATGGTGTCCATGGTGCCTGTGGCACAGAGACTGGGAGTGCTAGGGGATACACTGCTCACCCCTGCTCAATGAGCTCATGCCGCACATCCTGGTAGGGATCTGAGCTTGGCGTGGCCCAGCAGTCCTCAACACTCAGGAGGAAGTATCGGAGCTGATGCTGTCCTTCTATCTTCAGCATGGCATAGAGTGTGTCTGTGATGGGGACAGCTGTGGTCAGCAGGTTATAGGGCTGGAGGTAGGAGGGAGTCTTGTACAGCCTCATGCTGACATTGAAGTGCCCTTCTTTGACCACGAACTGCACCAGCCTGATAAGAGAGGAAAGCTCATGAGCACAGCAAGAAGGCAGGAGCTAAGTCAAGCCCGCAGTGCTGGCACAGGTTCCTCCAGGTTGCTGACCCTGGACATTTTCCCACTCTCGAGTACAGCCTTGCTGAGAGTTGGGCTTGTCCATCTGCACCACGTGCAGACAGGGGCAAGGACAGCTCCACAGTGTGTGCAGAGCTCTGGGGGTTCCCACAGACATGCTGGCCAGCGAGGGCTAGAAGAAAGGCTATCAGAGGTTCCTAACCTGCACCTCCACAGTGAGCATGTTCCAGTGCCCACTTTATTTTTTGGAGAATAGCAGAAAGGTAGATTCTACATGCCCCTGTCCCAAGCCCAAACATTATCTTGAAAAGCTATGTTTGGGCCCTCTCTGGGCAGAGAAAGAGAGGCACCCTGATGTGATATTGTTCTCAGAGCTCTCTGGTGGCTCCGTAGGGCTCTTGCAGATCATCTCATTAAAGGCATCTATTTTCCCACAAGCTCGAATATACTATGTCAGCGGCAAGGTGAGAAGGAACCACTCACTTGTCGACAGCGGTGAGAGCAAAGGGCACCTTCACCACCTGCTCATAGGCATAGACGCAGGAGAAATGCACCTCCAGTTGAAAACTCCGGGAGATCACACTCCCGCGTACTTCCCGCTCTGACTCAATGACGTTTGAGTATGACACATGGGAGCTGTTTTGCTGGAATGACACAGAAACAAGGTGTCCAGACCATGCCTCAGTCCATACACAGAGCTCAGCAACTCAGCTGTAGCTGCTCAAGGCCATCAGGCTTCAAATCCCATGTCCAGGGGCTACTGGCAGCCACCACCAGAGGAGGCAGGAGCCAGCACACAGACCAGAGGTGATAGCCCTCCTGTGCAAGACAGAGATGGATCACCGGTTCCTCAGCACCCTCCCTGGTCCAGGAGAACCTGTCAGGTTCTCCAGGGGAGTCTGTGGAACCCTGTGCAGTGGGGCCCCTGCCCAGGCACAAAGCAGCCCATGGCCTCTGGGGACAGTAGCTGTGTCAAACCCATCTCCTGGCTAGTGACAGATCCCACCAGCACAGTGCATTTCTAAAGAATTAAGTGATGTAGCAAGGAGTTACAGCCAGGACTGCAGAGCTCAGAAGTTTGTGCCAGAAAGCCGAGGGCTGTTATCAGCTCCTAAAGAATACACTGAGGCTTCCATGCTCTGCTGAACATGACAAGATGTGCTGCCAGCAGTGGTTTGGTGGAGGCAGAAAAGCTTTCTGATAGCCCCCCAGAGAAGTCTTTCAAGGGGAAAGAGAACTTCACAGTGCCAGATACAAAAGGAAAAGTCTCCATGGCTTTCCCCTGCTGTCCCCACTCAGCACATCTGTTCCTCTCATGGCTTCAGAACTACGCAGAGAATCTGTGATGGATCCTCACCTGAATTATTGATCCACAAGCAGTGTGATTTTCACCTGTGAGAGTGGCTGCAAAAAACCGCTCGCCCTCTTCTTCCCTTTCTGAAACCTTGCATGCCTGGTTCTTCAAGTGGACAAGTTCCCGGGGGATTTTCAAGAGTTCAAACACCTCCTTCCTCACCATCATCTTCATGTGCTCTTCCTCGCAGGCCAATTTTAGTACAACATCTGGGGGAAAAAGCCATCTGCAATAGCAATAAGAGGCCTGAAGGAGCCCTAAGTCAGCTATGGAATGGCACAGTCCCACTGAGCTCAGCAAACCCTCACCCCAGCTTTGTGGGAGGCTGCTGGTAGGGGTCTTCAGAAACACTGGGCAAAAGCAAAAGACAAACCTTTGGAAATGCACAAAAGCTAACGACTAGTTTTCTGATAGTTGCCTGACACCTGCACAAGTCCACAGCTGCTGATACTCTGAATGGACACAGTCCTCAAACTCAAGACACCACAGGCAGATGTCATGGGTCTGGTCCCTTCAGATGAGTCATCTACAGAATTGCTGCAGTCTGCCAAGGTAACCAGGCAGCAACAGCGATCCTCTGTTTCAGATGAACAAGACACAATTTTGACCAGTGTCTGGAAGGAGCCTGCACTGAAGCTGTGCTGGAGCCTGTGTAGCTGCAAGGCAGCTGCGCTCTGCAGTATGCCTTGCTGACCTTATAGGGCTACACCACAGCACGTCTTCTTGACAGTGAAGGCTTCCTTCCTACAGGAATTAAGACTGTTGGGGAGGAAGGAAATGGCCTGTGACCGGGTCTTGTATCAAACTGTAGTCAGGACATGGTGGCAGAGGTGGGGGGATGCAACCAAATCAAGAGCTGGGAGGTACTCCTGGGGCCCACAGTGGTAACACCAGCGCACCCTTCTCGTCACCCTTCTCTTTGGTGCCCGTGGGCAGACTGAGCTCACCAGCACCCCCAACCCTACCTTGGCACAACGCCCCTGTGAAGCCAGGTTTGCAGCTGCAAATGGGTCTGTCCTCCACCATCTGGCAGTCCCCCTGGTGTTGGCATGGGTTCAGCAGGCAGGTGTCTGAATTCCTCTTGGGACGCAGTGCAAAACCTTCCCTCAAGCTGTGAGGGCTCACCAGCTCACCTGCAGTGAAGGCAACGCGAGCAAGCTGAAATGCTGTAACATTTGCCCTACGAGAGACACAAAAGTGAATTTGCCCCACTGCTCACGAGGGCTGAGATCCTCACTCAGAGCAAAAGCAGGCACACTGCCACCATGCCACCAAATCTCAGGAAAAAGCTGCTGCCTTGGCTCGCCTGCGAGGATGTGATCAAGAGCATGGAAGACCTCCCCAGAATGGCCATAATCTGGACTGGAGCTCAGAAGGTAGCATCAGCTAGCATGGAGAGTGGTGGCACATCACAGCGTCTGTGCCTATCTCCATAGGTTATACACCATATGTGGCTGGGATGGAGAGTACGAAGTTTCTATCTGTTTTGATAGCTCTTATATGCCAGTTTGTGCCCTCCTGAGCATTGCTCCCTCATCCTCCTTTAGCAGCTTTCAGCAGTGCCCTGTATGAGGAACCTGAACACAGATCAGGTGAGGCTTCCACCTCTCCTTTCCATACTACCTGTCTGTGACCCAGCAGGGACAGTACACAATGAGACTCACTCTTGTTGCCTTCACAGCCAGCCAGGCATAGGGCAGAGACCAGCAGCAAATATGTCACAGTCCCTTCCTGTAAAAACAAGCAGGCTCTGGGTAACTAAGGTTTTCAGCATGCTCACTGGCGATGTTTGCAATCATTCAGAAAGAGCCAACCCTCAAGCATGGGTATGATAATTTCTGCACTGTATTTTCTCCAAAAACTACAGGTTCAATGGTATGAAGTAATTTCCTATCCCCAGGGGCAAAATCAGCAATCCCATCCCAACCCAGGATAATGCAATGGCCAACTACTGTCCTGAATTTAGGTAGCATATAGCTGAACCAAAAAGAGATAGTCCAGAAAGAAGGGATGGGAGTAACCCTATTTCAGACAGCAGGGATGTGCTGGCAATAATGAAGCCATATTTCAGCATGAACAGGCACTCTGAGTAAAACCGCACAGCTGAGGCATCAATCCAAGCTCCCAACAGAGAAAAGGAATTTCTCTCTTCCCACTCCAGCCATAGCTTTTCATTTGAACAGTTAGGATTTGCAAAAGCATCTTTGCCTTTCCAGTAACCTATATCCACAACAACAGAGACAATGGGATTAAAAAACAAAAACAAACACGACCTTGAACATAACTAAAATTTATGTCATGAAGCCACAGATAAAGTCAGTCTCCCCCACTAGGTCAGATAATATGTTTCTTTAGAGAAATTAATGGCATGGTGCTGGATGAGTCCCAGACATTGGAGTCTTATCAGAGCCATGGATATGGGTCACTTGGGGCTAGTGGCTCTGACATGCTGCTGCCCTGCTCACTGCACATGCCCTCAGTGCAGGGCAAAGTAAGGCCAAAAGCTCTGCTGTGGTCTGGCAGCAAATCATATATTCCCTCAGCCTTATGCTGAGCAGCTGTGACCACCAGAAATCTCTGCAAGGCGGGTTTATTCCCAGCCGTGCTCCTCACTCACTGCAGCAGAGCAGGGATGGTTCGCAAAGCACCAATTCTACAAAACCCGGGGCATGCAGAGCCCCATCTGCCGTGGGGGCATGGCTCCCATGGCACAATCCCCGAGCTTCAGTGGAAAACTGGTCCCTGCTGCTGCCAGGGCCATACTGCTGGCAGATACAGGCTTGTTCCCAGCTCAGCATGACATCCCTGGCAAACCTGGGAAGCTCTGCCCTCTGCTTCTGTGAAACAGGAGGTGCCTCTGCTTGCAAAGCCCCCTCCTGAAAGAGCCACCCATGGCTGCAGCAGCCTCAACACAAAGCTCTCACCTGTTCTCATCCCACTCACCATTGTCAGACCACTCCAAGCTCATCTACACACAGCAGGCTGGGTCCTTCCTGCACTTCCTGCTGCCAGCTTTATATCACCTCCTAGCAGCTCATCCTCTCCCCCACACAAACATGCTGCCTCTGTGATTGCACAAGAGCCAGATTACCACCGGTCAGCAGCAGACCGGGAAGAAAGGGCTCTCCAAAAGTGCGTCCTCCAGCACGGCCCTTCCGATTAGCTCAGGGCTGGTGAATGATGATGACCCAATCCACAGCCTTGATGGGACCCCAAGCAGGAACAGTGTCTGCAACAACCCTGCATCAGTAACATCCCCAGCAGTCTGGGGTTTTATGCATCCACGTGCTTTTGTTGTACCTGCTTTTGACTCAGCAGTAACAACAGATACCACAGTGGTACACGCAAAGGCCAAGTAACTGTGTGTACTGAATACACGTGGCTTCACACTCACATGTACATTTGCTTTAGCTGGTTTTTAATGACTTCTGAAATCTCAGATCTGTTGATACTATGATAGACACGAGGACAGGGATTTGGTCCTACCACGCTCTGCCACTTTTGGGTGTGAATCTCGTCTGCTTTGCATCAGGTATTTTACAAAGCAACAAAGCAGGACCGATGTTTGCAAGGAGAAGCAAAGTCAGCACAGCCCTCAGGCTTCAAGAGCAACAAAAGCATGGGTGAGGAATGTTTGTTGTGTTTTAAAACAGCTGCACCAGTGAGTGTAAGGGCAGCCCCCTAGTCCAGAGTTCCACAGCTCCCAGGCTGCTTCCTGGGCCGAGGGGGAGCTGCCTTGACACCTGCTGCAGCCGGGCTGCGTGGGGAGCTGCGCAGGTGAGCGGCTGGGAAGCCTGCAGCGGCTGAGGGAGCTGCAAAGCCTGGGTGGGCAGCCCGGGGTCTGGCCTGCGCGGGGCGGGTAGGCTCTGGGCTAGGCCCCGGAGGAGGCCGCAGGCCCCGCCGAAGCTGCCTGGGTGCGTAAGCGTTGCCATGGAGCGCTCGCAGCCCGGTGGCGGCGGCGGTGAGGCGGTGGAGGGCAGGGACGTGGGGCTGAAGGGGCTGTGGGGACGGGACCCCCTGGGCGGTGGGTGGCTGGGGAGCAGCGCTGGGCCCCGGGATACCCCTTCAACCCCCCCCCTCGCACCCGTTGCAAGGTCTGTGCCTCCATCGTGCTGCCTGCTGCCCAGCAGGTCAGCCTGACCGCAGGGAGGGGAAATAAACAGCCCCCAACGTCCCTGAAATGTAAATATGTGATACAAGCAGCACTCCGGCCTTGGAGGCAGCTCTGCTGCTGATGCGGCTGCAAAACGTCCCCCTCCCCAGGCCCTGGGGAGCAGCCACCGGGCTCATTGCAGCCCTGGCGTGGGCTGGGTGCCCCCTTCCATGCAGCACCGCCCAGGCGGCGTGGGGTGCACGGCATCTGCAGGGGTGCAGAAAGCGGGGGACGCAGCATGGTTTGGGACTGTTGTGTAGCACCCACTGAGCAAGGCCCCTGTCCTACCAGCTCCACCATACATGGGTGGCCCGGGAGCATGCAGCCATATGTTCAATCTGCCCAGCCCAAACTCAAGTTCAGTACTTACACCTGACTTCTGCAGAAACGGGAATGACACTGCTGGTGGCTCACAGAATAAATCAATGCGCCCAGAGTGCTAGTTTCTGCTCCCACCCCTGAATTTACCCTAGTGTGTGTGTTTCCGTAGTGGCCAGGAGGAGGCAGAATGGAGGTCCTAGAGGAGAATGACGAAGAGGAGCAAAGGGAAGAAGAGCTAATGAAGGCTTTAGAGATCAGTGATGAACCTCACAACATAGAGACAAAGCTGTCTGTGGACCAAGTCTTTGTTCCAAGTGATGTCTCGTAAGTCATGCCTGTCTGTCAGTCACTGGGACGAGCAGAGATGGTCCCTCTAGGGTCCATGGGGAGACTGCACATATGTGGCTGGCATGTGTGGTCCACTTGTATGGGTAAGGGGGGAGCGAGTTTTGTGTGCTGGGTGTATGTGTCCATGAGTGGGCACCTGTGTGATTAAGACAAGGTAACTCACTTCATTTTCCATCCATTTGCTTCTCTACTATATAAAGATCCCCTGATCCTCTGGGTCTGTGTCAGCTTGCCATCACTCCAGAGAAGCTTGGCTATGTCAAACTCGTGCCCACTTAAAATTATCTCTTCTTGGCTATGATCCCCGTATTTTCTGTGTGAAACAGGGAACCCCTGCTGTGTTTTGATAGCAGGTCATCCTGCTCCTAGCTTATTACCTGTGTCTCTCTGCCTCTTTCTGCTTTGGAAGTGATTTTGACTGGAGCTCCATCGACATATCCCAGTTACCATCCTCATACAAGACAAACTCCCCAAGGGAAAAGAAGCTGCTGCGCATTGCTGACCATTACCTCCAGCAGTACACTCACCTCTGCCCTGACCGCAAGCCACTCTTTCTGTACCCGGTCAATGAGTGTGGCATCAAGGTACGGGGTAGTGTGGGGCTGGGCCCAAGCTGCACAGCTGTTGTCTAGTTCTCGACCTGATGCTCCCCTGAGTATGTGGAATTAATTCTTTGGATCAGCTTCCCCCAAAATTTATTATATAAACGACATGCAAGGCAAAAAAAGAGCCAGAGCATGTAGAAGCTGGAAGGCGTGGTAGCTATTTGTCTTGCTTGAAAGCTAAGAGAAGGCTTGAATCTGTAATGTGTCTGAGATGGGTTTGAGGTTTTAGCCACAGGCAAACAGAAGTGTCTATTGGCAGAGGGCCTCTTAACTCCATGCATTTTCATCTCAGAATGGGTGAGGAGGGTTACCAACACTGTTGACATGCTCCAGGGAAGTCCTGAATGTAAGCTACAACAACCAGGGATGGTCTGAGAATGGCCATGAATGGGACACTCCACCAGGAATCTGCTGGCTGACCAAAGACCTCTTACTGCCTTACAGAAGTTTGTGAGCACAACAGTGAGGCCAACCCTGCTGCCTTACACAGAGCTGTACCACTGGGATGGCTGTGCCAGCTTTGTCTGTGATTATCTCACCATGGAACCCCTCAAGTCCCCTCTCATACCGGTAAGAAAGAGGCAACAGTCCCATCAGAAACATGATGGAGATGAGAGAAGGGCCTCTCAACAGGACACAACACGGAAACCCCAGGGGCTGGGTTTACAAAGGTCTTTGGGTCCTCCAGCTCCCCATAATTACTTAGGCAACCCCACAGTTCCCACAGGCGCTGTGCTCTTTGTTTGAGCCTGTCTTCCCAGTACACGTACAGTGTTGTCAAGCAGTTAAGCACCATTTCTACCAGACTGGGCCTGACCCTGCTCTCAGCCATCCCATATGACCAGCTGGTCTGCTGTGGGTTGCAATGTCTGCCAAGCCTCCCTGCCAGGAACAAAGAGACCTTGGACCAAAGGAGCATAAAAAGCCCAGGTGATGATGTTTGGCCTCAGTGACTAGGTTTTAGGGGCTTTAGACACTTCTGTTCCAATATTTGGGATATTTTGAGATGGCTGAAGGGAGATTAGAAATCTCAAAAATAAGAGTGGCAAGAAGAGATGATGCCAACATTGGGGCAAGTCCTAAGGGTGGTATGAACCAGCTAAAGCAAAGAGACCAACAACAATCTCTGCTAGCAAGGACTGCTGATGTCCTATGGAGTGCCCCATACAATCTACGTGAGCTCCATGCTGGCCAAGTGTGTCCCAAGAGTCCCAGGGTCTCAAGAGACACTTATAATTTGAGATCATTGAGAATATATCTTAATTTAGTGGACAGAGACTGATCAAATCTAACGTGCAGCCTCAGATCTGGGATGGTATAAACAGAATCTCTGTATTCACTGTGTGTGTATTGTTCCCTTTGCCTGGTCACCAGTGAGGGCCAGAAGGGAATAAGTTCCTTTTGAGCTATAATTTAGCTTATGGGTCTTTTGCTTTGAAATGCTACAGACAGACCAGCTAGAGATGGAGGTAAGCCCCACCCTGGTGTTGTGGTTAGTATTAGATTCTCTGCAATCTGGTGAGCTTGTCCTGCCCATCTCTCCATGGCTAAATTTGTCACAAGATTTGGGGTAGGAATTTCTCCAGATCACTTTGGAGGGGAATTTTGGAGTCTGTGGCTTATGTAGGAGTTTCATATAACAGATTCTCTATTGGTACAGAGCCCAGGGATATGGGCAATGCTCTGTCTCTCTCTTGCTCCCTGCCTGGGGCATGCTTCACAAGACAAGCACTGAGAACATGTATCCCTCTCTTTCAAGCCCAGTTTGCTCTATTCCCCAACCACCATCCTGAAGTACCAGCGAGGAAACTGCTTTGACTTCAGTGTGCTGCTGTGCTCCATGCTGATTGGGGCTGGGTACGATGCCTACTGTGTGAATGGGTATGCCACTCACGACATATGCAGCCTGGACGAGACTCTGGAGGTGTGCCCACTGCTCAGGAAGCCACAGGAGGTAAGGAAATCTGCAGCAAGCAGGCAGGTAGGAGCCTGGTTTTCTGGTTCTGGTAAGAAGACCATGACACTGGTAGGAAGGACAAAGCACTTGGAAGGCCAGTGAAGCTGGTATCTCTGGTATGTCCACAGTGCAATAAGAATGAGTCTAATGGCAAGCTGCAAGGCCCCCAAGTCCCATCACCTGTTTGCTTTCCAACCATACTGCGCACTTTAAGAGGGCCACAGCTTGCCTGCGTTTTGACCATGTAGCATTCACACTGTGCTTAGGACGAAAAGATCTTGGGACTATACTGGACCCCACATTCTCTTGCTGCAAGTGGAAGTGAAGACCTTCTGTGAATGCTTATTAGCCCTTCAGGGATATCTGCTAGTTTGGCAGGACCATCCACATCCATACTGGATCCACCCAGACTGCTCACCTGAGTGATCATGGGGTATACAGGAGGCAGCATGCATGCTCAGCCTGTTCGTTCCTGGTGAGCTCCAGAGTTGGGCTAGCTGGAACAGCTTCTGGTCCACACTACGTTTCAGTCTGTATGAACCAAGGGGGTCTTTTGGGTGATTTTCCACATTTCTTTATGTGGCCTCTTTGGCTTCAATGAACTCTTGGCTCACCAGGTCCAATACCACAGACTGTCAGAGGTGGGGAAGTGCAAAGTACCTTTAAGCTACATGTTTTTTTACCTTCTTGCACCCTTATTGAGTGCACCCTCAGTAAGTTTGCAGATGACACCAAGTTGGGAGGAAATATCAGTCTGCCAGAGGGTAGGAAGGCCCTGCAGAGGGACCTGGACAGGATGGGTCAATGGGCAGAGGAGAATGGGATGAGGTTCAACACAGCTAAATGCCGGGTCCTGAAACTTTGGCCACAAAAACCCCATGCAGTGCTACAGGCTTGGGGCAGAGTGACTGGAAAGTTGTGCAGAGGAAAAGGATCTGGGGGTGTTGGTCGATGCTTTCCTCAACATGAGCCAGCAGTGTGCCCAGGTGTGGCCAAGAAGGCCAACGGCATCCTGGCTTGTATCAGGAATAGTGTAGCCTGCAGGACCAAGGAGGTGATTGTCCCCCTGTACGCTGCTATGGTGAGGCCGCACCTCGAGTACTGTGTTCAGTTTTGGGCCCCTCACTACATGAAGGACATTGAGGGCCTGGAGTGTGTCCAGAGAAGGGCTACGAAGCTGGTGAAGGGTCTTGAACACAAGTCTTATGAGGAGCAGCTGAGGGAATTGTAGTTGTTTAGTCTGGAGAAGAGGAGGCTCCAGGGCGACCTTATTTCTCTCTACAACTACCTGAAAGGAAGCTGTGGGGAGCTGGGGGTTGGCCTCTTCTCGCAGATAACTGGCAATAGGACTAAAGGGAATGACCTCAGGTTGTGCCAGGGGAGGTTTAGTTTGGAAATTAGGAGAAATTTCTTCTCAGAAAGAGTGGTTAGGCATTGGAACAGTTTGCCCAGGGAGGTGGTGGAGACACTGTCCCTGGGGGTCTTTAAGGAAAGGTTGGACGTGGTACTAAGGGATGTGGTTTAGTGGGTAATGTTGGGGGGGGGGGAGGGATGGTTAGATCAGATGATCTTGGAAGTCTTTTCCATCCTTAATGATTCTATGGTTCTGTGATGCTCTCGACTTTCTCTTGATTCCTACTGGGTTTCACAGCAATTCCTTGCTTTTGCGGAGACAGGTCCCAAAGGAAATAATGAAGAAGTCCAACAAGTATAGAGTTAAGTCCTCCCCAGACATGCAGAGCAAATTTGAGCTTCAGCAGGAGGCCAAGAAGAAAGCAGAAACTGAAGCCACCCATAAGAACGAGGAAAGAGGAGAAGAGAAGGTCACGGTGAGTTACAAGGTCCACCCTACTCTTAAACTGCAATATCAAAAATTGAGACCTGGATAATAGCTGACCAAAAACTGGAGCTCACCACCCTCCATAAAGAACAATACAACTCTGATTTGGGCCATGAACATGTAGCCTCTGAGAACACAGTGTTGTGCTGACATAGAAATATCTGCTGGGTATGTACTGCATCACTGTTCTGAAGAGTATTAAGGGCTTGGAGATCTTTAGAAGTGGGCAGGGGAGAGAATAAGGCTGCTGGTGGGTTGGACTAAAGTGGCAATAAAATGGCAATAATTATTGCTCTGTCTTCTGGGCTACAGGAAGTGGAAAAGCCCACGCATGACCCTTTGTATGGCTTACGGGTGCATGCATGGGTTTTGGTTCTGTCTGGGAAGAGGGAGGTTCCTGAGCCCTTCTTCATCAACCCCTTCACGGGGAACAGCCACAGCACCATGGATGAGCACTTCCTTGGAATTGAGAGTGTCTGGAACCACAAGAATTACTGGGTGAACATGCAGGACTGCCGGAACGGCTGCAAGGTAATGAGCTCTTACATATCCGTGTGCCTGTTCTGATTACATAGACTCCAGGTCTGGTATCTGGAGCCAGTCCATGGCATCCCAGACCCTGAGCTAGCAAATGCAGATTATACCTATTAATCCCCTACAATGCTACAATATCAGCTTTTGAGGTTGGCTGGATGACCATTCTCTCAACAACAGCTTTTAGAGCAGAATCTGTCAAACGTAGCTCAGGGCATGAAAGATCTTGATTTGGCTCTTCCCACACTTCAGTTACTCTCCAGATGATATAAAGCCTGGGAGGTGAGGGGCTGAGTCACAGTCACTTTAGGCCCATATGAATGACCCTGGGGCCATGCATGCCCCAAGGAAGGAGGCAGAAGCATTTCCAGCAGCTTCCCCTCAATTGTGGCAGGGAAAGGGAGCTGCAGCCTTCCAGGCACAGGGTCAGTCTTTGGGGTTCCACCAGTGAGCCAGGGGTTTGATGAGCTCACCTCACTGAGGTCCAGGGTCTGCCCAGAGTCCTCAAACTCTGACACCCAGCCAGGTCCAGAGCACTGCAGATGTGCAGAAGCAGCGTGCAGTTTAGTGTCAGGCCTGTGAGACGGCTCTGTATTTATGTGGGTTTCTTCTATATGGCCTAGGATCTCATCTTTGACTTGGGTGACACTGTCCGCTGGGAAATTATGCTTTCAGAGACTGACAAGCCTCTTCAGGTGCTCCTGGATGCTGAGGAGGAAAATGAGCTATTTGACAGGAACATGGATGACACAGTGAGTGACCCACACAATGGCTTTCTTGCAGTGGTGATGCTGTAGTGAACTGGTGTGTGTTCATGGCCTATATATATGTCTGCCTGCCTGTTGCCCTCTCCAGGTCAGATCACTATTGCTGTAGCTATCCTTTGGTTGGCACTCTAGATTCCTTCTCAGTCTTGAATAGTTTAATGCTTTTTGGAGTAGGTCTTCCAAGTGCTAGTTTCACTCTTCCACAAAGACACAGGACGCAGCACACTGGTACTTCTGGAGTCCTAAGTGGCTACGAGTCTCTGAGGGGTTAGCACCCAACCTGTAGTGCGTTGATATTTGGGACAACATAATTTCAAATAATAAAATCCAAATAAAAAAAAATCTGGACATTCTTTCTCCGTTGGTCAGCACCCTGATCTTATGAGTTGTCAACCAAATGTAGAAATAATGCATGTATTTTGATATACCAAAAAAAGGCTGCATGCTGTAAGCCAAAAATGCTATGTTGTCTTGATGGCAGAACACAGTATGATAAAAGCAGGTATTACACCAGCACAGCACAACAGAGAAACACCGGTAATAGCACATTGCCTTCTGTTACCTGGTCTTCTCAGCTCGTGTCCATCACCAGGGAGCAAAGCGCCTTCCACGGTCTATGTAGAATAAGCTGGTCATTAGTTTGAATGGCAGCTGTCACATTCATACCCTATCCAGCAGGTGCTAGCCACAGTTCATTAGGCTTGGATATACAGATGTGCTAGCAAGAGTGTGGGGATTCAGTAAAGTTCTCCTTCTATGTAAACTGCAGCGTGCCGCTTGTCTCTGTCCTCAGGCTGTGTGTGGTTGCTCCAGCCCTCATAACTCCGTTACCGTGCTGCTCAGGACCAATGCCACCTCGCACAAGTTGCTCTGTGATTGCTGCAGTGCATTTTCTAGAACCAAAATGCCTCCTAGCACAGAGAAGCTGCCAAAAACGTAAATCTCTGCTTCTGTTTCAACAGGAGGAGGAGGAGGAAGACACGAGTTTTGCCATGCCGCCTTCATGGGTAGCCCCTATCCAGATTTCTCCCAGAGGTACCTATTCTTTGCCTTTTGCTTGCCTGTCAGCTAACCTTTCAGAGGAGCTGGGAGGTTTGTTTATCTCACGCAAGAGCTTCCCCTTCAGGATGTTCAAGGTACAGCAGCGAAGAGCCGCAGATCAAGGCATACATTGGCTATTGTTTTGAATGCCTGCCTCTGTGCGCTGTCTCATCCTGGGCGGGAAATCCCCGCAGACACACGCACACTGTGTTTGCCTGCTAGCTGAATTATTTTGTCTGGGATGGACTTTCTGTTACCGCTGTGCATATGAGACTGCCGCTGATGGGAATCAATCTTTCTGACCCCTCCCTTGCCTACTGCAGAGTTTGAGACCCGTTGTTCCCAGGGGAAGAAGGTGATTCTGTACAAGAAAGCAAAACTGGAGAAATGGGCACCGTACCTCAACAGAAATGGGCTGGTGAAACGCCTCACTGTCTACGCAGACTTAGGCTGTAAGGAGGATGAGTGAACACTCTTGATACACTGAGCAAACAGTCTGGGGTGCGCTGACGGGTGGGGGGTGGAGTACTTTTTCTGCCAGGGTTTCTCTTGTGCCTTCTCCTCCTCCTTTCACGTTTTTGGGATACTTATCTATTACTTCATCAAACACTTCGTCACACTCACTGTCTGTCAAGCCCCGGAGCTTTGCATCATTGCTAGGGGGTTCTGCAAGAATTTGAATCAGTTTAACACCCTAACAGTGATGCTGATTAGTGCCACAGGTCAGCTGCTTGGATTTGCAGTCTTCAGAGAAATGGAAGGTTGGTTTAAACTGTCCAGCTGCATCACTTTTCCCATTGGTGTTTCTAGGAGCCATAGAAAGAGGCAGCTAGATAGCGTGATCATTTCTGTACTTCAAAGCATTATCCTTCAATGGCTGGTCCACGAAACCGCAAAAATTCCTGACTGGTCTTACAAACTCCTGTCCCCAGCCATCTTGGATGGTGCAGTCTCATTCCCCTCCAGTCTTGACGCTATTATGAAATATTTGGGATGGAATTTATCTCACCAAATACATCCATCCACTGCGACATCTTCTCCCCTGAGCCGATGACTTTAGTTCCTGGTGACAGAGAAGAATAAGCTCTTTTATGTTATAATTCATCTACTTTAAAGTAGATTAGGATTCATCTATTAGGATTTATCTATGAAATGCCCTAGTGCACAGGGCCAGTTCTATTGAGTACACTGATTCTGTCTCCTGTGGCTATATCAGAAGCATAGGGTATGCACAGACACTGATAGCTCATCATAAGAATTGTACCGTCTCCAGTGTAAGGCTGTGAAATGGCATGTCTCCCACCAGGTACTGAAGTAGTGGAGGTGAGGGAGTGGTTCAAAAACCGAGAAGACATGTTGGATATGAGAGAACTGAATAAACAAACACAGCTGACCACAGAGTACTTCAGCCCAGGACACCTCCTCGGTCTTAAAGGTATTCTAGTTCATCTGGGCAACCAAGGTGACTGCAGCTGATAGGACATCGTGTGAATCCCTCCTAGCAAAAACAAAAGCCCACAGCAGGGGGGACTGCATACTTCTGGGATGAATTGCATAGATTAGTAATATGGTCTCCAGTTGAGATTAGAGAATTGGGTTGGTTGTGCTTCTAGTTTTGGGCAATGCTTCCCCCCAGCATAACAGAAGATGACATCTATATCACAGATATAGAGTGATATTATGTACTTCTACCAGCAGAAGTGGTAGAAGTAGAAACTTTCTCCTTGGGATTATGTTCAATCTCTCAGTGTTTTGCAGCTGTAGGAGAGAAAGTCCTGCATCAGATCTGTTGCTGAAACAGTATTTCTCCTGAAGAGGTTGCACCAATTCCTTGTATGGGAAGAGCCGAGTCCAGGCTCCACTCACTGCTACCTTGCTGTGTAAGGAGGAAAGTGACCATGCAAAGCTTTCCTGCCATCTTCAGGCCATGGCATATTGGTGCACAGCAGTGAAGAGATAACATTCCCTTCCAGCACTCTTAAGTGCATTTGATTTCTTGGCTGATTGAGAAAATGAAACTTCCCCTGGATGTACCTATGTTCACTAGTATTACAGTCACTAATTCTGAAAATGTATGTAATCTCTTTTGTGTCCATAGTCCACATCTATAAGTCAATGGAGCCAGAGACTGAACGTGTGATGGAGTTTTACAATGAGGCACGAGTCGATGGCCTCCAGAAACGTGCTGAAAATGCCAGTGAGATAAAAGAGTACTTCGTGGGACGGGATGACTTCAAATACTTCCAGCACACAGAGTTTGGCAAAAGAGGAAAGAAAATAAGTGTGGCTGGTGCCAGAACTGATATTAACTCCCGGCCTATAGTGGTACGGCCAAGGCAGGAACAGAAAAATATCTGTCACTGTGATATTTATACTATGCAAAACATTCTGTTTAAGGCTATAGGTTCACTTTCAGTTGGCATAGCCAAGGCAAAACTCCAGAAGAAACCTAGCTTTGTTAAGCTGCTGTGTCTTGCAGTTGCTTGTCTGACACTGACAGCCACAGTGTGACCATTCGTCACCAAACATATTGAGCAGCTAGAATGAAGCTAGGAAAATGTGTGTCAGAGGAAGAAAAAAAAGCCTAACTATGATTTTGGAATGAAATTTTCACAGGACTCAGAGAGTCAAATGATTTCATATTCTGGCCCCAAACTAATAATATTTTGGGTTCCTGACAGTGTCCCATGACGCTGATTTGTTACAAGCAGTAGTCTACCTCTTTTTCTTGCCAGGTCTGACTTGGAGAAATGGGAGGAAATCTGACACCTGGTGGTATGGCTCAGACACATCACCTTTCAAGATAGAGCCATGCAATGGTCTGCCAACAACCAGATCGCCTTTTTTTCTTCTTCTTCTTCTTCCTTTTGTTGGGGAATCTGGGAAACTTTGTTGTGCTCCAAAATACCTTGCTTCCTGTAGTTCCATCAGACAGGGATGCATCTCAAGCTAACTTTGAGCCTGAAGAGCACAGTAAGCTCCACAGATAGGAGACTTTTTATTGCTTTAAGCAGCTTTGTGCTTGTTTTCTCAGGCACGTGAAAGAACAGTGGGCCATGAATATGGGCCAAGGTCTTAGGAGTTGCTGTCACAGTCCAGGCAGAAAGGCCCAATTTTTCTTTTGGCTTTTACACAACTCTCCACAAATTTTGCCATTTTTCTGTGTTGTCTAACCTGCTTCCATCTATTTCTTTTCAATTCTCATCAGCAAATGAAGGAATGTTTCCACAGAAACCTAGAAAAGCCTGCTGATGAAGATGTAGCAGAACGTGTCTTTCTGATCACAGAGGAGATGATCCATCTGACATACCACCTCAAGGATAAATACATTACTGCCTCAAAGAAGGATTTCTTCAAACCGACAGAGAATTACAGGAAGCAAAGTGAAATCATGACCCCAGAAATGTGCATCACGTACCAGGTATGGAGAAAACCCATTTATATCTTTGAGTTTTCCTTGATCAGTGGGACACAAAAGGTAGGTGAAATGTCCATGGCATATTCCATGCTCCGCCTCTCCTCCGTCTGCATGCCTCCCCCACAGACAGCCTCCAGACTGACAACACAAACACCGAGGGAGATGCACTACCATGCTGATTGGGCCCACAAGATTTGGTGTAGCATGAAAGGCTGTCTCCAGCCATACCTGAGGTCATCTTCTGAGGTTAGCTCATCAGGCGGTGTAGACACAGCCACTGAGATCTTGCAAGATGCTGGGTGGGCTCAGTCCTGCATATTCATAACAGGGAAGCTGAAATTTCCTCTGCTGTCCTCTCTTGAAGGAGAGATGACAGCAGAGAAGCTGAAGCAGATTTTAACTCAAATTCTGCCATGGACTTCTTCGGTCACATTGTTTAAATCTCCCTCAGTTTACCCTGCAGATGTAGACAAGATGGTAAGGCTTTATTAATGCATTGCTGATAGCTAGCTAGCTATAAATATAAACTGATAGATTAAAAAAAAAAAAAGAGAGAGAAAAAAGATAGATAGCCATAAATAAAAGAAAAAGGGGAGTACTGTCATTAAGCCAAATTCTCTCATTCATGAGTGGGTTACTCAACCAACATCACTGATGTGAGTCTGTAATCAGGAGCAGAAGTCTGCCTGTAAATTCTGTACTGATGCTGCACAATTATGCTTAGGAAAATCAGAGAGATACAAATACAGATTTTTTTTTTTTTTTATGTCATGAAAGGTTTTGTTAAAGTTTGTATTTCTAATGGGGAGAATACACAGAATGCAATTGCTGGAGTGCTGTCCTTTCATCTCTAACCCTGTAAAACCGGTCCCAGCCAACAGGAGCATCAGCGAAGAAATGCAAGATATAGTCTAGCTGACATTACTGATAGACTCAAAATCTAGATGAAGTCTAATCAGCTGTTTACCGTAGGCTAGATGTTTCAATAGTGTAAATCAGTGTCTCTATATTGACTGTAGCAGAATTGTGCCAATTTGTGTTTTATGACTCACAGTCAGAGAACACTACTGTCTTTCACTAGCTTATCTGCTTCCAGGCAGGGTCCTCTGTGAAAGACAAGAAGTTGCTACACCTGTACAAATTGTTGCAAGAACTAGCAGAGGAAGAGAAGCAGCTGAAGCAACAAGTTCGGCAATCTGAAGCAGAGGTAACAGGGACGTCTCCATGGTATTGTCAGAGTTGGTCAGGTGTACTCTTTGTTCTCAGGGAGGGAGATAGTTTCAGAGAGCAAATAACGGTGTATGAATTGGGGCATCTAGAAATATCTGCTTTTTGTCTGGGAATGAGATCAAAAAAGAAAGGATATTGTGTGTAACGTAAATCTAGTTGCTAGGCATTTCCAGGAAGCCATAACCGTAATACTGAAGTGATTTTTTGTAGGAAAAACTGCAGGAAAATATTTCATAAAATACACCACTTGTACTGCTAATCACATTGAGACCAGTGTAACAAGTGTTCTTACAAGTCTTTGTGGCTACTTCGTGATAAATACAACCATTCTAGCACGTGGAGGCAAAGCTCCTGGATTTTATTTTTTATATTGCTTTTATGTGGAAGAGAAAACCCAGAAAGAGCTGGAGATGAATGCGCAACAATATTAGCACAGAATAATAATAAAGAACAAGATTGCAAAAGCCCATTTTTCAGAAATTTGAAGAGTATAAGCCATGACCTCATGAACTACCTCACCAAAGTTTGCAGTCGTGATTTATTAATGGTCAAAATATCCCTGTTGCTTGTGCTCTATATCTTCCTAAGACAAAGAGAAAAGCTAAAGCTACCAGTGCCATTTCAAAACTGTTGGCAAGACTATGACTCCAGAACGGCTTTGTTACTGAGTAATGTTAATTATTGGACTCCAAATTACATCACTCTAAAAATAAGGCCATTATCAGATTGACCTATCAGCAGAATATGAGCATATTCATATAGATCTAAAATGTATTTAATATTATGCTACAGTTCTTGTATGCAGCATATGTTCTGTTAGCAGGTGAAGCATTTCAAAGTACGATCACTTTGTGAGAAAGCTAAGGTGTCTTCTGATTTTTTGGAAGGTGCTAAATATTCTGAAAATCCGTGAGAATGAAGAAGCAGACATTAAATTGACAGTTTCAATTTATAATACAGAGAGGAATGAAAAGAGGAAACAACAATATGAAGCCACGGTAGGCATTCTTTATTAATCCCGGTGTTTATTACATGCACACAAAGAAATCCAGAGTAAGCTTCTTCTGTCTGACATTACCTCTAATGAGCATTTAGTATTATTAGAACATACTGAGCCAAATTCCTAGCAGTTACAAGTCAGCACAGATTTAGCTTTCCTGTGAAAATATAACATGGTCATGGTATGATCTTCTAACTCTCTGGACTAGCCCCCCCTCCCCATCAGAGAAGGATTATTGTTTTATTTTATTTAGTTAGTAAAATAATTAACAAGTATTAGTTGACAATGTGATTGTCAGGGGAGTATGATGGTGGAATCCAAGCTGCATCTTTATATCTAGGGCTCTGTATTTATATCAGGAATATGTGCACTTCTTTGTGTGAGGGTTTTATTCAGCTATGAATCAGTTGGTTTTTTTTTGTTGTTGTTGTTTTCAGTATTAGTTGCAAAGCCTATTTTGTTCCTGGATCTCTCTCAGAAATTATTACCTTAGGAATGTTGTGGACAAACACAGAAAGATTCAAGAATAATTATTTGCAACATTTCAAGATCTCCAAGATGTTTCTTGTGAACGATTTTTAGGCTGAGCTTTCCTGAACAGATAAAAGTTATAAGAGGTGATACTAGGTTTTACATACCAAACATTTAGTGTGAGACACAGAGGTAGAGATCCAAGAACCAGTTGTTTGCCAGTCTACAAGCTAGTATCATGCAAAATACCCTGTCCAAATACAAATGCATTTTGGCCTGCTTGTACCTCAGTAGATAGCACGTTCTGTGTAAGATACATCTCTACAATCAAAGAAATTAGGAGAGATGCTAAAAAGGATGATAGAAAATAAATTACAGAATAAAAAACACCTTGGGAAATGCAAGAGTATTGATCAGCCTACAGGAAAAAGAAGCATTATTTCCTCCATAGGGTGGAATGAGTTTTGGCCTTTGCTTTTACTTTGCCTTATCAAAGGGTGTTTGGGAAACAAGTCAATGGGATCATGACTCTTTCTGTCCTTTCCCCTCCAGAAGAATGCAATGGAGGATGAATTCCCAGTACATGAGGAACAGGATCTGGATTACCTGGCACCTTTTCTTATTCAAATTGGCCATCCTGAGAAAATGACCAAGGGGCAGGTTCTGCGCCTCAGAGATGACTGCCTGACTGATTTTAAGAATCGTCTCATTGCTAAGGCCAACATCATCCAAGCTCGCTTTGAAAAGGTATTCCCAGCCTTACTCCAGGACGAACATGTCACTGGAGTCTCTTCTGCACTGTCAGGAGGGTAACACACCTCATTGTGACAGCAGGCAGGAAACAGAACCCCTTTACCTTTAAGAGAGTCATAAACAAACCTGTGTATTTTTTGTCATTAACATGTGAGATCAAAGAACAGAATAGCTCAAGGGTCAAATTCAGTCCTTGTTTCAAGCAGGGCTGCTTTGGTTCTCCAGTGTTTCTTGACTACAGTGAGGCAACACATTCTGGTCCTGCAGCTTCTCACTGGTCCACGTGTTTTGATTTCCTTGTTTTCATATTCTGTGAGACCTCATCTCAGACTTATTGCCTGCCATGAAAATAGAACGGCTCTTATTTGTGGTTTCCTTCATCTTGGCTCCCTGAACTTTGAGTTGCACTTTTGTGCTCCTCGCTCTCCATCACCCTGACTTCTTGTGACTCATTCCCTCAACAGGAGGTAGAAGAGCTGAAGAAGAAGAACCAGCAGTTTCAGGAAAATCAGAGTCAGCTCAGCAGGGAGGAGGAGGCTGTCTTCCTCGCTGATTACTCTGAAACCATGTTCTGTATCCACATTGTAGCGTTAAGGCTCAACAGGTATTGGAAATGACTGCTTGAACAGTGTCTAGTAGAATGGGGGGTCTACCAGTCAGCATTCCTAGTTACTCAGCAGTGAAGCTATTCTGTAAAATATTCTACTGTATGCCCTGCTGCAGCTTTACTCTGATGTTTGTTACCTTCTTGTTCTAGGGAAAAGCAGACAGCACCACAGAAATACCTTGCTCTTGAAGAGAAACTGCGCAAGGACCCTCGCCTAGCTGTGCACCTCAGTCATGCTTGATTTCTTCTTTATTCCTTCACATCAGACACTGAATCAGTGCTGAAGCCTGTTACAAGCTGCCTGAAAAAAATGCAGGTCTTTCCTACTTGCTTGTAGTAAATATTGCATTATCATCAGATTATGCTAATAGCCTTTATGCACCTTTTTCCAGAATTCCATTTTAATGAACTTATACTATTCCACTGTCTTTTTCTTCTCACTCTTTTGTTCTAAGGTCAACCTATATCAAGAGTGTCAAGCGATTACACCATGGTTGACACTGAGGTCTGAATGAGACTTTAGCTTTAAGTTCTGCTTCAGAAGTTGCTACAAATTACGTGTGCTGCATTGCATAGCTTCTTCTGGGAAGTTGCTCCCTAGCTACTGACACCAGAAGCAGCATTATTTGAGAATATATATTCCAATATAATAATATTTCAACAAACTTAAAATATTGTTTTATATGTAGCACTAGTAAAGATTTTGAACTCGTCAATTCACAACAAAGAAAAATTATTTGACCTCACTTAGAGCTATTAGCTACAAAAAAACAGCAGACTAATACTTAAATTGACCAACTTTGGACTTTAGTATTTTTATTTTTCCTCTTTGAAATGTCTCCAATCACTGATCGCAAATATTGGCAGACAGGGTAAAAGATGTCAAGAGCAATTAAACAAGCATTCCAAATCCAAGGAATTTTAGGTAATCAAGCATTTTGGTTAATCATCATCCCCTGATAGCTATAAATAGAAGACAGCATGTACATGACACACATTAGTATTTACTGAAGTCCCTGAGCCTGCTAGGAAACAATTTCTGATTTTCTCTAGAGTAGATTAGGCATAGTAGACACATATGGTGGTGCTGCCTACAGCTCCTGACAACTACTTTCTTCAAGGAACAACCTGTAATGATCATTTTCAGCAAAGGCTACACAGATTAAAGCTGGGGGAAAGGCAAAAACATATTTTCCTGTGGTAAAACATATTTTCCTGGGGTATAGCAGAATAATGGTCATTACAGCTGAAATACACCATGACCCAGAGCAGATTAGACTCATTATTTTATGGTAGCTGCCCATTTTAAGTGTGATAGATACTTTAAGCGGATTATGTGTTGATTGAGGGTATGATTCACTCCCTTTTGTGTGCACCTATCGAAAACTGAGCATTTGTGCCTCCTGTGGGTGGCAGTTGCAGTGTCTGACACTGGCCAGGGTAAATCCCGGGGTGTGACAGGGCCTCCCAGCTCCTAGGGAGCTCCTGGGTTTTGGAGCTCCAAGGTCTTTAATGCTCCAAGCGCATCGCGTTCCCCGAGGGTCTGGCCATTGGAGCAGCCACCAACATGCTGCTCCTCACAGCTCTGTGCAATGTGCTGCTGACATGGTGACCTAGGATTTCACAGAATCACAGAATGCTCTTAGACACATGGTTTAATTCTTAGGTTGCCCTGTGCGGAGCCAGGATTTGGACTCTCTGATCCTTGTGGGTCCCTTCCAACTCAGGATATTCTACAATTCCATGATTATCCCCCTCTACTCAGCGTAGAAACAGGCCACGAAAGCAAAAAACTTTTAAAATAACTCACTCTTCTGAGGTACTTAAATGAGAGGCGTTCAGGTAAGAGCACACTGCTGAAAAAGAACTGAAGGAATTTAAGGATCTAGCCCAATTTCCAAATCACTAGGACTGAACTCGTGAAGGGTTTAGGACCCCAGGGAACTGAGGGGAAAGAAAGCCCTAAGGTTTCTAGACAGGAATTTAAAAAATATATAAACAAAGAAGAAGCAAGCAAGCGTAGGATTATTTATTGATCCATATTAATTCCATACCAGAAGAGCCACCAGAATATATTTATTTTAAAAAAAAATTTACAAGCACCAGGGACACAGCAGCTGCCCCTTAAGGATCAGCTAACACATTTTGTCGAGTGCGAGCGCGAAGCTACAGCTCTGCCTTCTCTTTTGACCTAGCAGCTGCCGGCGGCGCCCGGGACGAAGGGAAGGAGAGAAGCACGGCTCTGACAGGGCCCAGCCCCGCCTCCCCCGCCATGAAACGCCGGCCTCAGCCCCCGCGCGCCTCCCTCCTCATTGGCCGCGCTCGCACAGGCTCCAAGAAGCCGCGCTGCGAGTGGCCCAGCCGCCCCGCGGTCGCTGGGGCAACCGCCCCTCCCGCGGCTCCCATTGGCCGGGAGGCTCACGGAGCCCGGGCAACCGCACGGCTCGGCGGCGCGGCGGGGCCGGGAAGAGGGGGGGGGGGGAGGGGGGCGCCGCGGGTGCCGGGCCCGGGCGCGGAGCCTGGCAGCGGCGGGAGATGGCGGCGCCCGTCAGCACGAAGGCGGCCTGGAAGCTGCGTGAGTGCCCGCCGCTCCCACCCGGACCCGCGCCCTGCCGCGGTCGCGGCGGCCCCGGGCTCCCCTGCCGAGGGCGCGGCGGCCGCCCCCGGAGCCCGGGCCGCAGCCGCGGGTGCTGTGCGGCTCCGTCCCCTGAGGCTGCGCTGTCAGCGAGGGGCGGCGAGCACCCGCCGCTCTGCGCCCGGTGCCTTCCCTCGGGAGGGGCGGTGACGCTCAGCGCCTCGCCGCCCCGGTGCTCGGTGGTGTCACGGGGGCTGCCAGGGGCTGGTCAGAAGCTGCGGGAGCAGGCGGTCCTGCAGACACCTTCGCTCCGGGCCGGGGGTTTGGGGCCTGGGGTTCGGCTAGCAGGGAATGGTGTTGTCAGCTGGCAACGGATGGAGCTGAGATAATTAACTTCGCAGTTTCTTGTGTTTTCTGTGTTACCTTCCTCTTCCTGAGGCTCTAGAGTTGTAGGAAAAACTACTAAGAGGTCGGTTGGTCTCAAATATCCATCATCTTTAAGTGGGCAGAAGTTCTTGATACTTCGTTTTGCTCGGCTCTGTCCTGTCTGAGCATTGTCCTTAGAGAGAAGGGTTCTGGGCGTTAGAAGCGTTTCGGTGATGCTCATTAGGAGCTGATCGTTGAGCTGGTGGGTGACATCAGCCGGGGGTGAGCACGCTGTGAAAACACGCTGTGGGTTTCGGGAACTGGCACTTCACTGGGGGCAAGGGTGTTGCTGTCTGGCCAAGGCTGGAGCGAGCCTCTAACCTGGCTTTATGAGTAGAGTTCTGTGCTTCGGCAATGACATTTAAACTACCACTATATTATTATGAACAAAATTAAGAGGGGGAGAAAAAATGGAGTTGCTGATGTACTCGTATTAGCGGCAATGTTTAGCATGTATACTTTCAATTTTAACTAGTGAGTTGGGCTGTTAATACCGGTTGTATTATTTGTTGTCATCAGTTCTGTGTGTACATACATACTTTAGCATTGTCATAGGGAAGATTGGTCTTTCAACACAGCACAAGCATATTTTCAGATTTGTTCTCGTTTAATTTACAGTCCATTTACCTTTGTAATTTGAAAGGTATTCCTCCAGCTAAAGTGAAAGTTGCACAGTTTTGCTTTCAAAAAAATGCTCTGGGAGACTGAGATCAAAGTACCTGTAATTATTGTTGCAGCTGTCTAATGTCCTTTCGGGTTAGGGTTGCATTTTAAATTTTCAAGTTGCCCCTCCCACCAAAACAACCTGAACAAAAGTAGAATTGATTACAACCTAACCCTTTTACAAATAAGTTTCGTAACTATTAGGCATGCAAATCCAGTGAACTTTCAAAGAAGAGAACAGTAAGAGGAAAAAATAGTAAATGCATCTGCCAGAAGCTCCTGCCAAAAGCTTTGGTGGATTTTAAAGTCCATTATAAAAATAGTTATCTACGCAAAAATGCTCTTTTGGCTTCTCTTTTGTCCCCAAACTTGTTTCCATATGAAAAGGTTTTCCTAGAATTCTGTCATTGTGAAGCCCTCACAGCATCATACTTTCCTATCGGCCCCCCAGTTTTTTAATAGTCTTTTAGCATCGGTCACATTTGCTCTTTTGTGCCCTTTCACATAAATATTCATCCTTCCTTTGTCACAGTTTCACACTGTCTGCATTGCTAAATTTCACCCTTGTTCTGTAGTGGGAATGTAGCAAAGCCTCTTCTAAAGCTGAGAGAAGGCAGTTCCACCTCTGCCCAGGGCTGAGTCTGACTTTTTCTCTGTAAAGCAACAAACTGTACTGCTGCTAATCTGCCATTTCCTCTCAGTGTGGACACTGCTGCTGCTCTTCAGTACGGGACTAAAGGGCTTTTCTCTAGGTGCCTGTGTCTGCTGCTTGTCAGGCACGTGTCATTCTTCTACTTGTGAAACAGCTCTGCTTACTGAGACCCACCTAGGTACAGAAGGTAAAGCAGCTTCTGTGAGCAGGCTGCTACAGTCTAGCCAGTCTTTAAAAGCTACCCAGTTGCTGCTAGTGAGAGAAGCAGTAAGCCATGTGAGTAGTGGAGTTGTGAAGCTTGGCCAGCAAATGTGTTAAGAGCAGCAGACGGAGCCAAGAAGGACTGTTTCAAGCCAGATAATAGCGTGACTTGTTATCTGAACTGTGCGTTGCTGCAGCTTGTCCAGTGACAACTGGAAAGGTTTTCTGGAGAAAGAACATTTTTCAGCCCTTTGGGAGGGATGGGGTGGAAAATCTTTATATAAGTCTGCCATAACTGCTTGCTTCATTTTATGCAGAAGAGATCACGGCTCACAGCAGCAATGTGTCCTCGCTAGTCCTGGGGAAGAGTTCAGGCCGGCTTCTGGCGACTGGAGGAGATGACTGTCGAGTCAACATATGGTCAGTTAACAAGCCCAACTGCATCATGGTAAGAATGGGCCTGTTCTTAACTTTCTGGGGGATGGGAGAATTAATTCTGAGATGTAGAGGGTGGGAATGAGGGAAAAGACTACTGGGCCTGTGGGACTTCTATCAGGACCAAGCCAGGTGGCCAGATGCTAGCAAAAGTTAGGGACAGAATTCAGTAATTGGTGAGACCGCTGCTCCAGAGACAATCCAGGATGGCTGTCTGCTTCACTGGGGCCAGTATGTGCTCAGATAATGAATGCTGAGCCTTCCGTTACTGTGCTACAGATAACGCACTGCAGTTTTGTCAAGGACAGCTAGTTTTATAGTGCAAGCTACAGGGGCCAGTTTTATACCCTGGAGTTTGCCCTCAAAGCAGGAAACATCCCAAGTGGGTTGCATTTCCACCTGTCCCACAGTCATTTATTGTCAGCACGAAGTTTGTCAGAATACTTCGCTGACTTAACAGTAGGCTGGGGAAGAGTAACGCTGTGTGCAGCATTACTCTCATTACTTGTTAGAAAGAGTAGAGTTACAATAGTGGTTACCACCAAAGCACACCATAAATACATTTAACAGCTGTCTTGTCCTGTATCGCTTTGCCTTCCAGTGGATGTTGTGGAAAAGTATCTTTAGCAAGTGTCCCTTGTCACTTGATTAATTAACAACACAATAATGTTACATTGTGAAAGGTATTTCTCTAAACAGAGTGAACCATGTGAGGAGAAAACTGAGAAAGTAGGATCAAAAAGGCTGAAAGGAGAATGTTTCTATTTTATTTTCCCATTTATTTATTGAGGTCAAGTATAAAGAGGTTGAAATAGATGCAAAAGTAGTTGCTCGCCTTTAGTAGCGCTGTGCTTCTGTCATAGCTTAGTTAAGCTGTGTCTTTCTGGGCCCTTTGTGGTAGCATGACAGTAGTTTGAAGCCAGAGTATTGCTTTCCATGTGAAGGGCTGGAGGACTAAATATCTCCCTATGCCATCTGTGGGAGCAGAGGGCTGTAGCTGTCCTGTGCTTCCTGGGATACACGGACGCTGGAAGCTGGCGTTTGAGAGGCAACGTTGACTGGAACTGGTCTTGTGCCATTGTTAAAGATTATAAAAATAAATCTTGAGTTTGTGGTCGTGCTTTGTATTTTGCTATCTGAAATTCACCTTTAGTATTTTAATGTTAAGGTTCAAGATGGTTGCATTTTGGGGAGGCGGGAGAAAAGGAACTTCTAGAGTAGCATTGCATCTTGTTTCATGTTTGAGTTCTGTTTCACACTGAGCAGTTACAGTTGCAGCTGTAGAGCACTGCAGGCCTGCTTGAAATTCAGAGAAAGCCCTCTCAGAGTAGGTTGCTGTCAGTCAGCATTCTCAGCTTCTATATGTGTGCAGAGGCACAGAGCAGCTTAACTGTTTAAAAAGACCTGATTGAGGATGGAGTAAAGTCTAGGATAATAATATTGCTTAATTGACAAGCAAAAGGTCTATAATTGTGGTATGTGTGTTGATTAGTTTTCTAGAAGTAGTTTTTAAATATTTTTGCATTTTAATTAAATACTAGCCTTCTCAAAATTCTTATATAATTGTAAGCTTTTAGATGCTCAAGGATGAAAGAAGCTTCGTACATGTGAAGTAAGGCCTCTTTACTCGAGTTAATAGTTCAGTAACAGCACTGTGTTATCACTGTGACACCCATGCATTGTGGCAGCAACATATGACTCCTTGCTTTTGTGAAGGTTTTGAAGTGGCCCTGCTTTCACACTTGCTTTGATTTTGTAACCAGTTCGTGAGACTTGCATGACCCATTTAGAGCAAACGTAGTGAGAATGTGCTTGCGTAGCATAAGTTTTATAAGGTAAGCATGTGTCAGCCTCATCTGGGCTTCTGCAGGTAATGTTTAGCTACACGTTTCTATTGATGCAACCTTTAAAAACTAGTCAGCGTCCCAGAAGGTGGAATAATGTGGGAGGTACGTGCACAGTGCTCTGTGCAGTAATGATCTTTACGATGCTCTAGCATGCTAGTTGGTGATAAGGGAAAAGGGTCAGTGGCACAGCCAAGTGGTCCTAACTTACAGCTAAATACTTCAGTTACCAGTTGAGTATGAACTATAAGGTTGTGGACTTAAGCTGTCTGTGTCAGTAGCCATTGATTGTGACTCATGGTTTTCTTTGCAGAGCTTGACAGGGCACACATCACCCATTGAGAGTCTACAGATCAATATAAACGAGGAACTCATTGTTGCAGGGTCCCAGTCAGGGTCCATTCGCGTTTGGGACCTGGAAGCTGCCAAAAGTATGTTTCCATGAATTTTCTCTTCTGCTAATATATAGAATCATTAAGGTTGGAAAAGCCCCCTGAGATCATCTGGTCCAACCATCCCCATGCCACCAATGTCATCCACTAAACCGTCTCCCTAAGCACCACGTCCAACCTTTCCTTGAACACCCCCAGGGACGGTGACTCCACCACCTCCCTGGACAACCCGTTCCAATGCCTAGCCACTCTTTCTGAGAAGAAATTTCCAACCTGGAGCAACTTGAGGCCATTCCTTCTTTTCCTATTGCTAGTGATCTGCAAGAAGAGACCGACCCCCAGCTCCCCACAACTTCCTTTCAGGTAGTTGCAGAGAGCAATAAGGTCTCTCCAGAGCCTTCTCTTCTCCAGACTAAACAACCCCAGTTCCCTCATCCACTGCTGTAACACAGCAGCTCTTGGAGAGGGAAGAAAGAGAAAAGACAACTAGTTTGGACAAAAGGAAATCTCCATGCCAGCAATGATAACAATGTTGCCTTTTCCTTTACTGTTGAATTTGATTCCCATGGTCTATCCTCAAAGTGGGGTGAACTTGAAGATGGCAAGATAGTTCAGTCTTTCCCATTTGAATAAGACTGCAGCTGTCATGTGAGGAGATGGGGGAACTGCTGAAAGAGTTCCTACTTGTTCAGGGTATTCTTTGAGGATGATGCTTTGTGGTAAATCCCCCCAAAGATGCCAAGGATTCTCTTCAAAAAGGCAGTGGTAAAAACAAGAAAATATGCGTTATTTCTCTCCAGAGTCATCAAAATGAGGGGGACACAAGCTTTTGGGGTATCGTGGGAAAGCTGTATTACTGTGCAATCTCCAGACCAAATTAAAATACTAACTTGGTCTTGTTTTCTTTCTTTCTTTATGAAACCCAGTTTTGCTATATCCTTATGCTTATCCATGCTGACCTGGAAGGTTCCTAACTTATGAAGAAAAGCCCAGCATTGCTTTCTTCTTAGTTTTCAGTACTGTTAGGGGGCTTCTGTGCAATTCCTACTGAGACTATAGAGCTGTGTGCGCATACTGAAGCAGAAATTTACGCACATATTGTGGAGATTGAGCTGAGGAACTAGTTGCCAGGGTTTTAACCTCAGTGTGTTGAAGTCTGTATTCCAGATATTTTTTTCTGCACATAGAGAATAATTAGACGTATATAAAAATTATATTCATAGCCTCAGCTTAAAATTATCAGCCTTAATAAATGGATGCTCTAACTCTAAAACCAGATTAAGAGCTTTAACTGTATTAGGTTCTGCACAAGTCCAAGAATCTCCTGCTTGCTGACTCTTCTTCTAACTTTCATTTTTTCCTCAAGTGATTTTTCTCCTGTTATACTCTTGCATGACTGTATAAATAGACAAGGACCTGATTTTTAGTAAATCTTAAAAGCTACGAACTCATTAAGCTCTGATCCTTTGAAGGACAACTGTTGAGTTATACTTACTGCATTTTTCCTCAAATCCTAGAACAAATTTGAAAAGGTATCATGAATCACTTGTAGGCTTTCCTGCATAAATACTGTAGAAGGAATTTATATTTCTTGTAGTTTGCTACTTGCTCATACTAAGAACATGTAATGAAAACAGACTGACTTTGGCCAAGAAGGCAAGCAGCAGGTGCCATAGATATTAAAGATCATGATACCGTCCCAGATGACTGATGGTGGAGGGAGATTGCCTCTGTCATTATATAAGCATTTTTTCTTCCTCAAAGTTGAGTTCTGCATTCATCTCTACTCTCAGAGATGCAGTATACCTGTTCAACTGGTCCTTTCTGGTTTCCAGAATTACAGGAGGCATTACTTTGTTGATGACTTGCTCAAACACTGTGATCATTTTCTTTGCCTCATGCTTCCTGAGTGTCCATTCCCAGTCTTTGGGATGTTTCTTGCAAGGGACAGTTGAAGGAGGCCAGTGCAGGTACTAGAAAATCAGAGGTGGAAGTTGGACTTGTGTCTGGACTAGGGTGCAGAGTCCTCAGAAAGTGCTTGTCTAATAGCTGCAAGGTGAATGATGTCCTTTGAGTTTTTTCACTTCCTATATGACACTATATGTGAAGGTAAAGTTGGAAACACGTAGAATAATGTATACAGATGAATAAAGTGTATGTAGCATGTCTAATGTACATTGTATTAGCATGTTTTTAATGGTGAGGATAGTATAGCAAAACTTCTGCATCCTGTTGGGGTGATACAAACTACTAAATATTTGCTCCTTATTCTTTCTCCCTGCTCCACTTCCCGATTTCCCAGTTCTTCGTACATTATTTGGTCACAAAGCGAACATCTGCAGCCTTGATTTCCATCCTTTTGGAAGTTTTGTGGCATCTGGCTCTTTGGACACGAACATTAAGGTAAAGCCTACCTTCCTCTAGAGATTACCCTCTTTGCTTGCAGTATCTTTGTTATGAAGAGTGACAGAATGTGTTTTCTGCCAAGCTGTTGGTAGATATTGTACATCCACATTTGCATGTGTGTGGGCAGGTGTATTTGTGAGTGCTTGTGAAATTCATGCATGTGTTTCCACAGTGGTAACTCATGAATGTGACTCCTCAGTTGTGGAATGTGGCTCATTCCACAGGGCTCGAGTTAGGTGCCAGCTGAGACCTGGTGTCAGTAAGCACAGATGTCCTGATTGCTATGGATTGTACCTGCTTCATCAGACTGGTATCTGACTGCAGGAACGGAGCTTCTGTAGTAAGAAATACCTTACAGAAGTGATTCTCACTTGGGAAGTTAGATTAGGAAATGTACCTGAAGCAAACAGGGGTTTAGCAGCCACTTCAGTGATTTCATTCTGCAGTGTTACCAGCCTGATGACTGCAAGAGCTCTTGTTTTGACAGAACTCTTGGGCCCCATATGTACCTTTCTAAGCATATCTTTTGTTTGCTTTTCTTCACCTGTAGCTCTGGGATGTAAGAAGAAAAGGCTGTGTCTTCAGGTATAAGGTAAAATGCTTCATTAGTTTTCAGAAGAGGGGAGAAGGATTTCTGTCTAAGACTTCTAGGCAAACTTTAAAGTGATTATGTACAAGTAACTATGTAGTTTTGCTGGTGAGATCTGTGGGGTTTTTTTTTTTTTTTTTTTTTTTTTTTTTTTCCCGAATGGTCTGATAAACCTCTGTAGGCCTCAGTGAATTGTATGGAAGCATTAAATGGATATCATAGGAATTAATGTACTGTAGTCTGCTTGGCTTCAGTGGGAGATGGAAAGCACCCAATAGTAAGTGTTTCTTTATACTGTGGCTGGTATTAATGTGAAGTCCCCACTGCACTGAGATGGTTCTATTCATGGGGCCTTTCTATACCCAAAGAGCTTGCTGTATGTTAATTTTGTAGCCAACTTAATGGCACTTCTGTCTTAACAAAGAAATCTGTTCAGCTTAAATTTGATACTTACCAGGTGAGCCAGATCTGTATTTACCACTCTTAAACTGATGCCAGAAATGGCTAGATGAGAGACATTATGCCCATTTAGTGTGACTAGGTATAGCTTTTGCGTGTAGAAT
This sequence comes from Anser cygnoides, assembly GCF_040182565.1. Lineage (NCBI taxonomy): Eukaryota > Metazoa > Chordata > Aves > Anseriformes > Anatidae > Anser > Anser cygnoides. The sequence goes on from NC_089884.1 coordinate 11,463,106, forward strand.
GTAGTGTTCTGTGAGTTGTGGACTACATGAAGCTGTTATTTATTTTATTATACCATATCAAGTTGAAAGACAGTTTCCTCTAAAGGAAGAGAAAAGCAAAGGAAAATATTTTTTGTCTTTCTTGTTGCAGGGTCACACTCAAGCAGTTAGATGTCTCCGATTTAGTCCTGATGGCAAATGGTTAGCCTCTGCTGCTGATGATCATACTGTAAAGGTAATTTATTATGACATCTCCTTTATGTGCTTGTGGCATATAGGAATACTGTGATCGTCTTTTTACCAGTCATTACCAACACTCTCTCTTAGCCCCTCTTTGTTTGTTAGGCATCTGGCTGGGCCCTGTGGCTTTGCGGCTCAAGACTGTTCATGGGAATTGTGTCCAGTGGCCCAGAGCATCTAGAAATGAATTGTGTGTTGGACAAGTGCACTTCATCACATATATGTTGACACTATGCATGTAAAAGTCCAAGTTTTGATGATGGTAGAATTGCGATACCTGAACAGTAGTGGTGGTTCTCTTAGTAAATGTTACAGAATGAATTGTCCGCAGCACATTGCTTCGCTATACCATTTTCTGGCTCTACTCAGCTAATTCATTAGAGTTGTGTTACCATACACATTGCATATCATGATCAGTCTGAAAATTGCAGTCTGGACTGAACAAAGCAGGAGAAGGAATACAGGAAAGTATCAACTGAGGCAGCTTCTTCAGTTGTTTCTAATGTGGTACGGCAGAATGTTGGCAAAGGACTGATTTTTTTTGTTTCCAACTTCAGATGGAATAAGCTGGTCAGTTGTTTCACTCTGGATTTTTCAGTGGAGACTGGAGCCCAGGAAGAATGAATTACTAAACGATTCAGAGCTTAGGGTTCTTGTTTCTTTACATTTGAGATTTTTATCTTCTGGAACAAGTGGAAATGCCATATCTTATCCCAGTCTTTAAATATAAAGCAGACCTCTAGGGGACAAATTACTACTTAAAACTAAAAAGGGAATTTAAAAGAGATTTTTTTTAAAAAAAATTATTTATTTTATTATTATTATTGTTTTTTTGTCAACCTTAAGTGACCGGGACAGTGTCTCTTTTCCAGATCATTGCTTTCCTTGACAAACTCAAGTCTGTTCTGGGAGGGGGGGAAAAAGTGTTAGAAGATCACTGGTAAAGGGAAATTCAAAGTGTATTGAAATTCTTGAACATGAATTTTTCTAAGAGTCTTTTGTTCTTTCCTTCTTCCAGCTGTGGGATCTGGCTGCTGGGAAGATGATGTTTGAGTTTACAGGACATGCTGGCCCAGTGAACGTTGTAGAATTCCATCCAAATGAATACCTTTTGGCTTCTGGCAGCTCTGACAGGTATATGAGGGGAAAAAGAAAGAAGGGAGTTGTTTATGTCAGTTCCACTTTCAATGCCCTTCCTTTTAAGAACATGGCAAACAGGAATGTCACACAACTCAAACCTGCCATTGCAAGAGCCTGCCAGCTAGACAACAGCATGTCACATCTGTGATGTGCAGAATATGGAGATCTTACCTTCTCTTACAAAACTGATGATGCTCTCTGCCATGCTAGAAAACAATGCAGTAGGCTTGAGCGCCTCACTAATCGAACTGACATCCTATCTGAACAGCAAGCACTCCTGCTGTGCCAGCAGAGCGTCTTTAGCTCTGGGTCTGCTCTAAATAACTATACATCTCTAGAGCCTCTCAGTGTCTTGGTTTGGATTCATGGATCTTAGCTAGACCAGTCCTCTGTGTAGGTTCATCATATATGCACAGCAGTGGCAGTCATTCTAGTTATTAGTATACTATTTTTAATGTTGAATCCTACAGCAGATTTCCAGAGGGATGAGCGACAATTTTTATTCTGTTTTGTGCACAGGACTGTTCGATTCTGGGACTTGGAGAAGTTTCAAGTTGTGAGCTGCATTGAAGAAGAGGCTACTCCCGTCAGGTATATTAAATTCCTCCTGCAGTGTACTAGGCAGAGACCAAAGCTGGGGGCAAAGGGAGAATTTCATGAAAGGGAGAATACTGGAGAGAAAGTTGCACAGGTTCACCAGATCAGTACGTTCATTGCTGAAAACATCCTGCAGGTATTCAGTGAAGTCATAGATACAGCCCTCGGATCTTTGTGGAAGTTGGAGGTTTCTAAACTCTCTATCTGCCTTTTCCTAGGTGTGTTCTTTTCAACCCAGATGGCTGTTGTTTGTATAGTGGTTTCCAGGATTCACTGCGTGTGTATGGCTGGGAGCCTGAGCGCTGTTTTGATGTGGTCTTGCTGAACTGGGGAAAAGTAGCTGACTTATCTATCTGCAACAACCAGCTGGTAAGTCATTGTTCATGAGGAGTTGGGGAGGTGACTGCGAAACGTGAGATAAAATCCTTCTGTCTTGCTTGCAGGCCTTCTGACCTCTAAGCTTATGTCAGACTGCAAGTGGCCAGGGCATGCAGTGTGTCCAGCACCTAGAGCTTGTGTGTTTTTTCTTTCAAGAGCCTTGTGCTACATTTCATCTCTTTGGCTTCTGGAGGAAAGAACTGGGGCTTAGTTTGACCAGTATTTCAAAACTATGCTTGCAAAAGTTTTATCATAGGCTTTCATGTAGCATTGGTAGTTTCAAATTAAAAAAGCCAAAGCACTGAATTGACAAATTCTCAAGTGCTGTCACACAGGGTCATTCCATCCTCCCTGATCATAGAAACGCTGGCATGTACCCTGCTGTTCAGCGAATTACCTTGATCTTTTGCCTCTGCAGATAGGAGTTTCCTTTGCGCAAAGCACAGTTTCCTCCTTCGTTGTGGATCTCAGCAGAGTCACAAAGTCAGGTTCGGTTCCTCATGGGCTGATCAGGGATGACAAGCCTCTTGTTCAGCCCACCCCCACAGGGTCCTCCCTTCGACGCATCTATGACAGGCCCTCAACTAGCTGCAGCAAGCCACAAAGGTAAGGGAAACTGCTGGTTTGTTGTAATCGCAAGCTTTATAAGGAAATGTACAAGGAAATTAGTGCTCTTTTTCTGTCTAACAGGGTCCATGTGACTTGCCCTAACAACATCCTTTTTTTCTTCTTCTTTTTAGCAGAGTGAAGCACAACTCAGAGAGTGAGAGGCGCAGTCCCAGCAGTGAAGATGACCGGGATGAGAAGGAATCAAAGGCTGAGATCCAGAACCCAGAGGATTACAAAGAGATCTTCCAGCCCAAGAATGCCATCTGTCAGTACCAGGGGTTATTGTGTTTTTGAGTGGTGGCTAGTTCAGAGCTGTAGACACTGAACTGTTTCATTGGAAGTGAATTCTGGCGTATTGTAATAGAGGCTTCACCTGTGACTGAGAGAGTTTAGAAGACTTGAATATTCCCTGCTTAATAAGTCGTATTAGTGAACTGCTGGAAGGTTGCACCTTTGCTAGGGTACAGTGATGTCTGATTGAGGTCTGGCCCAGAATCCAGAGCTCTGTTATGAGTATGGAGCCTTCCTGTCCTGATTAGGAAGGATTGCTGTGTTACAGAATCTTTATTTGCTTAGAATTCTGGTATATGTAAACTCAGCAGCCTCCATTAAAGAAGGAAAGGTTAAATGGTTTGTTAAAGCAGTGATTGTTGTTTAGGAAGCACAGTGCAATGCATGTAACTCACTTTACTGTAAGTGAGAAAAATAAGATACTCTTTCTAAGGAAGCAATAGTCAAAATAATGACTTAAGTATGTGAATCAGTTTAGTTGGAGGTTAATTTTGTTTTTTTTTTAGTGTAACTTGCTTTTGACAGTGCACTGTCTTGTGCTTGACACCTCTTCAGCAGTGAGCTACATGGGTCAGTTTTGTCCCATCTGTGAAGGCAAAAATCCTTTGTTTAAACTCAACAGTAATGTCAAGGAAGGTCTGGAGGAGATAACTGCTTGCTGTGTCGCTGATTGCCCTAATCTCTGGAGTTGCTGGAGGTCTCTCAGCTCCAAGGCTGACCTATTACTAATCTGTAGCCTTGCATGGTTTGTCATTTTTTCCCTCTTTTTCTGTAGCTCGAACTCCTCCACGAAACAATGAGCCTTTTCCAGCCCCCCCTGAAGATGGTGAGTATGAAAATGACCCCTTGGTGGGAATGGGATTAGTAGCCCTTAAAACAGGGAGAGTTGCACGTCTGCAGAAATGACTACTTGTAGTCTTTTTTATGGTACCTTTGCTCTAAGCTTCTCTTGAGAGGAACAATCAATTTCTACTTTCCCGCTTCTTTCCATCTTGATAGAACCTGTAACTGCAAAGGAAGCAGTGAAGCCTAACCAAGCTGTGGAAGTCCAGACCCCGTTGCCAAAGCAGGAACTTGTACGTACAGTGTAATCTGTTAATAGCTGTTCACATCCCCACTGTGAAAGGTTTGTGAGTTTTAGAGACATGACTGTTCTAAATCAAGCTGATTCCTTTACTGAAGAGCAATAAGAGTGCAGCTTCAGCCTCTGTCAGTCCACGTGTCTCATCTGAGCAGCAGAATTGAAGGCCAGGCCTCCAGCAGACAATGGCTATATTACATTTGTTTGCTTCTCACACTTACAGTGGTATTTCTCCTTTAATATCAAAATAAATGCAATTCTCTGAAGAGAATTTAGGTACTACGTTTCCGCAGGTGCTTGAATAGAGACTATTTTAGAGTCAAAATCTCAAGCAGTTATCAGGACAGGATATGTTATTCAGGCTTCTTTAGAATTCTTTCTGCCTTTGGGCTGGCCATGGCCTATTGCCATAATTTTAGATGTTAATATCATTGACAGCATTCAGTATTCTTGCTGGGGCATCTTACGTGTACTTCACGAACCTTAATTAAGTCTTGATGTATACCTGAGGGACACTTCCTTGCCTTCGAAGCCATGCTAGCAAATTGGAGACTGCCTTGAGAGGAAAGTGGGTCAGGAAAGAGGATATGAGACTAAGTCCATGTTATTGCTGCTAGAACTTTTATCCCAATTTCTCCTGCAGCCTGATCAAATTCAGAGGCCACCAATTGCGTCCTCAACTCCTGTGACCAGAGCAGAGCTGTCAGTGATTCCTGCAGCCAGGAATGAGCCCATTGGCCTGAAAGCAACTGACTTTCTACCAGTAAGTGTCTCTGAACAGATGTTTTTGGCTGGTGTCAGTGCTGGATGGCATCAGAAAAAGGGTGTTCTTGGAGGTGCAAAACTGTCTTAGGTGCTTTCTGCAGCCTGCAGTCATTGGTACTGAACGCAGCAGCCAAAGAACACATTCCTTTTCTGCTCTTCCCCTGCCAGTTTGCTCTCCTGCCTCCGAACTGCTTTGACTTGCAGTTCTTGTGGGATTAGCACCTCAGGGCTTCTGGACTGGGCCCCCATTGAGACTGACAGCAGGCTGATGCAAACACAGCCTGGTTGGTTCATGCTCATGAAGAATGTGTTATTAAACCAGGGAACAAGGGATGAGGCAAAGACACTGAATGATTCCACATTCTAGACAGTGATTCATTTAGAAAATTGTTGTCTGCCATTATATGCACATAATTATTTTATGGTAATCTTTGCCTCTTGCATCTTGGAGGCTTCCTGGCCACTCCTCAAGAGGGTATTCCCTAACGCAGAAAGGGAGAAGGACCAGAGCATCCTCGTTATGACAGACTTTAAATGTGAGCAGGGGAAGTGGAGGTTCCAGCATGACTTGGGCAGAAATCAACTGCGAGTCTAACAAATGGTGCAAGATTTATGTTTTTAATGAAAGTTGCTGGTTTCAGATTAGCATTTCATATCAAAAATAGGGTTTGCATGAAAATATTTCTTCATCCAAACATACAGGGTTTGAAAACTTACTTTTTCTTCACTCCTTTATTTTGAGATTTTTTTTCCAAAGTTTTAAACGTGTTTGTGATTTACCAAGTAGAAAAAAAAATAAAGTAGCTGAAATTGGAACAAACTGAGCATTTCCATTTCAAAAAGATTTTAAAACAATCTGCAAGGAAGTCTGTATTTCATTACTCTCTGTACTCCGAAATTAGCTCTCACCTAGGTCAGAGAAAGCTCCTATCCTTTCTGTACCATTCTGCTCTGTTATCGCTTCTCCACTGTTGTCTACTTTTCAGGCTGTGAAAAACCAAAGCCAGACTGAGCTTGTGGATGAGGAAGCCATGTCGCAGATCAGGAAAGGCCATGAGACCATGTGTGTGGTGCTCACCAGCCGCCACAAGAATCTGGACACTGTGCGGGCTGTATGGAGCACCGGTGACATCAAGGCAAGGATGTGGAGATGCCTGAGGTTCATGAGGGGAACGGCTGAGCAGTTTTATTGTCTGGTGTGGAACCAGTTCTGCCTCATACAAAACTTGGTATCTCAGTGTTTGTTGCCGGGGTGCACCACAGAGTGCTGCTGTGTTCCAGCTGGGGTTGAAAGGTCACAAACGTGGAGAGAACTTTCTCATTAGAGAGTTATCTTCTCTTACCTGGCTAAATCCATGTTCCCTATACCTTGTATTTGAAAAGTAGTACTTGGTATTTATTGCATTAGCCTATCCAGTTTAAGCCTTGCGATAGACTTCTTCTTCCCCTTCTCTCTCAGAACTCTGTGGACTCTGCTGTAGCAATCAATGATCTGTCTGTTGTTGTGGACCTCTTGAACATTGTCAACCAAAAAGCGTGAGTCTTGGGTCACTGGGATACCTGAGAGCTATCTGGCTGGGTGTCGGGTGCACTGCGTTGTGCCTGCCTCATGTCCAGCTGCCATGGCAGCATGAAATGCATATGCTTGTAGTCAGATCTCCAAGTCTGCAGTGCCAGTAACTGCTGGAGTTGTACAGGGCCTTTTCTGTGTGCATTGATGTCTCACAAAGAAAATCGGTCTTAGGACTTAATAAAGTGATTCTGCTGGGAGTAAATGTGTTGGAACTAGCAACCTTCTATCACAAGGGGGAGTCAATGAACTTGCTCAGTAAACTTGGGTGCAGCTACTTGGACATTTTTGCCAGAAAGCTCTATTTGCGTCAGCTCAACTTTGGAAATCTTCAGTCTCAGAACATGTCCTTTTCTTTTCTTTTAAGGTCTCTCTGGAAGTTAGATTTGTGCACTGTAGTCCTGCCTCAGATAGAAAAACTACTCCAAAGTAAATATGAAAGGTGAGGCCACGAGAACATGATGTGCTTGTTGGGGAAGGTGTGGATGTTCGTAAGAGAGCTCTGCTAAGCATTTTGTAGCTGAAAGAAAATCCTGGAAAGTCATAGTAGACACAGTATTATGCTGATACCACACCTGGAAAAGAGCAGTGGAGTTGCCAAGTGAGTGTGGGAAAAGATATGTAGTATAGTGGGAAAGTATATGGAGGCAGGAAGTCCTCAGTAAGAACAGGATGTTGAGATTTGATGTAGGTGTGTTGGTCTGAAGGCAGGTATGACAGCCAGGAGGGGTCAAACAGGTGTAGACCAAGTGTGCTCTGTGCGTTGATGATTAAACTGTTGACTTGGGACAAAGGGAATGAAGTCTAGCAACAGTCCTGGGGTTGCTTAGAAGACTTCTTTGAATCTGATCATTAGGTGGGAAGAAAATGCAGCATCTCGCTTAAGATGGGGTTTTCTGTCCTTCTTTCCTACTAGGAGAGAGGATCCTTCCAGGTGCCCTCAGCAGGACACCTCTGCTCTTGAGCAGAAAAGTCTCACTTAGCAGTGTATATGCCAGGACATTTTAAAAGGGCTCACTTTGTCAGTCTCAACTTGAACCAAGACTGTGTTGGCACTCGTTTGGTACTTGTCTCCTTGCCTGGTTACAGGTGGTGAAGGGGAGTTGTTTGAGTACATTATCCCCAGTGACTGGATGTGTGTGAGGGCTGGCTGCTGGGAGGAAAGGAATGGAATTCAAGTGGGACTTGATTCTCTGTTTGCTTTCCAGTTACGTGCAGACTGGCTGCACCTCCTTGAAACTCATTCTCCAGAGATTCCTGCCATTGATCACAGACATGCTTGCTGCACCACCTTCGGTCGGCGTAGACATCACCAGAGAGGAAAGGTGAGGCACTTACCCACCTCTACTTGCTTCCTTTCAAACCAGCCTTTCTCTTGGTGAGTCTTGCTCCTTTCCATCAAGGTTTTGATACTAGACTGGGCATGCCTTCCCTTTTGTCTGCAAATACCAAACCCTCCTGCTCTGAGGAAAGGGCCAAGGACTGTTTTTTGTTTTTTTTTTTTTTTTTCCCCCTCTCTCTCTGTGTATTGAGTCATACCTAACCAAAGTGCAAATATGTCAGAAGTAAAGCCAGCTGGTGGCTGCACCCTTCACCTCACAAGGCACATGAGCTGTCAGCCAGACCTTGGATTTCCAGTTCATTCATAGGATAGCTCTGCTCTGAGAACTGGCTCTCCAGAAACAGCACCTCCTTCCTCCCCAGTCTTTACCGCCAAAGGGGAAAACAGGAGTGAAAGAGCCCTTGTGTGAATGCCATTCTCCTGCATCATCAGGATGTGGGCTGAAGACAAGCTGCTTCTGCAGAGTCATGCTCCTGTTTCAACCAGGCCACTTGCAGGGCTTGCATTTTCTCTCCTGCTTGGGCTGAATCTTAGGCGCTTCAGGAGCAAGCACATCTATGTAGCTGAGCATTCATGCTGTGTCTGTTGTTTTCACAGGCTCCATAAATGCAAGCTGTGCTACAAGCAGCTGAAGAACATCAGCAACATTGTCAAAAACAAGTCTGGGCTCAGTGGCCGCCATGGTAGTGCCTTCCGGGAACTGCATCTCCTCATGGCTGTCCTGGAGTGACAGCTGCCACCTCCTCATCTGCAAACACGTGGCCAAAATCCCCTCTGCTCTTGGTCTGACTGGATTTCACCTCTCTGTGTGTTCATCCTTCCACCACAGCACAGTAGGGAACAGGAATCTTGCTGGCTGGCCACCTGTCCAGCACCAGTACCTAATGGGCTAGGTATAAGACCTGAGTGGAGAGGTGCCTGTGCGGTGCAAGGGGACCAGGCTGGCTGAGGATTCTGCAAAAAATCCCTGTAGGGAAGCAGCTTCATTTCAGCTTTTTACCTCAGCATCAAGCTCTGAGTTGCTCTGTCTCTGCGTGCTGGCCTTACTCTGGCTGGAGGGCTCCAAACCTGCTTGTCACCTTTCCTTCACGCATGTGTGCTGTTGGTTCTTGACACTCGGCTCTGATGGCCCAGGCCTGCTCTCTGCAGCATGCTGAGGACTGCAGCTTTTGTCCCCCAAAAGCCTGCTGTGGTGTGGAGCACCCTTTCCCTACAGAAAGGACTTGACCTCTTCTGCTGGCACATGGGACCAGCCTTGTTGGCTTGCTTCAAAAAAATGTGAGCCAGGACACTGTGCCACCACACCTGGTATAGTCTCGAGGGCCTGTTTTGAGAGGAAGTTGTCTCATAACTTGACAATCCCTGCTGGTAACCCTGCCCCACAGAAGATTAGTATCTTCAGACTGTTGCTGGGAAATGAGGTCTACCTGGATCTGTCGACCTATATGACTTCAATAGGACTTGCCGTACATGTTTGCCTTTGGGGGTAAGGGTGGAAGAATGGAGGGACGTGGACTAATGTCTCTCTACATCCACTGGAGCACTCTTAGGATTGTGGTTTTATTGTTCTGTTTTGTCATCCTGTCTGTCCCTGTTTTCCCCTCCTCCCCCAGTCCAATAAATGGCTGTCAAAACCCTTCTGTCCCTCTTTCTTCTTTCCTTTGGGGAAAGAGGCTCCTGTTGGTGCCTCCCCTGCTCCTCCCAGTCTGTCTCCTGTTTTATACACTGGAGCCTGTTGTCTAGGAAACTGTAACTTATAATGAATTTTAATAATAAAAGATTTGTAACTTTTCTTAAGTTGTGTCAAATGTCTCAGTCTCTTTAAGTGCTGTTCACTTTGGCATGGCTTCTGGCTGGGAGCGGATAGGGAAAGCGGGGCTTTGTGTTCTGTGTGCCTAGCAGGGCTCTAGAACTCACCTAGAAGGGTGAGTTTTCTCACCCTTCCTGTTGGGAGGCTGTGTTGAGTAAGTGGATACTGTGAGTAAGTGTTCACGCTCACCAGGTGTCTACCTGAAATGCTGTGGGAGGCTTTGCTCTGCTGGGTAGGTCCCAGCCCTAAGAGCAACATCAGCATTTGTGGATTGTCTTTCTCCCGGGCCTGATGAAGATCTCCTCCCCACCTGCTTTCCAGCAGGTTGCAGGGTAGTAGTGCACAGGTTAGGTGCTGCCTCCAAGCTTGTATGGCACTTTGTGCTTTTTCTGTGAAGCTATTAAGCCAGGTGCTAGTGTTTGAGGGAGGAGACCCGCTTCCAGGTGTATATATAGGAGCCAGCAGTAAAGCTGATAGTTCATCCATCCAACCATGGTCAAGTTTTAAGAAGACTGAAGGGCCTGACCAGCAGTTAAATACTAAATCTCTCACTAACTAAAGGAGGCTGATAGCAGCAATTTTTTTTTTTTATTTTTTTAGCCTTGCTGCCAGGCTTGAGCTGTTCCTGTCTGCCCTAAAACAGGTGGAAGAGGAGGGAGTTAATGGGTTTTTCCAGCAGAGCACCAAAGGAGATGCTGCAGGACTAGGGAGGGAGCAAGTGCACTCACAGACCAAGGCTCAAACACCTTCAAGGGAAATAACAGCAGCACAAGAGGACTGGCTTTAACAGTTTAATATAAGTTTTGTTATAAAACATGTTTTGTTTTGTTTTTTAAATTAAAATACATAGAAAAATCTACTCTTACAAAAGACTAGATTTATTTCCCCCCCCAACTTTTTTTTTTTTTAAGATTACAGTGTGGAAGTGTGACAGGAGATGGCCATGGCAGGAAGGATCCAGTCAGGTGTTTGCTGGAGAAGAAAGTGACCTGGGGCTGGCTGTCCCAGGAGGGGTGCAGGCTCTTGTGCTGCCTCCCCCCTGACCCCACCAGCTGCTGTCACGACACGTAAGCTAATAAGTCTGGGCTGGAGGTTTGTTTCGCACTTGTTTCTCATTCCACGACCATGTAAACGGGATATAAATATTTCAAACGCTTTCACCTTGACCACACTGTGATCGCTGTTGAGAAGACAACTGTTAAATAACTTTACAATAGCTTCCTTCAAGACTGCTAAGACCACACAGCTGCCACAAAACACGGGCAGACCCACGCCTGCTCTTCCCTCCGTCTGGAGCTTCCCAGGGTGGGCCAGCATGGGACCCCCAGCAGTTCAGCACACGCACGGCCCTTTGTGCAACAGGGCTTGAAACCTATGGGGAAAGGAGTTGCTGGGCTTTTTCTAGCTTCAAATATGGGAAGTGCTGCTCCAGAAGATGCTGGGTGGGTGCCTGGCCGTAACATGAAGCAGGGCAGAACCTTGTTTCTGGGAGGCCAAGCACAGCCAAGCGCACCCCATGCCTCATTCTGTACCTCAGGACTGTGCCAGGCTCCTATAGCAGCAGCATCCCAGCTCGGTGAGGTGGGGACCACCCAGCTCCAGCTTGTGTGCAGTTCTGATCCCTCCAGCCAGATAGCACAGCTGTCCCAAAAAAGCTGGAGAGGTGGAGGGAGCACCCAGCAGCTTCCCACTCCCGATCCTGGCTAAAAGCATCCGTCCAGCAAGAAAGAAGTCACAGAGCTGCGTGTCTCATGGGAAGAGGTGCCATGGCAGGAAGGGATGCCACTACCCCCCGGTCACGGATCCTGGTGGGTCCGGGGCACTGAGGTGGGTGAGGGGAGCGCACCAAAGCCTTCACCCTCTGCAGCCAGCAGCCAGCTCTCCAGCAAGCAGCCCAGTCTTGTAGCGGGCCTGGTGCTAGAAGCCAGCACCTGTCACACAGGGACTGGCCTCAGCTTCCCTGGGGGGAGACAGACACGCGAGGGTCACGCCAGGCCAAGGGCACGGCCATCACAGCCCAAGCCCAAGCCCTCGCCAGCGGTGTTTCGGCAGGCCCCGCGTGAGCTGGTCCCGCGAGCGTCCCTGCAAGTGGTGCAGCCCAGCACACCTGCCCTTGCAAGGCCGAAGCAGAGCCCTCCACCGGCTCCCAGGCACATACACTCACCTGGCAGCCACAGCTGCCCCTAATTCAGGCTGAAATTGAAGGGAAGAGAGGTTTAGCTGGGGGCACTGCTGCTGCCCCACAACATCACTGCCCCTGTGTCCCACATGCAGCCAGAGCTGCCCGCAGAGGCTTTGCAACCCTGCACTGCCCTGTGCTGTGACAGGGTGCTCTTGGGGAAGTCCAAACCAGGCTCCTGACAGCTAATTAGCCATCAGTTAATGAGCTGATTACAGATCAGCTAGCTCCACTACACAGGCTTTGACTGCCAGCAGCTGGCTGGGACGAGGCTGGTGGTGGGGAGCGTCCTCTGCCAGAGGGATGCTGGTCAGGAGCAGCAGGGATGTGGAGCTGGGGCCGAGATGCCCCACCACCCACCTGAGGTCTGGAGCTTCCTGCGGATGGAGGTAGCACGGCCACTGGGTGGCCCTGGGCTGGGCGACGCATGGCCCCGGCTGGAGGATATTGCAGTCCCCGGCACGTCCCCCTGGGGAGAAGATGAGACATGGCCATCGGTCAGGTCGTGCTTCAGGGGCAGCCAGAGAGGAAGGGTGCCAGCAGCACCTTGGTTACCTCCAGCTGCTCCTGGCTGGGCCAGGACGCCAGCTCAGCCTTGCGAGAGATGGGGCCGAGCTCCACAGAGCGAACCCTCTCGGCGAACTTCAGGGAACACAGCGTCTCGCTGGTGTTCTTCTCGGCGGGGGAGACCTGCAGCCAGCAGGAGCAGCAGCGTGTCACCCCACTAGCCACCCACACTCCTCCCAGGCTCTCCTGCCCCAGCTCTCGAGCATGGCAAATGCCACGAATGGCGGGGTCGTGCTATTATTAACCTGCCGCTCCTGAGACAGCCCTGTGCATCTGCACCCGAGCTGTCATCTCAGCCAGACATATATCCCTGTCACCAACTGCCCCTGCTTTAGGGATAGCCAAGAAAACTACAGCAGGTGGCAGCAGTTCATGCATCCCCCGACAGTGCTTGGTGCGGCTGCAGGCAGTCATAGGGGCTGGGGGCAGAGGGCAAGGATGGAGCTACCAGAGCCCAGAGCCCTCCTGGCAAGAGGGGACAGGGAAACTTCTACACGGCAGGCCATGCTGATAGGATGGCATGTGCATTCCCACAGGGAGGGAGGGATCAGGCCCAGCAGCAGGAAAAGGTGAGCCCCCTCCCCAGCAGGGTGAAACTGCTCCAATCAGCTGATTTCCATGCCACGCATGCCCTGGTCCCCAGCCCCTACCTGCACCATCATGAGGGTCTTGCTGTCCCCGCTGAGCGAGTCCTGCAGCAGGTAGGTCAGCTTGGAGTTGCGGAAGGGCACGTGGCCCTGCCGGGAGCGCAGGGCATAGATCACGTCCCCCAGTGCTGATAGCGACTTGTTGATGTACTGCGCCTCGCGGAGCCGGCTGCCCTCCGCGCCTGACCGCCCGACACGCTCCGAGCCGGCCAGGTCCACCAGGTTCAGCTTCCCTGGGAGCACAGAGCCGCACCACAGCTTTTGACGGTGCTGCCGGCCCCTGCCCAGATGCCCCGGTGACGGGTCCAGTACCCACCTGTGGTGCGCAGCCCCGTGCTGCGGTCGAGGCCGTGGACAGTGACGATGAGGAGAGCATGAGAGCGGGAGCTGTGCTCGTTCAGGTTGGTGCACTCCGTCACCCGCTTGACATGGCCAAACTCAAAGACCTTGGGGGAGAGAGGCGGTCAGGCCAGGCCTGCCCCAAGCCCCTCACAGCCCCTGCAGCTGCCACCGCCTCCAGAGAGCTCTGAAAGGTGCCTAAGTCCATCAGGGTGACGAGTGCTCCTCCGGCCTCAACCCCAGTGATGCATTGGAGGCAGGTGGTGAATGGCAGCCAGGGCGAACCAGTGGTGGTTGGTATCCTGCTAATCCCCCCCCAGCCACCCAGGCCCCACATATTTATTTTTAACACCCCTTCAACTCATGCAAAGAGCTGCTGCTCGTCTCATGGCAGGGTGTCGGCTGTATCCCACCCAGGGGTCTATTCTGGGCTCTTTCACTCCCCAGCACTTTGGAAATGCTTCTGAACCTGGGGTAACACCATACAGACCCCGGCAGAGCTTCCAGCTCCCTCCTGGTGTTGCCGTGAACCCAGCGGCAAATGCTAGCACGCCCTGAAGCCATCCTAAGGGGGGCTGCGCAGTAACTTGGTGCCACCCTCCTGCTCCCCTCACCTTGTTGATGTCCTCCACGCTCTGCACCCTGAACTCGGTCAGCCCGGGCACATAGAGCTGCCCACTGCCATCAGGGCACAGCTTGATCTCCAGCTTCTCCTGGGGCTCCTTCCCCAGCAGGTCCCTGGGAAGGGAGCACCCATTACTGCCCCGCAGGCATGTCGTGTCCCCCCCCCCGCTGTGTGCCACTCTGCACGCGCACCCGCATTGCCAGTGCCCCCAGTACCCTGTTCCAGCCCTGCGGGAGCCACTTCCAGCTCTGACAGAGCCACTTCCTCCTGGGATATTTCGTAGCCAATTTATAGACCTCATCTCTCCCTGTCCCCACTGCTTTCCTGTGTGCCCGCTAGGTATGTGACGCGGAGCAGATGCGCGCTTGGGGCATCTTCGCTAGGGCCGTTGCTGGTCCCCGAGACGCTAGCGAGCACCAGCGGCTGCTGCCATCACCCCCCGCAGCTCCCAGCTTCCTCCCACTGTCAGCATCCAGGCAGGGCCGCGGGCAGGGAAGGGAAATGTTTCTCATTCTCTCAGCTCCCAGTGTGCAGTTTCTAAATATAACAGCCAGAGGCTGGGGAGCCAGGGGCACGGGGGAGGTGTTTCAAACCCGCCGGAGGAAGACAAGGCAGGAGTCAGAGCCAGAGGGAGCCCATATAAGCAGAAGGAGCTCAAGGGAGAGGGAGCTGGGAGTGGTCCCAGACAAGCTCTTCGAACGAGTGGCATGCACTGGGGAAAATAAATAAATAAATAAAAATCCTTACATGGCCAAATCCAGGGCCTAAGGCCCTGAGATTATGATGCGCAGCCAAGGCAGAGCTGGCTCCCAAGCGCCGTGCCCGTGCCCCGTGGAGGTAAAGAACCGCGCAGCACGGCGCCCCCCAGCAGAAAACTTCCAGCTGCCTGAGCCCCCGGCCCACCAGCTCCCGGCGTACCTGAGCGCCTCGTTGTAAATCTCAGCCACGCTGACGGTGATGGCGTAGTCCCAGTCAGATGCCTTGCTCCGCACCTCAGAGAAGAGCAGCTGCAGGGCCCGCTGGTTGATCCCCGGGTTTGCAGAGGTTCCCTGATAAATTGGGCAAGAAAGGGGGGGGAAGAAACAACCCGTTGTGTGTTTTTTTTTTTTTTTTTTTAAGATGCGGCAAAGCAGAAGTAAAGCCCAGAAGCTGCAGCAACAGCCACTCTGAGCTGGGGCTGCAGAGACCACGCAGGGCCCGGGCAGAGCTGGGGCAAGGTGGGGAGCCTCCGTGTGGTCACGTCCCCGATTCACCCCAGGACTGATCTAATGCCCAGCCTGGGTAAGCGAGGGCACCGAGACGCAGGGCACAGAGGGCAACGTGGGACAGGAAACCGAGGAAGAAGAGGAAGACAAAGCCAGGCAAAGTCACCTCCATTGTGTACGTTTTTCCTGCCCCTGTCTGTCCATAGGCAAATATGCAGACATTGTAGCCATCAATGCAGGAAGTAACCAGGGCCTGAACCTCTTGAAACACCTGTGGTGGACCAGGGAGCATTAAGGAGAAGTTGTCCACATCCCTCCAAGATGTCAGAGCTGCCACTGACAGCAGCACGTGGGCGCAGAGGTGACAGCACCCACCTCCTCCTGGGACGCCTGTGGTGGAAAGACCTTGTCCAGCTCAAAGGACACCTGCTTCCCCTTGTGCAGGAGGTGAAGGACGGCATCATCGTTGGCATCGAACGTCACCGCATTGGCTGCCTCCGGACCCTCACCGTCCTCCTTAGTGATGGGACGGACCCGACCGAAGACGCGGATGTTTCCTTGGCGGGGAGCAGAGACAGCGTTGGCCCCGGTGCACCTCATTGCCCCGCAACACCCGGAGATGCCACCGAACACTGGGTGGGACGAGCACCACCTCACCCGGCATCTTCCCGAGGCCACCGGGGTGGGGGTGCAGGCCCCCTGCCAGGATCAGCCACCTCCCCATGCACCTTTCAGCCGCACCAGCTCATTGTGGCACTTCTTGCGGAGCTGCAGCTCTCGACGGTACTTCCGCAGCAGCTCCCGGTTGGTGTTGTTCACCTCCTCGATGGCCTGGCCGATCTGGGTGCGAGGGCGGCGGCTCAGCAACCCCCTTGCACTCCCACTGCTCCGCGTGGGGAGTGGAGACAGGGTGTGGAGGGGGGCAGCAGGGCCAACCCTGAGCTCACCTCAGCCCTGGCGCTCCGCAGGGTCTCCTGGAGGAGCAGGGGGAAGTCCCGGACCTGCCTCTTCAGGCTGTTGTAGTCATGGGTGAGGGTACGCAGCGCTGGCTGCAGCGTCAGCAGGTTGGTCCGGACACCTGTGGGCACAACCCGAGCGCGGGTGATGATGGGTGGCCCCAGCCCTACGAACCCCACAAGCCCAATGCCCTCCTCACCTGCCAGGTTTTCGTGCACCGCCTTCATCTCCACTTGGGCGCGGGAAAACGCCTCTTCAATGGCACGGTTTTTCTCATCCTCCATTGCCTGCATCTCCTCCAGCATCTGCCCGTGGGCCCGCTCCAGCTCAGACTCGTACATTGCAATCTGGGAGGGGGGTTGGTAGGGTGATGCCAGTGATGCACCCACTGCTGCACCACACAGCCCACCACAGCATGGCATGCTCAGGCACCCAGCCAAGGTGAAGCATGATGCAGGCAGGTGTTGCAGTGGCTTCATGTCTGGTTTACAACCGTTGCACTGCTACGGTTGGCTACCCATACCTGGGCCCGGAGCTGAGCTGCTGTCTTCTGGGAGCTCTGCAGCTGCTGCTCCATCTCCTTCAGCACCTGCCTCTGCATCCCCACCTGCTCCTGCAGGTACTGGTTTCGGGACTGGCTCTCTGACAAGGCCTGCTTCGCCTTGGTTGACTCCACCTCCACTGTCTTGATGATGTACTGAGGGAAACCACCCGGAGACGCTGCGCCAAGGGCCAGGGCTGCCCGTCCAGCAGCACCTGAGGGCCGGGACAGAGCCGGCATTGCCCCCGTAGGGCTAATTTACAAGGAGGGCTGCATTTAAGGGCAGCACAGCACCACCAACGCGCTCAGGCCAGGTGGGATTGGCAGCACCCACCAGACCCAATTACACACCCAGCCTGTCTCCCCTTGCCCAGGCAGGAGACAGTCCCGGCCAGCTCGGGGAGCTGGTGCAGAGCCCCACAGTGCTCACCTTTATCTGCTGGGGCTGGGACTTGAGGCTGGCGATAGTCTCCTGGCTGTCCCGCAGCCGCCGGCTGAGCCGCTCCTCCTCCTCGGCTCTCTCGGCCAGCGAGTCCTTGAGCCGCAGCTCCACCTCAGCCAGGCGGTTCGTCTTCTGCTGCACCTCCACGTCCAGCTCTGCCAGCTTGGCCCGTGCCTCCTCTGCCTCCCGCTGCAGCTGGGACAGCCGCTCCTGCAGCCCCGCGTTCTCCTAGTCCCGAGACAGCTCAGCTGAGGCCGCGGTGCCCACCGGCGCCCGCCGTCCCACCAGCACCGCCGCCACCAGGGACTCACTTGGAGGTGGGTGCAGCCCCTGCACTGTGCCTGCTGCCGCCGCAGCTCCCGCAGCTCCCCCTCACGTGCCTTCATCTCCTGCCGCAGGCGCTCGTTCTCGGCTGCCAGCAGGTCCCGGTGCTTCTCCAGGTCCGTGCCGCCCTGCTGGGGGGAGAGGTTGAGCCTGTGACAGGGAGCCCCCGTGGCTGGAGCCCCCCGTGACCAGGGGGATTTCGCTGCATGCCATGGGGTGGTGGCAGGGAGCCTTTGCCAAAAGTGCCCCGGCGCTGCCAGTCGCGGCATTGCATCGGGAAGGAAGTCCCACAGAAACAAACAGCCCTCAATTTCTCTCTTTCTTTCGCATGTGTAAATGGCAGCAGGACCCACACTGCAGCTCATGGAGGGGTTCGGGCCATACAGTCGTGCTGCTGATCCGACCCCAGGTGCCGAGACCCCTTCCTCAGCTGGCACCTAATTCCGAAGACCTACCGCCCCAACCCCTGGGGACAAGGGGAACGCAACCAACCCCAACATCGGCGAGCTCACCAGCTCTGAGCGCAGCCTGCTGATTTCCTGGGCTTGGTCCAGGAGATTCGCCTTCAAGTTTTCAACCTGCCAACACAGGCCAGGTCAGCCAGGAGGGGACTTTTGCCGTTTCTTGGCTGCTTTCAGAGCAGCCCCCACGCTGCCAGCCCCCAGCCCTCTCCCACTCTGCTCTCTCGGGAGCGTTTTGCCTCCCAGGCTGCAGCACGGGGCAGAGCTGTGCCCCGGGCACACCGCTCCCACTGCCGGGTGCCAAAACGCGCAGCTGTCCCGCTCTGCTTCCCTGGGAAGGGTTTCTCCTCCAAATATCCTGCATCGCACCTTATGTGCACCCTAATTTTCTGCCTTGCTCTGAGTGCCTGATTCACATGAGCTGATTAAAACAAGCGTTAATGAAAGGCTTGCTTCTCAGTTATACCACAGGTATAATTTGTCCACATCGAGTATTAGCAGAAACCATTATTAAAAAAATAGCAACATCTTTTGAGAGAAAAAATAAAGACCTATTCACAACTGTGTTTAAAGAACCAGAAGGACCTTGTCCTGCCCTTGCAATACGGTTTTACTTTGCCTTCTCTTTTATTACTGTTTTTTCTTTCTAGGAAAGTTATCTTCAGAGCAAGAGGGAGCAGGAGCTCCCCCAGAAGCCTGTGTATCTCAGTCCAGTGGGAGGATGCTCCCCACCATGTCGTCATTTGATCTGCCTGTCATGTGGGGACCATCCTGCCCTCCCCCAAAAAACCAGGCAAATTTCAGAAAATCCTCATTTTTTTGTGCAGGGAAGCGGAGGTTTCCATCTCTCCCAGCTCTTTCCTCCCTGCTGCAGAAGGCAGAGAGGCTCCTGAAAAAATATCACTGCAGTTACTCATTAACTGCTGCAGCGAGCGCTTTGCAAAGCCAGTGGCCTTGCAGGAAGCTGCAGACTTTGTTTCAAGGGGTTTGCTGTGTGCTCTGTGCCTCACACCAGGGACCCATCCTCATCCCAGTACCCGAGAGCTGGCGGCTGCACCAACAGTGGAGCATCGCCACCTCCCCAAAACTTGCCCTGGGGGTGCCAGACCTGGCTGCACACTTCGCTGCTGTTGTCCCCCAGACTTCCAGTCAGTCCCCCTGAGCCTGGAAGAGGCAGCGAGGAGCCACCATGCTGCCAAATCCCCTGCCCAGAGAGCAGGAGGTTATTGCCTCATCTGAGTAACCAGCCTTCTCTAAACAACCAGGCCTCCACGGACCATAATTTAGAAACTGCTGATTTATAACAAATGCAAATGCGCTCACATTGTGCTGTAATTAATTATGATAAGTTATTAAGCCACTCCCTTGCGGAGACGGCAACACAGCCAGCTGCTGGAGAGCACCCCCCACGCAGCCCCGTGTGCCCGCAAAGGTGCTGCCAGCTCAGCTCGGCACCGGGCTGCTCCCTGCTGGAGCCGGGACCCCCGCAGGGACCTGGGACCCCCGCAGGGTGGCTGCTCCACGCCAGGGGAAGCAGAGCAAGCACCAAGCACAGCGGCACCATCTCGTCCGTCCTCACGGATTGAGTGGGAAAACCTGATTCCCATATTCAGTAAGCTGCATTATGAAGATATTTTAAAAGCATTAATGTCCTCATCTCAGCCCTCACTCCAGCGTCTCACATCCCTTTCCCACTGAAGTTTAACTGTGTTTGGGAGGGGAGGGACGAGGACACCACCCCTCCAGCTTGGGTGCATCACAAGGACACGCGCAGTGAGCAGCCTGCCCGCCACCCCAGGGCCGCTCTCCGTGCGTGCTCCCAGCCCCAGCACCGTGCCAGGCGCACACACAGAGCCGCCCTTCCAAAGACTCGCGGACAAATACATCTTTAACAGCAAAAAAACCCAAGCCACAGAGCTGGGAAGGTGCTGGCCAGCAGCGCACCCAGCCATGGGCTGCCCAGCAGAAAGCTCATGCAGGTGAGGAGCTGCTCCCAGCACGAGCAGCACCCCGAGACACTCCGTCCCCTACCTCCTCGGACATCTCTGGACGTATCCTGCTCTCCGGCGACAACAGGGACTCCTTGGCTGTCAGATCCGGCCAGAGGCATGGCCCGGCCATCCCCGAGCCTTTGTAATCCAGTTTCGTGCTGTGCTTTGGCTGGCGTTTGCCCTGCACCGTGTGTCCCCGGCCCCACCAGCTGCCTCTCCTGCGCCAGTGAGCTAGCTGATGGAGGGCCGGATCCTGACGGTGCTCACGCTTGTGTCATGCAGACTATGCCAACCAGATCCAGGACAATTACATCCACCTTTTTGACACCAGTGGAACAAGCAAAACCTGACTATAATAGCTTCCACAACATCCACATGCAAATCCCTTTATTAGCAGCCCTGGATTTCAATCTCCCTGTAATGAGCAAGGTCCTTGCACCAAGAGCTGCGTCTGAACTGGCGCAGGAAATATTTAGGGGTCAGCTCACCGCCGCTGAGACAGGGTTTCTGCCCACAGAGGCATGGCAAGGATTTTGCACTGACTCAAATATTTTTTACTCTGTGCTTGACACAATCTGATCCCTTCACCACTTTCCTCTTCTGAAGCATTCGACTCTGCCTTCACGGTCACTTCTCACTTCCTGACTTTTGAAAGTCACTAAAAGTAATCTGCTGGGTTGGTTTTACAAGCTTGTCCTGATGCAGATTTCTTGCAGTGGGGAGTCAGAGCTCTGCAGCTCCCCGGGCTGGCACAGCCCCCTCCTGCCAGGATGAGGCACCCCGAAGGAGCTGTAGGCACTTGCTGGCACCACTGCAGTGCCGCAGTAATACCAGTTAGGGGCTGCAAGCATTGCAAGCAAAGCACAGTGCAAGCACTGCAAGGAAGGCACAGCGCTGCTTGGCCAAGCGCTGGGCAGCCACAGAAGCTGCTGAGAAGCTCCTGACACCCGGATCATTGCCAACCATGTGAGCTGACCACAGCAGGGCCCTGCTGCTCACCCAGGCCCCAGGTGCATCTCTTGCCAAAGATGCTGCCTCAGCTGGTGCACGCAAGAGCACCAAAAATCCTGCACTCCACCGAGTCGTGACCTGCAGCTGGAAACCCAGATCGTGCCCTCCACACCCCCAGCCATGCCATACCTGCCCTTGCAGCTGGACAGAGACGGCGAGCTCCTCGCTCTTCCGGGCAGCCAGTTTCTCCTGCAGAGCCAGCAGCTCCTCCTGCAGCCGCAGCTTCTCCTCCTGCAGGTGCGCCATGGATGCCACCACCTTCTGGATCACAGGGAAGGGACGTGGGGCCGGCAGGCTGGCGCGCTTCCCACTGCAAAACCTGCCCCCTGCAGTGGGAGCAAGCACAGGTGGGTTGGGAGCAGCCAGCCAGGGACTGCCTATGGGGAGGGACCGCCGTGGGTTGTGGTGGGGATGGGGACTCACAGGAGCACCGCGCGTCCAGGGTCTGCCTGTGCCACCATGCCGGCAAAGCTACACGAGTGTGACGGCACACTGGGAGCCAGAGCTGAGGGGTCCTGGGGGTAGGGAAGCAAACGCCAGCACACTGGCATTTCAGACAGAGGGATGTGGTGTTACGCTGAGATGAGCGACATCACGCTGAGATGTGCTCAGCGCACAGCTTAGACATGGTCACAGAGCGCACAGCACCAACCCCAGCTGGCTGGGCAAACAGCACGCCCCGCCACAAGGACCCTGAAACACGGCCGAGGCTCAAGGACTCCCCGCAGAGAAGGCAGGCAGGGACGAACCCTGCCTGGGAACCCCAGGCGAACCGCGCTTGGCATGTCCAGCAGCAGCTCCACTGATGCCCTCAGAGCACCCTGTGCCACAGCACAGAGCATCTGTCTGTGCCGCCCCTGAGGCTGCCGCGCGTGGACGTGCCGTGACCCAGCCCTGCTGCGTGATGACACGCTGCTGCCTCACACGGTTAACGACTGCTTTTACTACCGCGCTCTGAATCATCCTGCAGCACCACATCCTTTTTTTTTTTTTTTTTTCTGAATGAGCAGGTGCTGGTGGAAAAACAGTATGTGATCGTGTTATTAAAGACTGCATCATTATACACAAATATAATGGAAGCCAAATTAAAACTACACGGGCACCTTGAATGTCGACTCCAACATGCTGCTGCTGCAAAAGCATCTGTGGGAGCAGAGACAGCGGCCGGGTCCACATTACCTCTGCCACCAGCAGATGGATGGGTCCGAGCTTGGAGCCAGCAGCTAGAGGGCCATGGCCAGCTCCCTCTTGTTTTCCAACACACTTCAAAGTGCACTTGGAAAGAAAGACATCTCCAGGCCTCTGCCCAATACCACTTCCATGCAGGCTCCCTTCCTCCTGCATCCCCTTCCCTTCCCACCAGCCGTCTGCCCACAGAGGGAGCCCGGCCACACCGGGGCCACGCGCAGGAGCAGCTCCCAGGATGCGCCCCAACAAGCCCGGGCAATTCAGTCCTGATGGAGCGAGATGGGAAACCACGGGGATTAACCCATCCTGGCGCAGCCACGCCTGCTGCACGCACTTCCACAGCCGTTTCTCCCCAGCCATCGTCACCACAGTGCCCTGCAAAGCAGGAGCGGCCTTTACCTCGAGGTTGGTGATGGGCAGGGAAGCCTGAGAGCCCTAGGGGTGCGCATGGGAACAAATGACCACATGGAAAAGAGAGAATGGGATGGGGAACAGCCCACGTTACTTTCTGACCCCAAATTTTCCTTACAAGAGAGGAAATAGCACTATTTTTGCTCCGTTGACCTGACTAAATAATCCATCGGGCACCTGGTGGCACCCAGCACGCAAGGTGCTGGCTGGTGTTGGATCGGCATCGAGAGACAGCCCCCTCACCTGGGGAGCACTGCTGCGCTCCTGTTTGCACGCGGGATGGGGAGAGCCCCCCAACGTGTGTCCCCCCCAGCAGGCACACAGCCCTCTGCCCTGGCCACATCCCACGTGTCCCCTCACCGGCTTTCTCCAGGTTCATGGTGCAGGCTGCTTGCCCTGGCACGGTGGTGGCCAGCTCGTGGGGGGATGCTGGTGGCTCCTCCGTAGCCTCCGTCAGGGATGGGCACCAGCCCTTCTCCGGCAAGACCTGCATCCATGAGAAGAAACGGGCTCCTGTGACTCCTGTCCACCCCGTGCTGACCTCTCCATGCCATCCCACCAGGGCTGCCCCATCGCCCTGACCCTAAAACCTGGTACGCTCCCCAGGTGTGTGGTGGGGGCCCTGCTGAGGCACCCACTGGCAACCAGTGTTTCACTGAGTTTTTTGGGAGGCATGAGCACAGACCGGGTGGCAGAGGACAGAAAAGTGGGACTGGTCATGCCAGGGAAAAGCCAAAGCCCTTGACTGCAGCAGGTAGTGTTGACCTACAGCTGCAGGCTGGGAGTACCTGTGGCTGCAGCTAGGAGAGTCAAGCTGATAAGAAAGAGGGGGACAAAAACCAAATGTAAGCCGGAATTAGGTCAGCACAGCAAGTGAGTGCCAGGAGCAGAGCTCTGATTCCTCCAACCCCTCTGGCCTGACAGGGCTTGATGCAGGCTGGTTTCTCCATCCCTCTCCTGCTGCTTTGTCCCAGTCAGCTCCAGTGACCTGCTGTGGGTGTCCAGGACATCCCAGGACACCATCCCCTCAAGGGGATGTGAGTGTCAGGTGGCTGCAGTGATGCCTGGCTTTCCAAACCACTCACAGGTCCTCTCCCCATTGCTTGGGCACTGCAAAGCATCATTAGATTGTTCCACATCTCCACTCTCCCGAGTATTTTTGTCAAGATGAACTTATCAAGTTGCCTGCAGATCTGCCCATAAACAACTGTTTCCATCACCTTGATCATTCAGTTGTTGTCTATATTCTACATGGCCTTAGAAAAAGGCTGTGGCTTGCACACAGCATTGAACATGAAGTTCTGGGGCCTTTATGGAATATTGTGCCAGCCCACGCGAAGCACAAGCACCCCTGGGCTCTGCCCCAGCAGGTCACACTACACGTTCGTTTCTCACTTGCAAGCCCTTGCTCATTTGCCACGAAGTGCCAGTGAGAAGCAACCCATGAGATGGAGCATGGCTTCCAGCTCTGATAAAACTGAGGAAGAAATCTGGAGGGGGATAGGGAAAAAGAATACAGGGAAGGTAAAAAAAAAAAAAAAAGCTGGGTCTATTGTACGAATCTGCATTCATTGGATTGCAGGAAAAAAATCTGGATTGCAGAAAAAAAAAATTTAATGCCTTCATTAAAAAAAGCTTTAGTGGAATGGATGCTTCTGCAAAGGTATGCCGCTGATCAGCTGAGCTTGCATTACTGTTCCCCTGTCCCGGTCAAAAGTTCCTTTTCTTACTTGTATCTTATCTAGGAGCACGTGGCATCACCTGCCAGTGAGCAACATCAAAGAAACATGTCTCGCCCTGGCAAATGCACCGCGGTGAATACTCATTACACACAACATGCTTCTGAAATGATTTAGGAGGCAGCAACAGCACCCAGGCAGGAGCCAAGACTGGAGCAGCTGCATTTCTGAGGTGTCTTTCACTTGAAGCTCCAGAAGGCTTCTGCTGGAGGGAATTCAAGTCTCATTCAAGGCCGGTGTGAGATAACAAGGTGTTTTCCTTCTTTTCAAAGGAGGAGAATTTAAATGAGTTGCCTGAAGTCCAAAATGAACTGGTGACAGCAACATAAACAGGGTCCTGGTGTCAGGACACCGTCCTCTGCCACTGCCTGCCCTCCATCTGCTCTCCTCTTCCTCCTCCTCCCGGCAAACACTGGCACGGGGCAGGCAGAGATCTCCCTCCCGCCTGGAGTTCTTCCAGCTACCTAGCCCAGGAACAGCACAGAAGATGTTACTCTGGGTTTTTCCCCAGCATTTTCAATGCCTTCAGACTTTCCAGAGAGCTGGGACACTGTTTCCACACCATGTCCCTCACCAGCGCAACACGTGAGGACTAAAGCAAAGGGCCACAAGGAATTGTTCTGAAAAGGGCTGAGAGGGGGGAGCCTTCACACCGCCCCAAATGGCAGAGCTGCCACATACATCCATGCTCCCTGTGGAGCCAGGCAGGATGCGGGATGCATGCTCGTTTGCCAGGCCCAGCCATGCGCAGGCTGTTGAGATGTCTGGGTGTCCATCCCTGCTGGGGAACCCACGCTAGTGGGGAGAGCTGCACATTTTTGAGATGTGTTTGCCCACCCCTGCACTGAATCAAGCACTTCTTACCTGGAGGGCCAGGCAGACACCGCGTGGGTTTGCAGAGTCTGACCAGCTCACACCAAAGATTTTACGCTGGACCAGCACAGGCAACAGAGGGACCTGGGCAGAGAACTCCTCTTCGCTCCCAGCGACGAGCACGTCCTGCCCGCGTCCTGAGACAGGGCAAAAAATTACCCAAGGGTGGACACCCCACAGGGACAGACACGGTCTGTCTGCCCCAGCCGTGCTCTGCCAGCCCAGCTCCCCCCTGCCAGCCCGCACTGTACTGGAAAGGGGAGACCTGCACGGGTGCTCCCCGCAGCCACCTGTGGGGGACGGCGGCTGGGAGCCCCTCCAGGCTTGGCAGCCCCCACTGTGGGTGCTGGGTGGCAGGAGCTGGGCAGCGCCGAGCAGCCAGGCTCCTCGCTGGCTCCTTGCTGCATGTGCCTCTTGGAGAAAACAAGCGCCATAAAAGCCCTCAGTGATACTAAAAGTGTTGGCAGTGTTAAACAGAGAAACGAGCCCTTCAGGGTAAGACTGGTTGCCAACAACTTGTACAGCAGTAATGGAGATTCAGGCTGTGTCCTCCTGCATCCTTACAGAGCTCTGCAGGGAAGACAGACCCAGGCAAGCTCCGCTTTGCAGTGCCCCAGATGCCTGATCTGTCCTCTGCCAGCAGCCCCCCCAGGACACCAGGGACACCGGCATCCCCTTCCCATCTCTGCCCCTTGTCCAGTCA
Source organism: Anser cygnoides (assembly GCF_040182565.1). Taxonomy (NCBI): domain Eukaryota; kingdom Metazoa; phylum Chordata; class Aves; order Anseriformes; family Anatidae; genus Anser; species Anser cygnoides. The sequence goes on from NC_089884.1 coordinate 11,489,111, forward strand.
CTTGGCTTCCTGTGACGCTATCTCTGAAAAGCTGCCAAACCCAGTTTGCATCACCAAAACCGGACAGACGGACCCTGCCAGGGTGAGCTCACTCCACTGCCCCCAATGTTTTTTTATTTGTCATGCAACCAAGCCCAAGAGGAGGCACGGTGGCAGTGTTTGAGTCAATCAGAAGGAAAACAAGATCTCAAGGAGTGTTTTTTTTTGCTGTCCGTGTGCTCATCTGCTACCTGAAAAGTGACTGGCAAGGACTAAGCCACGGCAAGGCCATGGTGCTGAGGCCAGGGGAAGGGAATCTCTTCAAATACCCTGGGGACCCTGCGCACCCACAGCAGGGTACTCCCGGGAGTGAAGAGGGCCCCGAGCCAAAACCACGTGCCAGCATCCTCCCACCCACCAGCCTCAAGCACCCCTGCTGCAGGCAGCCAAACAGCTTCTCCGGCTGGCAGGAAAAAATCAGGTAAAACCCCACTAATGCAGTTTCTCCCCTAAAATCATCAGGAGGCACTTGGGCCGCAGCTGGAAGCAGTGTCTGGATGGAGAAGTGCTTGGCCTTTCAGTTCATCAGTCTGCACTTCATCTTTGTCTCTAATTAGCCATAACACTTCATCCATGCTGTGAAAACTGAGCATTTCAAAAGTGCTTGCAGATGCCCAGACAAAAGGCAAAGGCACGCGCTGAGCTCACGTCCCTGCCTTCGGCCAGGCACGGGCAGAGGCAGCCGCAGCCAGCGCTCACGGGAAGGACGAGGAGCCCCACGTCCAGCACCTCGATGCCCCGACGGGCACGGCCGCGGCCGTCCCAGCAGCATCCCTGCGCCCTCGAGCAAGCGGTGCCCGGCTAAACCACCGCCAGCGCTCCGCAGCACAAAGCCCTGAGGACGCGGGCATTTCAGCCCCTTTGGGGAAAGCCAGGACCACGGCAGGGGAAGAGCTGTCGCTGACGGTGGCTGCAGGCCCCGGCACGCAGCCGCCCGCCTGCACGGTGGCTCAGCTTTTCGGGGAGCGAGCGTCGGGCCGAACTCACCTACGTGGTCTGCGCGCTGCGGGGGCACGGCGAGCCCTTCCAAGGAGGCGAGCCGAAGGCTGAGCTGGGGCCCTGCACGTTTCCCGCCGTGTTTTGCCCCTGTCTCTTTCTTACATTTTAACCATTAACCTTTCCGCCCGGGCTTCCTACTGGCGGGCCGGGAGGGAACCGAGGCACCCCTCCGCTCGCCCTCTGCCTTGCCGAAAGCTCGCGCCCGCTTCCGAGCCCGTTTCTCAACCCCCCCGGCCCCAGCCAGAAAGCAATGTGAAAAATGCAGGCTCGCTGCTTCCCGGCCTCTCCTTGCCCGAGCGTGAGAGCGGGCGGGGGCGCGGGCGGGCCGAGCCCGGCGGGCAGGGCGAGCGGCGGCGCGGCACTCACCGTCTGGCCGAGGGTCCCGCTTCCACGCAGCTCCCGCAGAGGCGGCGGGTCCCGGAGCCCAGCTCCTGCGGGCTGCGAGCATGGCACGGGGGTCCCGAGCACTGCGGCACCGCGGCGCCTGCGGGGAAGCGCGAGGAAATCCGGCTCGGGCTGCCCGCGGCTCCGGCCGCAGGTACCCCGAAAGCCCAGGGGACAGCGCCGGAGCGAGCCCGGGAAGCGGTGACGTCCCCGCTGCTTCCCAGCCCCGTGCCGGGTTGCCTCGGTGCGGATCTCACTCCTGGGGACGCTGCACGGAAAGCCCCGGGCTCGCCGAGCGCACCCAGCGGACGTTACATAAACCGTGCCTGTAATTAACGTGCTCCGCTCCGCACCCCTTCCAGGCCGCCCGGGCTTTGCTTTGTTTTAAACTCCGGGACTACGGGCAGCCCCGGCAGCCCCCCCCCGCGCCGCCCCAGCCGCCGCCCTGCCCCAGCCGCTGCGGAGCCGCGCCGGGAGCACCGGGAGCCCCGGGAGCACCGGGAGCACCGGGCCGCAGGAGGCCCCCAGACCCGGTGCCGGCGGCGCTGCCCACCGCTGGCTAACGGGGAACCGAGCTGGGCGCTCCTCAGCCCCGCAGACAAAGGAATGCTCGGCTCGGCCCGGCCCGGCTCGGCTCGGCCCCCCGCCGCTACCGGTGCCGGTGCCGCTGCCGGTGCCGCCCCGCGGGGCCGCTCACCGGGCGCGGGGTGCCGGCGGGACGCCCCGCTCCCGCTCCCGCTCCCAGCCCCGTCCCCGCCCTCCCGGGCACTCGGGCGACGGAAGCGGCGAGCTCCGCCCCGGTGCTCGTTGCCGCGGCAACCCCTGAAGCCCCCCCCCCGCGACGGGCGGCGGGGACGGGACCTTCCCCCCCCCCCCCCCCCCCTCCCGGGGCGCACCGGCAGCCCCGGCCCCGAGCCCTCGGCCTGTCCCCGGCGCCCCGGGGCCGCCCCGGCCGCGAAGGGCGCGGCCCCAGGCTGCGGTGGAACGGGCCCTGAAGGAGCAGCCGGGCTGTGAGCGGAAAATAAATGCGTCTCCCCCGCCGGCCTCGCAGGCCCGAGGTCCCCGGGAGGTGCCCGGTGCCGGTGCTGCCCCCGCCGCCAGCCCCCAGCGGTGCCCCGAGGACTTGGATTTCAAGGGGAAAAAATCCAGCTTCTAACCCGTGGGTGTACGGAAAGAGGCGTGATGTGCCCCGAGACCCCTCGGCAGGCCCAGCTGTCAGAAAGTGAATAAAAAGTTCTGCTTTAGCCATCTTTATACACATTTCTGGTGTGAGATTTGTATCTACCTGTCCGTATAGCGCATAGGATTATCATGTTAATGCCTGATTTGGGAGATGCGTGTTACTCATGACTCATTAATGGTAATTAACTGGCAATACCAGATATTCCCCGCAGCAGGACGCAGCCATGGTCACTTCGTGCCGATGGCCTGTGCCAGCAGCAGCCCCGGGCTGCCCCACGCCGCTGTCTGCCTCCCCAGCGCACCGCGGCACACCAAGTCACCATTGCGCCCCAAAATCCGTGGGCCCTGCGCTGGCCTCTCCCTGCGCCCGGTGCCTGGGACCCTGCTGAGGGTGGGCTGCTGGCCCGGGCTGGGTGCTGAGCAGGAGCAGGGGCACGGGGGTGCTGTGGTGGCAGCGTCCCTCGCAGGTCTGGGCAGGCAAAGTGCCCACGGAGCCCAGGGGGATGGAAGCAGGGAGGCGTTTTGTCACAGCCCTGCACTGCCGGAGAGGGGAACGCTGCTCCGCCCGGCACTGGGAAGCAAGGGGTGAGCTCTTGTTGTGCCAGGAGATCGAGCAGACATCCTCCACCTCCCATGCTGCTGTGCTAAATTGTAGTATTTCACATGTCTGGGCGCTTTTGGAGCAGGGTTTGGCCTCATCCCTTCATGGCTCCATCCCGGCACCACCCTCTTGGGCTTCCGCCCCTGGCAGTGCCACAAGGCAGGCTGCCCCAGCCTGGGGATGGGAAGAGCGGGACCGCTGGTGGGGCCCGGCCGCGCTGTGAGAGACATCTTGGCTCAGCGCTGCCACCGCCGATCCTGGCGCTGCCTCCACCTCTGTGCTGCAGATGCCTGCGCAGAGTGCAGAAGGAAAAAAAACAGGGAAAACCTCCCAGCCGCTGCAAAGCGGTGCCTCCCATTTCCTTCAGCTGAGCTTTATTCGTGTTCCCAGCGCAGCGCCCTCGGAGTGGGCACGTGTGTGTGTCCAGGTGTGTGCACATGTGCTCACACGCTTGTGCACACGCACGTACAGATGTGCACATACAAGCCCCCAGCAGCGCAGTGGGTGAGGTGCAATGCAGCGCTGAGCAAAGGCTCTGCACTCCCCCACACCCTCCCTCGCTGCCAGCTGCAGCAGAGCCGAGCATCCCCTGCTCTGTCTGTCTGTCTCCACCGAGCTGGGGGGCATGTGGCCACCACCCCAAGCCCCGTGGAAGGCTGTCACGCGTTGCTCTGTGCTGCTGTGCTGCAAGCCCAGGGACAAGAGAATATTAATTAGGAGCACATATTACTGATTTCGTTGGAAGCGATTTGCAAAGCAGTGCAGGTAATTAAAGGGGTTGCTGAGCTAAACAGGATACGCTTGCTCAGGAGGCTCTGGGGAAGGCTGAAGGGGGGCAGTGCTCAGGCAACGCTGGGTGCATTCCCCCAGTGCTGCCTCACCTGCATTTCCTTCAGATAGAGCTGGGATGGGCGATGGGCTGGACTTGGGACTGCTCAGCACCCTCTGGTTGCTAATTGCGAAAGAAACATGCAGACTAGGCTAAGGCACGGCAAGTCTGTTGCCAGCAGAGTGAAAGTAACTCATGTAAATCATATGCAGCATGCACAGCCTTGTCATGAATACTAAATCTGAAGAGACGAGGAACAATTAGTTGTGATGATTTGCATAAATATACTGTTATCTGTGCAGTTCCTTCGTCTGGTTTGGCGATAATATTGACAGACGAAAAGTTACTTTATACATTCCAATAGCAACTGTAATTCCATCTTGTCATTGACTTAATTTATGAGCTGTAAGGGTAAAATAATGTTTATGTAAATCACTTTAACCAGTAAGTAATTTCCTGCCTTTTGAATGCGTCAGGTTTTTAATGGTATTGCAATTATGCAATGCACATAAGTTGTATCAATTACATTAAATAAGTCTAAATTAACAAGGCATATCTGTGAATTTCCCCAGTTCAGAAAAATAACTCAGTGAATAAGCATGTAGCAAAATCTGAAATGGTGTTTTGTACCAGCAGCAATATTCAAAATGTCAGCTGCTGGCACTAAAAAGCTGCCCCCACCATCCTGGGGCCAGTTTTAAGAGGGGAAGGTGAGGCCCAGAGGCCCCGTGCACCAGTGACAAGTCCTGGTGTATGTGCCAGTCAGATAAAGCTCAGCCTGAAGGGGAATGTTATTTGGGGCTGAACTCTTAAAAAGCCAGCCTACATTCGGCAGCCTTTGTAGGGCTCTTCCCTTTGAGATCCCGCCATCGCGGTACAGGCACGTTCACCACCCTGCAGCTGGGGTGTCGTGAGCGTGGTGGAGGATGCCATGTGGCATCGTATTTTCTGATAGCAGGGGACTCCTGCGCAGGGCTGCTCGTCACATGCCACCACCAGCAAACGATAAGGCCGTGCACGTTTCTGCGTGCTCCAAGGACACCTCCAAGGCGATGTCCTTCCCAGAGCTGTGGCTGCACGGCTCTCTCTGCTCCCGCGGGGCTGAGGAGTGAGACCAACGCTACTAACCTGCTCACGCCTGCCAGGCTCTGTGCTCACAGGAATTTTTACTGTAAATACAGATGTGTCCATAAAGCCAGGGTGGCCCCAGGGTCAGCGACATCTGTGTGGGATTAAGAAATGTGGCCATTCGGGGCTGGACAGACACTGGCAGCACAGTAACAGCTCTGCTTCCGCCAGCTGCGAGGCTAGGTGGTTCAGGGGACCGCAGACTGTGGGGAGCCCTGTGGGTAGAGGCAGCCCTGCGGCCAGCCCCTGTGCCCCTCTGTGGGGCTGCGGCTGCGCTGGCCTGGGTTGCCCAGCGAGACTCTGACCTCTTGTCGCCTCTCACGCCTCTGGTTTCCCAGCCAGCACCTGAGCAAGCCCCTGCTGACAACACCACTGAAGGCATTTTTAGAAACACCGCTTTGCAGGCAGGCAGGGGAACCATGGCAAACGGCAGGACTGGCAGCGAGCAGCACCCTCCTGCCTGCCCGGCAGGTAGCAGGGAGGCTCGATTTATCGATAGCCGTCAGCCCTAAATCAGTGCCCAGCAGCTCACTGTGGGGCACGCCGTGGTGGGAGGGCGACATAAGCGCTCCCAGCCATGGGAGCTTGCCAAGGGTGCCACAGGGACGGGCAGACGTTGGTCAGCTGTGCTGGGTTTGGGTCGTGCAACATGAGCAGCTCGAGGACGCGCTGTGGTGTGTCGGGAAGCTCTGGCTTGCTCACTTGTGCAGCTAGTCACAGCGTGGCCACAGCTCTGTGAGCAGCACACAGGTGAGCGCTGCCTTTGCTTTCTCTTCATGTTCAAACACGGCAGCTCGTGGGCAGCCAGCAAGGCCGGCAGGCTCAGCTCTTGCTTTTAGAGTGGCCTTTTCCATATCTGAAAACATCCCTGTTTCAGCTGCCAGCTCAAGAAAAAAAATGCACAAACGCATCAGTTGGACCAGCAGAAGGATCGATTTGCATTGGGAGAACAGCAGGAGGGAAGCCTGCCCAGAGCTATTAGACCCATTTTCATCCAGTGTGTGTGCTCAGAGCCCCCTCGGATACAGAGAAACAAGGTGGCTGTTAAGCCAGGCAGGTTCATTCGCATTTTACTTACCCAACAGAGTGCGATGGATTAAGGGAAGCTCCAGCGATCAAAACTCATCACTGACTGGTGCCTTTTGCATTAGTCATTTGTTCTGCCCCAAGCAAATATTTAACCTACATATGTAAGACCTTCAGGGAGACAGCTAAAAAATTCTAGAAAAAGTTTAACTCCCCCCCCCCTCCCTTCGAGCAACCTGATAGCAGCCACTATCAGCCCAGAAATGCAGGCAGGAGCATACCTGAAGCTGCCTGTGTACTCAGATGCTCCCTGTAGAAAATTCCCACCAGAAGCATCAGATGTAATAAGAATGTGTCCTCAGAGAACAATTAATTATAACCCAGCTCATTATTATAATTTTGCTCCTCCTTGAGAGCCCCGAACAAGGGGATTTCTCTGCATTGCTGCAGCACAGCCAAGCCTACATGAAACGATTAACAAAGCAATAACAAAACCCTGCATTCCTCCATCTGTATTTCACACAAAGATATCCAAGCTCTTTAGCAAGTTTTAATTAAGTCTTAGCATGCTCCTGAGAAATTTGTACTCATTTTAGAGTTCACAGACTGAATTAATTCAACCCAGAGGCTCTGATGCTGAGATAGGGCAGGTCTGAGCCCTGCGCAGCACATTGGCTGGTGAGGGGCGTTGCAAAGGTGGCATCAAGCCGCCGTCGCAAGCACGCAGCCAGGGCCAACCAGCAACACCCACACAGCCTCCGGGCTGCCCTCATGCTCAATGGCCACAGGCGCCTATGCAAAACTCCCAGAAACTGAATATTTATCCAGGCAAATGACAACAGTGACATCTTTTTCGACCTTTCATGTTCAGGTAGAAAAAAGATCCACAACCTGCCTTGCACAGGTTGTGGACGAAGCCCCAGCCTTCTCGCCTCCCTCTCACCAGCCTTTTCACCCTGTTACATTTCTTGGAAAGCTCCAGGTAAGGCATGGGCTGGGCTTCACTGCTGCAGGCTTGAGCCTCCACTGAGCAAAGCCCTGCTGGGGCCACCCCGCACAACAGCTCACCAGCTCAGTCGTGTTTCATGGTGTTGGGCAGTCAGGGCTCCTGCGTGCAAAGCACCTCTATGTGAGACTGAGGAGCACAAAACAGCCCGGACGAGACTGAGGCTGCCCGTGATGCCATGCTGGCTGCTGTGCACCCGTGCTGCATGTGGCTGGGCACCCAGCGAATTCAGGCCGGGATGCTTTACCCAGCAAGTAAATGTTAACCCTGCGCTGTAAGGATTCCATGCCTTGAGCAGGGGGTGCTGGGCCACCTGCCTCCCCCTTGGGCCCCCTGCTCAGGGCCCCCGTGCTGCCTACAGTTCTCAATAATAAAAACATTGTGTAAGGATAGAAGCTGCAGGTGGGTGATTGGGAATTTTTCAGAGTTTTATTTCTTCTGCCATTGTTTTCTCTGTGAAGGCAAGACCCCATTGTGCTGCCGAGCACCTAACCCTGCCTGGTGAGGAGACACAAGTGCCAGGGCGTGCAAAAGCTGCATAAGGGTTCCTTCTGCAGAGGCAAAAGTGATAGCAGTGATCTCCTTTAAAAATACATTCTGTCCTCAGCAAAACCATTTATTTTCAGTGCCCTCAGAAGTGTGCTTGATTTTGGAGAAGACGTGAAGCTAAACTAGTAGATCTGAATCATTTACAACGTAGAGTTTTGAAGCTGACGTCAGCAGCAGCGCTGTGCCAGGGCTGGAGGGATGCACAGCCTGCACGAGTAACAGGCAGCGGGTTTGGGCATAGGCACAGCTCATTAAATATATGGGCTGGATGTTTAGCTGCCACAGATTTGTGCAAGGACATGTGGCCCAAATGCACCGAGGTAAATCGGTGAGGGTCTCAGCAGGGAAGAGGGACGTGCTTTGATGGTCACACAGTCAGTGCGGACAGGTGGAGGGAAATACTGCAGCAGAGGAAAAGCCGCGAGATGGCTCAGCTGCTCTCTGACTGCAAAGTGAAAGCAGCACGCAACAAAGAGATGTAAGCGAGGCAGGATATTCCTAGGCAGAGTTAAACACCTTCCTGCTGACCAGCTTTGACTGCTAGATGTTGACCTGCCTGCAATGTCCCATTGCAAGTTCACCCCATGCAGGTGCCCACAACCAGCAGGCCCTCAGTGTTCCCTCACCCAGGGACACAATATGCCTTGGGGGGTCAGGACAGAAACCTTACCTGGCCATGTATTATTCATGCCTGCTATATATAATGCATGTCCCTACATCCGCACCATGCATGCGACTGCAGGATGGCTCAGAGCCCCACAGCGGTGGCCTGATGCTGGCACCACTCAGGTGGGTTTTAACATGTGTTTGCAGAGATTTCAGGGATACCCAGACAAGTTTGCACAGTCCTAGCATGATCTGTTACCACCTAGCTGCAGTGAGCCAGGCAGGGCTGACTGCAGCCTCCCCCATCCCGGGGGCCTGCTGGGCACCCACCTGCACTGGGCAGCTCTAGGGCATAATCGAAATGGTGCAGAAAGCTGCGCAAAATTAATAGGAAGGGTTGCCAAAAAGATCCATGAATCTGCATGCCAGAAATGTACAGGGATATTTATTTTTTCCTCTTCCAACCGTGGGAAAATAACACACAAATTGATATGCAGCTGGCACAGAAACTCATGCTGTTTAAAAATGAAAGCATAATTTCTTGCTCCTGCACTGGTGCTTTCAGAGATGTCTTTCTTTCGCAGAAGGCTACAGGATCTTCAAACTGCAAATAAATTGCAGTAAATAAAGCTCTTCCTTCCAAGACATTTTACACCCAAAGAAGACCTTCTGCTTTTTGGCGACACTGGTGGAAGTTCATGAGACAATTAAAGAAAGACTTAAATTCCCTGTTTTGGCCTCCATGCTAATGTCTGAAGAAAGCTGAGCGGCATGGAGACACACAGTGATGATTTACAACAGAAAACTTCCATGGTGCGTGCTCAATGAATACCAACCAGCCTGATGCCTCCTGGCTCTGCTGCCTGCCAGGGGCACTTCACTTAGTGCTGTGTGAGAGGGTTTAATTTGTCCTTACGAGCAGCAGCGGACCTGCACCCACATTTCTTTGTACACGCCTTAGAGATCAGTGGGAGGGGAGGCAGGCAGGAAAGGCGAATGCAAGTCCTCTGTGCCCGGCAGTGCTGCAGGAATTGCTTGGAAGTGGCAGGAGGAACCAGAGGAAATCCCTCCCTGTTTGGCTGCCATGCCACCACCGCGGGGATTGCCTCCTGTGTAACCTCCTTGGTACAGCAAGCCGCAAGCCAAGCCAACTGCCAAATTGCTGCCTTTTTCATCCAAACCTTTCTGGGCTTTCAGGTCTATTCTGGGGTCCTACAGAGGTGATGGGGGAGAAAATAAGAAGGGTGAGATGAAGGAAGAACTCCCAGAGGAGGGGGAGGGCCGAAGCGCTGGCAGCGTGCTGAGCACCACGCTCAGGACCACAAGATGGGCCCAGGGCTCTCTGCAGCGGATGCTTCTCTATTTGGGTATCCACTGCCTTGATCTTGAAGTGATCGCCAGATGAACAGCGACACTTAATTATCCCCTTGGGAAGCAGAGCCGCAGAATACGTGTGGAGCCCACGTACAAGCATCCATGCATATTTCATGACAACTGCTCAGCTCTAGAGGAGGGTTTTAGGTTTTTCATCACAGGCAGGTGCTGTCTGAGCAGAGGCTGCCCAGCCGCCCACCGGCATCACCCCCACCCCGCCGCCGCCTCTCACCTGGAGGCCCAGCCCTTCTCCCGGCCCCGTCGCTCCGAAGCATCCCCTGGTGCCAGCCAGGCTCGGCGTGCTGCCAGCAGGTGGGCAGCGGCACCCCTCAGGATGACAGGCGGGGACGCTCCCTGGAGCCTGCGAATCTTCCCAGGCCCATCTCCTCCGCTTGCTCCCCTTGCTCCAGCCGAGCACTGACAGCGCTGCCAGGATGCTCAGCGCATGCATGGTGCTGGTTCTCCTCTTCCGCTGAGGGAGAGCAGAAAATGCTTTTGCTTGGGTGGTGTTCCTTGAGGGTTCCTGGCCCCAAAAGGGTCCCCAGGGCTGACGTGCAGCCTGGGGGCTGCTTCACTGGCCCCCTGCGCCCTCAGCAAGCAAGGGCAGAGGACACTACCCATGCCATGCTGCCTGCGTCACTTTGCAGGTGAATTTCTCTTCTGGTTTTGCCAAATCCACAACAGAAACGGAGAGAGCAATTCCCCTCCACTCCTATCTGCCAGTGCATTAAGTAAGCGAGAGTAGATTAAAGCCTGTCCCCTCCCCAGGCACTGTTAGTCCCAGGCAAATTGCTGATACAACTTGTGTCTTAGCTTCTGCAGACAGGTGGACTCTCTCTGCAGATAACCAGATTTAGATGGGATCAGGTCTGCTGCTTTGAGTACTGGCTGTAGTTAAAAAGATGTCTCTTGACCAGGAATGAGGGCATCAGCTGGGTTTTTCCACTACCCACTACAAGCTCGGTGCAGACCTGCGCCTCCCCTGCGCAGCTGGGCTTGGGCACATGGTGATAGGACTAGGGAGGGGACTGGGGGACAGCAGCGGGAGAAATGCCCGTGGTGTAGCCCGAGGGCCTCAGAAATACTGAAACCTCTCCCATTCCTGGAGGAAGGAAGGCTGCAAAGCCCCATTTCCCTCCAATCTATAAGAACACTCAGGCTGGGAGACGCTTTCTAGAAGGCAGTCAGAAAAGTAAAACCAGGGAGATTTGCAAAGTAAACAAGGATCAAACAAAAAGACTTTGGTTACTGTTCTGGAGGCTGTTTGCCAAGACACACAGATCATATCAGGCTAATTTACAAAAGGAAAACCAACATAATTAGTGTGCAGGAAAACACCTTAATGAAAAGTGCGTTAGTGTTAAAAGTGATGGGACCAGGAGGTCAAGGCAGTTCTAAATGCCAGAAAAACAGGAAATTGGTCTGTCTGCCAAGCAAGCTGAATCCTTCGTGTCGCATACACATGCTGCACAGATTGAAGCATGCTACACGTATTAAAGCACACATTTATCACTTTCATAATAAGATTCCAGGCTGCCAGCGAGGAACTCACAAAACCCGGAGCCGATGCCTGACGCAGGGCCTTGTGCTGGTGTGCGGCAGGTGCTGCTCAGGCAGGGCTGCGCGCCCTCCCCTGCGCTCTCCCCGCTGCCTGGGGCTGCCTGGGTTTTGCTGCTGGAGCTGTCCCGTGCAGCTGTGCGCCCTGTTGTGGGACACCAGGAGCCCTGCCGGTGCCGCACGTCCCGTCTCAGTGGTGGTCGTGGGGCTGGCTCTAGAGGCAGCCACGCTGGCCCCTGTGCTTGCACGCACGCCGCACCAGCCAGTTACCATGGCAGCTGGGAGATTTGCATGTGGTACTGGTATTTTTGCAGTATGAAAGAGCCTCTTATCTGGGCTGAGCAACTAGTCTGGCTGGTCCTCATCCCTCTAGTTATTGCTAGGACACAGCGGCATGTTCCACCTGATGCTTGCAAATTTGGAGCTCTAGACTCTACCTTGGAAGAGCCATGGGCTGGGATGTGGGGGGTGCTGGGGTGTAGAAGGATGCGGGGGAACTGCGGCTGCACGCAGCGGAAGGCACCGTGCTGTGCTGTGCTGTGCCACGCCGTGCCGTGCCGTGCCGTGCCGGCAGGTTGCAGCCTGGGGCTGGCGGGATATCCTGCTGCAGCAGCCTCTCTATCTGATCTATCACGCTTTTTTGGTTGCTGACATCCCACCCCTGAGCCTAATACTTCTAATTTAACCAAGGAAAGTTTGTAGAGCTTAGCTGTTTGACTTTTTCAGCTTTTCCAGCTCTTCATGTGTATCAAGTGACCTGTAAAAGGGGAAAAATGTGTAAAGTAACTTACATATCTCAGCTTGACTTCAGATGACTCAAAACCAAGTTACTGGATAGTGCTCAGATCCCCCTAAAACATTGACCCTTGGGCATGAACCAGACTTGGAAAGGTTCATCCCCAAATGAGAACGAGTAAATGAGGAAGGGATGAAAAAGAAGAAGGTCATCCTGCCCGAGCTAAAGCAGCTGCTGCCAATGAATGCATCACCCTGTTTCACCCCTTCCCAACCAGTGGCCTGGCTTTTTTTTTTTTTCCTGGGTGTTAATTCCAGTATAACTATTGCTGCACTTAAAATGAGATCTGTGCTTCAGCACAGCACCACATCCAGACAGAAAAAAATCAGATGGATCTCAGCTCCATTTAAACCAAGGTAAGATAGAGTCAGGGAGATTTAATTGCAAGCAAGAATCAAAGTAGATCTGTGCAATGGAAAAAAAATATATGCAGAAAAAGTGGTTCACAGTGTTAGGAGTATGTTCTCCTCATTAAGCACTTTAATCTTGAAACATGGAGATCCTAATTTTATTTCAAGCTTTGTAATTAAATGCCATTTAACTGGGCTTTCCATTTGTCCTGCAATTTCTTTCTAGATCGAAGTCTAATAGCAAGACCTGCTTATTTGTTTTTACTTTTGTTATAACCTTACCAGAGATTAGCCTGCTACTGCACTTAATCTTTTTAAAAGATTGCTTTAACTATAAATAGAGAAGATACCCACTCTGTTTCTATCCACAGGAAAACAGAAACAGTAAGGTATCTGTATTGGTTTATATTATTCCTTTTGCAATTTGATCTTTCTATCTGAGACATTTGTCTTCTTAGACTCTATACAGAACATCAAATTAGTGCCATATTTCTGAAAGATATAACAGCATAGGCCACAAAGAAAATGAGTATACAAAGCCTCCAACAAAGATACTGCTTGTGATATTGAGGCAAAAACTAACTCATTCACACAGAGCCAACAACAGCGAGCTCTACTTTTCCTTCAACACTTATCTGTGCCAATGACTTCTCTTAAAAGCAGCAACAGCTGAAATCCTGTTGCAAGAATAGCTAGTTTCTGTGCCCATGGGCCTCTGAGAAGTCAGTTGTTAAACGACAGAAACACGGGTCAGGAAGAAGACTGCAATGCAGAATTTCCAAGGCAACTATTGGCACTGGGCTGGCAACAAGCAACTGCACAGACAGATCCCCAAATTCTGCATTAATATTGTTAGAGGATGTATGTCATATCAAATCAATACAGCAGTCGAGTCACATCACCACTGAATGAGCAAAAGCTAATAAGAAATGCAGTAAAGTATACAGAGTGTTGCAAAATCAATCAGGAACATTACAAGGGTGGTGGAAACAACAGTCTAGGGGTAAATGTGTGCTCTAAGGTATTTCATAGGAACCAATGCAAAGGAAGCCCATTGCAAATGTAGCAAAACTGGAAGGTAGCACCGTGTGGTAAATGAATGGAATTATAAAATGCAGCAGAAAGATGATTTATGACAAGCCCCCCAGACAGCAGAGGCACTAAATGAGCCTGCAGCTGCCCAGCTCCTGAGCTCACATGGCCGCCTGCCATTTCAAAACAGTTCTGCCCAGCGAGTAGAGCTGGGCTGTAAGCCCAGCCCCACCTTGACCTTAATTATCACCTGGGGAATAATCTCTGAAGAACTAAAGCCATAAACGGATCCACGGGAGGCTAGCTTTAAATCTTCACGTGTTCCAGAATTGCCAGTTATGTTTCCATTATTGTCTAACGCTGCATTTTGAAATCTAAGATAATCATGCAAGTATTTATCACTTAAGAAATTTTTTCTCCTACTGGTGACTTAAAAAAAAAAAGTATATAAATTCTACTGCTAGTGTTTTGTGAGCTTTATGTCTTGGAAAACTTACCGGAAAATCTGTGAACCAAAATCAATTGTCTTTTTTCCTTTCTCCCCATCTGAGTCCATGAAGATCCCAGGAGGGTATTTTCTCATTCAAATGGGGCGTTCCCCAGAGAGGTTTTTGGTTTTGGTTTTGTTTGTTTCCTTGTTTTTAAACCTAGTCTGAGCATTGCATTAACTTCCTAGGACAAAACTCTGATTTTGAAGAAAATATTTGCGTCGCAATCCCCAAAACCACTCAGGCAGAGTTTTTCTTCAAGTGAACTTCCCTTTTGCTGTGGACGCATCGGGGTAAGGCGGCTGGTGCCAGGACATGGCTCTGGGGCCAGGACGGGTCAAAAGGGCTGGGAGCAGGGGGCACAGGTTGCTCCAGCCAAACCGAGGGAGGGCCTGTGGAAGGGATGAGGGTGCCAAGTGCAGCTGGAATACCGGAGCTGCCAAGGCACTGCTGGCACCCTCAGACTGGAAGCTGCTGGTAGAGATCTGCACAGTGGGGCAGGCACAGGGAAAAGCTCCCGTCCTTCAGCTTTAAGTGTCAAAGCACACCTCCCATACGCACGTCTACTCTGCTTTAGGCAGGAGAAGGAAAACCGGAATTTTGAAATAAATCCACAGAAAATGGTGGTAATCTAAGGGGTGTTTATTGTAGATACAGTGGATTATGAAAGCCGTTATGCACACTTTTGATGTAAACTGTTTTTTCTAAGCTATATCAAATCGTAGCAGCAAATCAGAACCCTGGTTTGACTTTGCCACGTTTCCTGGTTTGCTTATTTAAATATTTGTATACTGAAAAGCACTTGCAAATCACTAAAGATTAAGGGAGGTGGGGATGAGGTCAGATTTTCCTCTGCAACGCTAAAGGCAGTGGTGGGTTCAGATGCCCAAGCGGCATGTTGGAATTCCTTGAAGTTTTCTTTAAAAGAGAGCAAGCCATCACCAATTAACACAAATATATTCTCTTTCCACCACAGAAACCCATTTATTTTCCAAGAGAGGAAAAAAAAGCTCAGTAGGAAAGGTAGGAAAAACCCCTCATGACATGAGGATGAGCCAGCAGAATTCGGATGGGAGCTGGGGTTTTCCCAGGGACCCAGGTGGGTGTGCCACCCTTATGCCATGGGATGTGTCACAGGCAGACACGTGAAACTTGCAGCACTTGTTGGTATTCGCTGAGCAGCTGAAGCTTCCTCAGCCACATCTCTTCCTCCACAGGAAAGAAAGACTCGCTGCAAGCTGCTGCGGGAATGGGGCCAGAGCAGCTTCCCCGGGGGCAAAGGGGCTGAGAGCCAGCAGCATGACCTGGAGACAGCAGCATGACCGTGGGCCTGGAGACACCGCTGGAGCTGGAGCAGGTCGCTGCGGCGCCCAGGATGCACACGCTGCTCTGCACGCCACGGACTCTGGCCTGACCCTGAAGTAGTGGCTTGGGGAAGCCCTTGTGTCGCTCCTCTGCCCTGTCCCAGCTGGAGGGCAGCTGGAAGCAGCCAGGATTTGCTCCCCGAGCAGCGCTTGCTGGCGGCAGCAGGCACAGTGTGCCAGGGCACCCGGGGCTGAGGGAGCTGCGGCGGCCTGTGGGCCTGCACAACTTGGTCTGTGCTTGGCTTACGAGCAGAGTCCAGATCCTTTCCAGATGAGTCACCCTCCTGCTGCCTGAAGTCCAACAAAGGAATCTTTTTTTTTTTTTCTTACTTTTTTTTTTTTTCCTCTGGTGTTTGTTTCTGGCCGTGCAGTGACTCAGCTTTTGGAGGTGAACAACCTCATGCTTTATCTGAACACACACTCATTAACCACTCAGGGCTGTAAAGAGCGATTTTTCTTCTGCGTTCCCTCTCTGTAAGATCTCAAGGCTAGAGGGCTGGCCTGATATATATAGGGACTATTCATACAGATGCTCGGTAAGAATGAGCACAGGAATCTTGTATAGTTCTGGGTCATTTGGCAAAGGGTTTTGACAACAGTGGGTGAAGGACTAAGCAGAGAAGAAAGGCAGAGCCCATCTGCAGCACTTAGCTAGCGAAGCCTACAACCACTGTGCAGGAATCGTTAACAACTAAAAGCTTCTACCTGAGGCATTTGTCCAATTCCTACTTGTGCCACCAGCCCCCAGATCCGCTTATTTTTCATTTCCCTTCTTCCTCTTCTTCTTTTTGCGAAATCTCAGCAGCAAGTATTTCTTCGTCCTCCTGCGCTGCTGAAATCACACGGATAGCGACTAAATTATCAGAAGATTTTGAGAATATTTCTTCTCCCGGAGGGGTGCTTGCTTTGGGGGAAGCAGTAGGAGATCTGCGGTGCACTGGTGACTTCGGTGGGATTGGACTGAAACTGGGATCCTGCAATATCCAAAAAAAGGCAAAATCATCACCAGGAAACTTTTGTCCATGGCAGGTCCTCAGCCACCACCCCGAACCTTGTCATCTGTGCTGTGCAAAGGTGTTTGGGGGAGTTTCACTGCGCTGAGCTCACCGTGGGGGTTTTCACCTTGCTGCCCAAGATGATCCCTGTGAGAAAGGTGGCTGGATTACAGCCTTCATACCTTGAGGTGAGGTAAGACAGGATGAGTACAATGAAACTTTCTTGCATGCCAGCACCTTTTGCTCCTGGACGATTTTGTCTTGGTAAAGGTTTTGCAGAGGTGTTGTCATGCAAGGGCAGCTCAAGACTTGCCCCCTCCTCAAGCCCTGGCTCCGTCAGAGCGAAGCTGCAGTGGCCTCAGAGAGCTGGTGTAGGGACATGCCCTGAGGAGGGACATCCTGCTCTAGGGGTTCCCCCACCCTACCAGCTCTGATGTGTGCGCCCCCCCCAACAGCAGGTCTTGCTGCCATGACTGTATGGAGCCCGCAGCATCCCTGCTCAGAGCTGCTGATAACCCACTATCAGTTACTGGCAAGCACTGAGTAGCCTGAAACTTCATCATGCTTCTGTGAAGGACTGCAGAAATGCAGTAGTGTTTGGTGTCTCCCTAGATATTTACCAGCCTCAAGGCCACAGGGCACTCCCTATCAGCTGCTGTTTCACCCCCCTGGCTTTACAAGTTCAGATGTGTTAGCCTGCATAGCTCCATGCTGGGAAGAGGAACAACAGCGACTGCATGGACATAAAATCTGTTTTTACCAGTCCAGTAAGCAGTTTTTACCAGTGTTTTCACTTGATGATTGAAAGGTGAAGGCAGTTTCCCCGTAGCCTGTACAGAGTGGGAAGGACAGCATGCCTGCTGCTGTGACTGCCCAAATCCTGCTGCCAAAGCTTTTCAGGCAGGAACTGCCCCGTGGGTGCTGGGTGCCAGCATCACCCCCCGTCCTGCCGGCAAATCTATTAATTGTGAGTGGCTGTATAGCCATGGCAAGGAAGAAATGCTAGTCTGTGGTTATACCTCAGCCGCAAGCTAGAGTTAGGCTTAGTGCTGTCAAATAGCTCAGCAAAAAGTCAATGTGCTTCCCCTTTCTGTTGCAAAGCAAACCTCCAGACCAGACAGCAGGAAAATGGAGGCTGTGTGTGATTTGCTGGATACCCCCATCCATTTGTCTACAGTACTCCAAACTCTGATGACCGGAGTTAATTTCTTTAAGGTGCCTTCAGTGGCTCTTCTGCTGTCACCCTTGGAGAAAAGCAAAAGGAAGGACGGAGAGGCTGGTTTTCCTATTGCCCAGGTTAGACATGAGCTCAGGCTCTGGCGCCAGTGGTAATGCAGCCACTCATCACCCCACAAAGCAGAGCCGAATTTCTGACCTCCCCACACTGACCTGCGCTGTCTGCATTGCCTTCAGCTCCTGGAGCTTCCACCGCAGGTGCGCGAGACGCCCTTTGCCTCCCGCCTTCCCCATGGCAGCCAGGGCCGCCTGGAAGAGCTTCGGCGTGTCAGCCTTTGGGGGAATGATCAGCGGAGATCCAGGCTGTCCTTTCACATCTTTGGGTTTATTGTTGTTTTTCAGCATTTTCCTACAGTGAGGAGAACAAGAGATTATTTCATTCCAGGAATATATTATATTAGCTGGGATTTTGTAACGCAGGAAAAGTCAGACTTCTAAAGAATGGGGACTTTTTACACCTTAGAAAGAACAGAATAACAAATTTGAGTACTGCTAAAAACTAGAGGGAATACGTTAACAGATTTCCAAATGAATATGCTGTGGCCTTATTTGTTCCTGAGTTGCACCGCCTTTCAGTGATGAGGTTTTATAGATTAAAACACCACCATTAGACGTGCAGCATGGGTCCCAGCACGTCCCTTGCTCTCCACGCACGCTACATGGCAGGAGCAGCACGGGGTCCCTGCTGCACTTCAGCAGCCCTACACCAGCCATGTTTTCCTTGGCAGGGCAAGTGCCGAGTGGTCACCCATGCTTGGCTGCAGCTGAGGGCAGAGAAATCTTCCCCATGACTTTCAAACCCGTGCTCTGTCATTTTAGGACACACGGGCTGGCAAGCAGCTCACACTCACTTGGCCTTCTTACGCAGCAACTTCTGAGACTCTGGGTAGTGCACCAAAATCTCATTCAAGTCCTTCTTATCCAAAATGAAAAGATTAGCAAATCCATGAGCGACAACGTTTGCTGTTCGCCGATTTCCTCCTCCTGCTGCCAGCAAGCTGAATGAAACACGGAGAGATGTGAATGCCGCTAATAACAAGCTCAGCATACTGTTCATAACCTAAAACCTCCCTGTTCCCATTGCGTGCCTCCACCTCTCTCTTTCAGAGGACTCAGAGGTTAATTTTTAGCCATGATGAAATCTTCCAAGCCTAATTTCTAAAGAATGCTGTGAAACATTGGCATGAAATACTACACAAAAAATGACCTGCCAAACAGGTCACTTCAAACAGAAGTTTTCACATTGCAGTTTAAACCAGTCCCACTTACGGTGGGCTGTAGGGAGGCAAATGCTATCACTGTGTTACCAACTGGTACAGGATGGGAAGTGCCCATGACATATCAATGGCTGCTGTACCATTGTAAGTCCAGGGGCTTTATCTCCCTGGTTCCCTGGCAGTGCTTCGCTGACCTTATTTCTCCGAACACAGATCCAGCTTTCAGTGTCACCAGCACGGTTTTGCCATCGGGTCCCCCCAGCACCTGCACTTGTCCAGCCTGGATAATATACATCTCGCGGCCGATCTCTCCCTGCAACAGAGACAGGTGCTATGCGAGCTGCCCTGAAACAAAGGCCTTATTATGGATGCCCTGCCCCACACCACGCTGAAACCCCTGTGACCTTTCACCCTTCTGCAAGCCCTCCAGCTGCTTTATCCAGATGGTGCTCACTGCTGAGCACCCACACCTGACCCCAAAGCCTCCCCCAGCTCCACACCCAGCTCTCCTGCCGTTCATGGCTGCAGTAGAAGGGGTCAGGCTTTGCACGAGGTGAGCTGCAGCCAAGGACATTTTTGCTCCAGTTGCCCTGCCCAGAGCACCCCTGTGCCCGGTGCAGGTTGGGCCCAGCCCTGCTGCGCCATGGAGCTCCTGCCCTGTGCTGCACTGCACAGCCCGGCCGCGCCACCAGGAGGGGAGGGAGGCATCTGGATGGCTCGGTACCTTCTTACAGACGTAGTCGTTTGGCAGGTAGACAACCGACCTGAGCCGCTTCAGCATATCGAAGATCATCTGCCTGTCGCAGCCCTGAGCCAAAACACAGCCAACAGCGGTCAGCCCGTGCCAGTGGGGAGGCACGCTGCAGGACAGGACATGCGCTGCCAGGGTACCTGGAAGAGGGCCACTTTGCTGACGATGTTGTAGTTCACATCAATGGCGATGTCCAGCCGCATCTTGTCCGGCAGCTGCACCAGCAGCTCAGACTCATCTGGGGGATGAAGAGCAGAAAACCAGCTGTTTTCAGCGCTTTCTCCAGGAGCACACCCTTGGTGCCCAGTGGCTGGTGGCAGGAGCCAGCTCCTGCTCTCCCCATTCATGGCTCGGTGCCCAGAGCTCCCTGGCAGCGGGGACGGGGTGAGTGGCAGGAGGGACGGCACAGTGGGGACACTGTGCTGCAGGGGACACCAGGTCACCATGGCTCCATGTCCCACTGGCAGCCCACGTGCCCAGAAAAGAGATAAATAATCCCCACCCCCACCCAAACCCGTAGTGCTATTTGCTGGGCTGCTGTTTGGCAAAAACGTTTCAGACGAACAACTGTAGTGAAACCTGTGGAGCATGAGGGTGATGAAGGTGTTGACCCTTGAAGCAGGCTCTTACCTAGCATGCCTTGTGAATGCCACGTGTACTCGTACCACGTTTTGACACGGTTCTGCACAGTTTTGGGGATTTTGTAGAAGTTCATGTATTTAATTGTACTGTCCATGCAGCTCCGATAGTAAGTTTGCCCAGCAGTAGCAGCACCAACCACATCTCTCATCTGAATGGCAGAAAGAGTGGGAAGAGAGAGTTTATTTGCCATCATCTATCCACCACGCAGGTTAAGCAGTCTAGAGAACACAAGCATGGTCATATGCTGTGTCCTGACAAGGGTTTTTCAGCATCTGCCAAATTCTTTTTGTCTTCTGCTGATGCTGAGCAGGTAAAGAGCCCTTGCATGGGGAAGACAAACCTGGCAATAACTCAGTGGACCAACCCCACTGAGCTTGTCCCCACCCAAGGCGGGGAGACCCTGTGTGCATCCTGGGACAGCGGCTCCCACTCACCTGCCCGATCATGACGGAGAAAGCAAAGACACCCGTGAAGTAGTTCAGCAGCTGGAAGACAATCTCGAAGAGCGTCTTGGGGTCTGGCAGGCCCCCGATGGTGATGAGGGTTTTGACTGCCCAGTAGTAGCAGCGGATGTAACTGGGGGAGCAGAGGAGGCAGCTTGATCATGTTTCTGGCATTAAGACTTGTTTCACCCTTCAGGACTGAGCTCACATCTCTGGCCACAGCAAGCCAGAGCCGTTGCTGAAAGTAATTGTGGGTGATGGAGAGAAAATGAAGGGGCTTGCAGACTCCCTCCCAGGTGCTTCTGGAGCAGGGGGATGGAAAGACCAGAAACCCCTACATAGGAGGCTCAGCTGCTCTGGCTACGCATGTTTTCTGCCTCTTTCAGCTTCACTGCCACAAACCAACAACATATTTTCAGCAACATTTACACTTTTAGAAACAGTCAGGGGAAAAAATGGTTTGTGAGCAATTTGTTGGCATAGGACTCTGGAGATGTCAAGTGAATTCTTGATTCATGGGTCTTGTGCACTCCTTTGGATGCTATACCTAGAGGTAGATACACATATGTGTATCACACAAAATAACTATGTAGCCGCAAAATTGCCATGGTAAGCTGAGTGCTGCAAAGGTAGGAAACACCAGCACTAGGGCTGGGAGGCTGACAGTCACTGTCCCCACCTACACCTCACGCTAAGCCTTTAATGCACTTGCACAATCCTTTTTTTTTCAGCCAACTCTTATTTACTGCATAGGAGAATGGTGCTAAATTAATTAAATGTTATTTGGTATTTTATTTTGCCTGTGTTGTGGAACACACAGCTGTGGGCGTTAATCACTCGGCAGCAATCTTTGGCATCAAATATGAGCCAAGTACTCATATGGGAACATACGCAGTGCTCTCTTCTCCCCATGGCATCCTTGTTCCCTAGCGCTAGGCTCACAATTTTTCAGCCTCTTCAACACACCATTCCCTTCAGCCTCAGCCCAGCCACAGCCTCCTCATCTTGAGCACACTGTAATACTGGACATCCCATCCCTCTTGTCCCTGTCATTCTTGCTGGCTCCACATCTTCTCCTGGGACTCCCCAGTCCTTTCCTCAGAGATTTTTATGAACCCAGCAGCATCCAACCATCTCCTTTCTTGCCCCCATTCATCACAGTGTGCCGTACTACATGGGGACCTGAGCTTTGGCTTGTACCTGTTTCCTTCCCCATCATAGACCCAGGTGGTAGAGCCCAGTCCTTCGTAGGCTGATGCCCAGTAATAGAGGCAGGAGTTCACATGCAGGCTGTACAGCAAATAGGCAGTAGTCCGAATCACTCTGCAAAGAAAAAAAAAAAAAGAAAAAAAAAAAGGAGGGAACAGGAGGGGAGGGGATATGAAGATACGGCATCTGCTGGGACAAACACATGAGATCTGCCCTGGCATCACAAGTGACAGCAAATAGGAGCTTCAAGGCAATGAGCTGCGTGCAGACAGCACAGGTCCTGCTTATGCTAGGCACACAGCATGTCCTTAGGCTCCTGCCAGTCCCTCCTGCAGCTCAGGAAATGGAAGAAAAAGTGCTGTGTCTGCCAGTTACTCCTCTCTGCTGCCAGTACCCCTGCCCACGCTGGGATGGCAATTGCAGCCGTGGGCTCTGGGAGCCATGCACCCCTCTGTGTCTGCCCGGATGAGGAAAAGGCCAGCCAGGAGCATCACCACTACCTGTGTCAGCAAGTACAGCGACACGGGGAAGTAAGCTGGAAAGCCAGAACTGGTGTGCACCGAAGCGAACCTCTTTCCTCTGTGATAAATAGTGATGAATATCTCTCCGCCCCATAAATGATTCCTCAGCTGCTCCCCTCACCTGTAGATGTATGCCTTGCTCAGGATGGCCTCGAGGCGGTTGTTGAACTCGAAGAAGGCCATGTACTGGGGGGAGAAAGAAAGCAGTGTGCTCCAGTGTGCCGCAGCTTCCCAAGGAGCCACCAACCAGGGCACGTCCCTGCTCCAAGCGCCCTCACGGCCAAGCTCCCCGGCTGCCCTCCTGCCTCACTCCTGCAGCGTGAACGGCCGCAGGCAGACACGGCCCCATCTGCACATGCCCTTCTAATAAAATATAAGAATAATAAGGTTGAAATATTGACTGACAGCCCCTAAGGCCTTCAGGACAGGACTTCCAAGGACTTTACAATCGTCCTGTCATTGATTATTCTGGCAAGCCACAGCCACACAAACCAACGAGGGACTCTTCTGTGTCTGCTTGGCATGGTGGTCTGCGTGGTTCTGCCCGCTTCCACTCACCTTCAGGCAGCGGGGAAAACGCAGCAGTGGGTTGACACCGACTTTGAAGTAGAAGAAATCCAGGGGAAGGAGGCATACCACATCCATCTGAAACCCGCACAAAGAGAGAAACCTCTGCAGAACCTGCAGGCCCAGTGGGGTGGAACTGCAAGCCATACCGCAGATCAAAGACACAAAGTAATGAACAAAATTATGCCAAACCTTAAAGCGCTGTGAATGCAGGTAGTTCTCTTTCATGGCCTTTTTATCACTCTGGTTAGGAATTGCAGGGGAATAGAAAGAGAGAGAGAGAGAGAGAGAGAAAGAGAGAGGTTGATTATCGCTTCTAGAGAGCAAAGTCACCACCGACACAGTCATGCAAGGCTTTCCCCTTCTGTGCCACAACCAGGAACCTGCTCCCATCGTGCAAGGAAGGGGAGCAGAACAAGAGGAGCAGAAGACCTGGTTGTAGGCCAGCTTCCCATCCTTTCTCAGGATATCCCTTGCTCATTTTGCGCCCTGGAGGAAGCACACCGCAGCGGCAGCACCAGGGAAGTCAGAGTTCACAGGAGAAGCCTCCCTGTCTGAGCGTGAGCAGTGGGAAGGCTGTATCCCCAAGGTTTTATTTCTCACTGATTATTTAATTGGCTATGGAAACGAAACCAAGGGTTTTCACTTATCTCAGATGCATGAGCTATGCATTCAGATGGCAATCACTCCTGTCATATTGCTAAGGAATTCTGCCTAGCTGTGCTCCAGGAAATAAACCCAGAGCTTGTTCTGCTGTCTGCTGTCAGCGGGTACAGGCTGCCAGCTGTGCCAGGGCTGCACGGCGTGCCTCACTGCCCTGCTGGCAGGACTGCCCCATGGAGCAGCACCGTCACTGCTCACATCCTGGCCTGGGAACCAGGGCACCACGGACCATATACTTTCTAGATGGCCTGATACTGATTTTGTGGGAAAAATACATATGTCTGGGAGACAAAAAGACTGCCACCTTATCCCTTACATGGCAGGAAGGATGTCTGCACTCCTTCCAGAGTGCACCCAGTCCTAGCGGGAGGATGAAGGGCAAATCCTAGCTGTGGTGGTAGGGTTGCTGGATTGCCTGGAGCCTGATCCAGATATCAACAACCACTGGGGGGTTGGGGCTGGGAAGTCCCTACGGCCATGCCAACTCAGTGGGATGCAATGCATGCTGCCACTCACTATTATGTCTCCCCCCCGAACAAACTGCAGGCGGGTCTGAAAAACGATGACATCCAGCAGGTAGATGAGGTCACAGAGGTAGTCCACGAGCAGCCAGAAGTGGATGTTGGATGGCGTCTGGTAGGGGAAGGCCCAGCGGACGGGGATCAGCCAGCAGTTCCAGTTCCAGGCCAGAACAACGAAGAACAGCCACAGCACATACATCAGGTCTGTGCACAGGGAAACACACCCTGACAAGCTGGCCACACATCTCCTGGTTATGCAAACCTACTATATGGGGGGATTTCATCCCTTGCCTGCCCCCAGCACAAGGGTGAAACCTGCAGGAGACCGCAGGTTCTCCTGCTGATAGCATCTGCTGGCAAGTGCCAAGCAGGGGCCAGCAGAAGGATGGATGAGCTGGGCTCTAATGCAAAGTTAATACTATCTGCTGCAGGGTACATTGCTTTCTATCAGAAAGCCTCTTCTAACTTTGCTGATTCAGTCACAGTTGGTTTTGCTTTGCTCCCACAATACTAACTTTTTTATTTTTTTATTATTTTTTATTTTTATTTTTTCCCCTCGAGGCTACCCTGAGCTAACTCTGCCTGCCTGGTGCCGGTGGCTCCCATTGTGAATGAGGAAAGGTTAAGGAAGGAGCTGGGTTCCCCTGCCGTGTTCAGCATTTGCTCACTACGAAGACTGAACAGCAGAAAAACGCTGTTCCTTCTCCACCTGGTGGTGCTGCTGGCACTTGCAGCCATCAGGGAGCATTTAGGAAAGCCTTTGGATTTCACACAGGAGTTTACAGCTAGCTTGCATGTAAACTGAGTCGTAGAATCATTGAATGGGTTGGGTTGGGAGGGACCTTAAAGAGCATCTTGGTCCAACCCCCTGCCATGGGCAGAGACACCTCCCACCAGACCAGGTTCCCCAAAGCCCCATCCAGCCTGGCCTTGAACATTTCCAAGGATGGGGCATGCACGACTTCTCTGGGCAGCCTGTTCCAGTGCCTCACCACCCTCAGAGTAAAGAATTTCTTCCTTATATCTAATCTAAGCCTGCCCTCTTTTAGTTTAAGGCCATTACTCCTTATCCTATCACCACACTCCCTGACAGAGTCCCTCCCCAGCTTTCCCGTAGCCCCCTTTAGGCACTGGAAGGTTGCTGTAAGGCCTTCCCGGAGCCCTCTCTTCTCTAGGCCAAATAGCCTCAACTCCCTCAGCCTGTCTTCCGAGGAGGGTGCTCCAGCCCTCTGATCATCCTCGTGGCCTCCTCTGACCTCGCCCTAACAGCTCCATGCTCTAAGTCACTCCTTGCTCAGTTGTCCTCCCTTCCCCACAGCACCCCATGGCTGGTGCTGCCCCCTGCCCCCCTCCATCCCCCCCCCATCCCGCCCAGGGTTCTCCCAGCCCTGCCGCGCTCCGTCTCTCACTGGTGAGCGGGTCGATGCTGCTGGGGAACTGGTAGCTCTTCAGGCGGTCCAGCCAGGGCCGGCACTTGAAGGCACAGCACAGCATCTCACAGTAGTGTTCGTCGCCTGCTGCCTTGTCCCCTGGTGGCACTTCTCCCGGTGGGGGCGGTGGTGGTGCTGTGGGCGCTGGCTTGGAGGGGGCTGGGAGAGGCCACACAATTATTTTAAACAGCAGAAGATCTTCTTAGGGCAATTTGGTTTAAGGCAATGCCTTTACAGATCATGTCTCCCAGAGCTACCCAGAGGGAAACAGTTTCTAGGTCATTAAACCAAATTACAATTCCTATTGCTTGATCTTCTCAAGGCCACCAACACCATCTGCAAACCTCCCTCTTCTCCCCACCAAAAACCTCCAGATTTCCTCCCCCAGCATTTGGCTTTACCTCTTTCAGACTCACAGCCCAACCTGAACTCACATGCTGAAGGGCTCTCGTCATCGGAGGTGACATCAGGGTCGGTCAGCTTCTCTTTCACCTTCTCTGTCCGCTCTTTGAAGAGCTTCACAAGCTCCTGGAGCCGGTCATTGATGATGGCACTGCTCTGGCTGGTGGCTGAACCGATGCGCTCGGGCAAGCTGTGGGGAGACCGTCAGGCACTTCACTTGTATAGAAAAACCTGAGAGCAGGTTCAACACCTATTATTTAACCCATAGGATCCTTAATTAGGATTTGTCCATATTTATCTGGCTAGCATTATCAGAAGAACACATGCTAAGGGGGTTTCAGTAAAATGCTGTCAGGAGCACCAGCCTGAACCTCATCTTTGCCCTTGGATGTGAGCTGCCCTCAGAGGGACTTGGAAAGCACCAAGACCCCAGGTTGGCTTTCCTGTTCTTGGGAGAAGGACAATTGGAAGAACTGCAGGGTGGAAATGAGCAGCAAGCCCCTGAACCCATAAACCATGTAATCTCCTGCCAGTGAGGGCAGCTCGCCCCGAAACTGTCCCATGGGGCTGCAGGAAGCAAGGGCCTGGTGTGCACGATGCACAGCTTGTCTCCTCCAACATGGGAGAAAAAGGTTATTTCTCAACAGCTGATAAAAGCAGGGTGACCCCGTTATACTGTGTGTAGACTAAATGTGCTCCAGTTAGGCCTAAAGAGAATATTTCTGTCTGATTAGAGGAAAAGCAAGAGAGCATTTTCTGTTCCAGGGAAAATTGTGCTCACTGGTTTTGGAGAGGGGCAGCAGGAGGGCTTCACCTGCTACATGGTTCTAGACTGGTGCAGGCACTGCTCCCTCTCCCTCTGGTATCCCAGCATTTCCAACTTCTGCGCCATTTCTGCCCGAAATGGCAGGGTCTGGGATCCAGGATCCGGATGGGCCAGGGCCCAGGGTACCAGCACGCACCTGTCCCTCTGCAACTCATCCCAGCTCGCCGGTGCCTCATCCAGGTTGTCTGCGGGGGCTGGCAGCTTCTTCCTGCAGACACAAGCGCAGAGGCCATGCGGGGGGGAGCAGCCAGCTGAGTGTCCCCTTCCTCAGCCAGCTCTTCCTCCTCCCAGGTCTCATCTATTGCCACTTTCCCTTCTCCCACCCAGGTCTGTTTCCCCCTTAATTTCTGGCATCACCTGACATCACTGTGTGAAAAACACCTCCCTCCTTTTGCTGCTGAAGATCTGGTCCCTCCTTTGTGCCACCAAGCCCATGGCTGCATGGGCATACAGCTGCCTGCTGTTGTCTCCAGCCCTCCTTGGGCCACCTGTCAAGAGGTTTGCGAGGTTCCCGTGGCCCATGTTTCTAAAGACAGTCGAGGAAGGTAAGGCGGAACAAGAAGGTGAAATCAGGAAGAAAAGGAAGATATCCTGGCTCTGAGCTGGCTTCACAGCACCTAAATTCCCCAGATAAAGAGTGATCCACAGAGCAGTGGCTCCATGCTGTGGACCCAAGTGAAAAGCACATCAGGGCTATGCCAGGTTCAAGAAGAGCCCTATAAATGCTGTCTTGGCAGTACTGAGTCAGTGACAGCTGATGTCCTCCTAGAAAGATGTGTCCTACTGCAGCTGGCGGCTCCCCAGGGTACAGATGGGTTTCTGGGAGATGCTCTGGATTTCGGCTTTCACAGTAGATGTGCTTATTAATGTCCCCTGAAGTGTCTGAGATGCTGCACACAGCAGCAGGCTGACAGGCATGGCTTTGCAGAAGGGTGCAAGCTGCAAACCAAAACCAGCAGAGCACGCAGCCGTGAGCCGAAGAGTTGCAAGGCAAGAAGAGCATTCAGGAAGTGGAAATGTGAGGCATGGGTGCAGAGACCTGCACAGACCAAGTTACATAAATATGCAGGAAGCAAAGTATGAAAGAATTTGAATACAAGTAATAAAAATGTAAATTCCCCCTCAACAGGTGGGGCAGGGAGTGCAATTGCCTGAATACAGGCAGCAGGAGTGGCATGAGAGAAGCGTGCACATGAGGGTGAGCACTTCACTGTGCTGGGAGAGCGCTGCAGGGGTGATGGGGACAGCCCTGGGGCCTGCCAGCTGCCGTGACGGCCTGGCTGCAAGGCAAAAGCTGTGCACCAGAATCTCAGCGCTGCCCTGAGGATCAGGATCCCCTGATTCTTTACCAGCGGAAACGTGTGGTTGAGACCCGGCATGGGGCGTGGGACATGGGGCATAGGGCAAGCCGCAGAGGTAAACCTGTCCTGTGCCTGGCCGGGCCCATGTGGAGTGCGCAGGGTCCTTCACATGGCCCTGCCCACGTGGCATCCCTCAGTGAACTCAGACGTTTACCACCTATGTCACTTAAGTAGGGAAGTATCTCCACAGACTTTGGCAACTGAAAAATAAAACAAAACAAACACACACACGCACACACACACAAAAAAAAAAGGCAAACAGTCTTATCAATCATCTCAACAGCAGCTTATCTTAGAGCTGGTTCTTGCTTGGCTCTGGTTGTGGGAATTAGCTTTTCATACCAAGGTATAACTGGCCACGGATGGAGAAAAGAAGCTGGAGCGATTTCACACACAATCTGCTTCCAGTCACTGATTAGGCAACAACTTGTGGTTTGTTTGCGGTGGCTCTTCCGTGACTGGGTCTAAACAAGGAGAACCCAGGTCCTTCTGAGCCACTGCATGGCCAAAAGCTCAAATTGTGGCCAGCAAATGTCCTCTTCCTCTGAGAGCACCAGCCTGCACCAAGCTCTGCCCAGTGGCTCTCCTGCTTTGGCGTGGTGAAACTGTAGTTCTTTACAGAGTGAAACACAACTGGCTTTTAGAAACCTCCAGCTCTGTCTAGGGACCTCCAGTGCCACCTTGAGAGAGACAAAATGGAAACGTGGCAGAAAGATTCATTGCTCATAATGTATAATGCCAACCATACAACCTACTGCTTCATAAATTACTAGAAAACAACATGAGAAAACCGAGGTGCTCCAAAACAGCTGTACTGGGGAATACTGAGCTGTTTTTCCAATAAATGCAGGTCAGCGGGTGGGTGCTCCAAGCTGACCTCACACTTCCTCCGTCTGCTGTCATCTTCTCAAAATGAGATTGTTCACTGGTGTCAAAAGGGCAGTAAAGAAAGAAACTTTTAAAAGAGGGAACTAGTGCTTGCACGTTGTAAAAACTGCCTGTTGGTGACACAGATACGTGTACCTGAATAAACTGAGGCCATGGCTGTGGTTTGCCGTGTCCCTGGCTCCGAATGTGCCCGAGATGTGCTGACATGTATGACGTGGGCACCAGTCTGAGTTTTGTCCATTTTCTACTTGTGCTGTTGGCATAAAAGAAAGCCCAGCACCTTGACCCCAATTCAAAGGCAATTGAACACCCGCAGAAAAGTGGCACATATCAACTCTTTGATGGCAACAGCAGGCATTGAGAAAAGTGACGTGCCTGCTCTCTGTCCCAGCAGAGGGGAGATACACAGCCTCATCTGGCATGCAAGGAGAAAAGGACAAACCCAAGCTTTGAGTGTTCTCATGCTGAAAAATAAACTCAAGAAATAAGGCCAGGGACTATTTTGGGACATAGCTGTGCCCCTGCCTTACAAGAATAGAGAGAGCTTGAATCAGGTACCACACACAGGCACCCCACACCTCTTGGGGCCTCCCCCTGGACAAATCCTGGGTGCTGCTGGAGACAGAGGTGCGGAAAAGCTTTCCCTGGGGCTGGCACCTCACAATGCCAGGAGAGACGGGATGGACACACTGTGCTTGGTATGGGGACAAAGTGAGAGCTGGCACACATGCTAGTGGGTCTGGAAAACACGGAGTTTTAATTAATGCATCAGCAAAAAACCGCATCCTGACCAGTAACTGCAAAGGGCACGTGTCCCCGCTGCTACATATGCACCACCGCCTGATGAAGCACCGTGGTTCACAGCATCACGGACCCTCCGTCTTTGACATGACTGAGCAGCGCCTACACCCCGGCCTCCCAGGCAGCCTGTGAGCTCCGAGCTTCTGCTGGCGGCTCCAGAAAGGCCCCATCCAGCCACCACGCCAGGCACTCCCCAGTGCTGTGCCAAAGGAGTTTGTCTCACCAGCTCCCTGGCCATGAGCTTGTTGCCAAAGGAAAACTTTGTCTCTGGGCCGATAGAAAAAGAGGTGGTGAGATTCAGCAAGCTTTAAATAACTGGCCTCTTAATACTGCCACTATTTGCATTGCAAGTATTTCATATGGCTGCTTGGGATCTGGGTTCCCAATTTAAAAGCCATTCAACAGACTGGATCATGGACTTTTTCGCTATTTCATTTTCAATTCCTCTAGGAGCTCGTTTACTCAAAGACCCTAAATACTCAGTAAGGATAAATGTAACTCCTGTTTTTCAGCATGGATGCCTTGCTTTTTGGTTTGTTTTTTTTTTTTTTACTTTGCAAGAATGAGCCTCCAAAAAGCCACCACCAACAAAACCAGTGGCTCCATCCAGCCTCAATTTTAAAGCACAGCCTTAACCATCCCCCTCTCTGAGCATCCTTGCTCCCAGGGAGGAGACACACGAACCCTTCCAGCACAGACTCAAGCAGAAGGAACACTGTTTTTTCAGACTGAAGGCCTGTACCCAGCACATGGACCCCCACACTCCCAGTTCAGGAGCACAGAGGTGTGGAACAACAGACAAACGGTGCCTGGCCATGGTCGGCTTGAGCAGACCCACCTCTGGAGCCTCCGCTGGAGGCGGCACAGACCAGGCTGCCTCCCCACCCCCCACAAAAGCTTTCAATGGGATTTGAACATGTCATTAACAATTATAAACACGAGGCAAGCCTTTGGACTCCCACCCCCTGCTCTCGCAGAGGCTGTACCGACCGCACGGCTTGGGGTGCTAGGGGCTGCCCTGGCAGAGCCCTACCTGGGGGACGCTGGTGCAGCGCCAGGCACCACCAGCATGTGGGGGTCACCGGGGGTGGGCAGCGGCAAGCAGGTGCCGTCATCCTCTGCAGCATCACCTCCGCCGTCCACGTCCTCGACACCCACAGTGAGGCAGTGACTCAGCCCTTGGAGAAGAGGAGAAAGGCAGAGTGAATTGGGGGCAGCCAGCAGCCGCTCCCACCAGCTGCCTTCATTCCTGATGGCCACTAAGCCACGTGCTGGAAGAGCGCTCCTTTTCCCTTTATTTATTTTGCAATTTCCCCCCAAAGCATTGGAGCGTTTCCTTTTCTTTTTAATGCGGTAAGAATTGCCGTTTGCTTCCTGTCTGCTTTCACAGCTTGCAGGGATTCAGACTGCTCACTGCAAGCATTGGGCAGATGTCTGTAGGGTACGGGCTGTGATGCCACTTGCCCACGAGAGAAGCATCTGCTGGGGGCAGCTTGGTTGGATCCTGCAGCTGGACAGGCTAGGACCAGTCCTCACTTTCTAAGCTACGTAAGGAGATGCCGTGTGTCCCCACAGGTGATCTTCCCAGGGGATTTCACCCAACTGAAGGACCTTGTGCAAGCCTTCCAGTCCCACGCAGCCACGGGACCAGTGGATCAGAGCATGGCTCAACTGAATCACCAAGGAAAGGCCCATTTGGATCGCAAGGTTAACATTCTGTCACACGTAAGGAAAAGCAGCAGAATTTGGCTTGCTGGCTAAAAACAAAGCAAAGCAAAGCTACAGAAACACAGTTTGTATTTCTGGGCTAAAACACAGAAAGCTGCAAACAGTAAACCTCCGTCTTACTGTAATCTTAGTATGAGTGGGTTGCATGAATGCTAAGGAGAAAATGCACGTGCAGCGGATATTTAACCCTCAGCCTGCAGGACCTTTCATGGAGTTTCAACCAAGTTGGAGTGATCACTTACGGTTATTTGCAATTACACTCTAGGACCTGAACTAAAAAGGCACGTCATGATGAGGCAGAAGCAGAAAAACATGAATTTTTTTCCCTAGTCTCTGTGCTGCAACACGAAGTGTGTTTTTATCTATTGTTGTTTTGTTTTTGTTTTTCAAAAAGCAACAAAAAGCAACTATGCCAGGAATAGCACCCACTCCTTAGCTACACAATCCCATTGTCAAAGCTGATGCTCTAATACCTAGGGGGTGAACAGGGGATTGCTCCTCATTGCAAAAAACGGGGTTGACAACTCCAGCCTTTCGCTTGCTGGCAGCAAGGACGGGGATGTGGGAGGCAGCAGCAGCTCGGTAGCTGGGGACATTGGGGAGCTGCTCTAGCACGGGAGGGGAGGTGTCCCCGCAGTCGAGCAGCTTGTCATGCACCAGCCGGTCTAGCTCAAGGTCTCGGGCATGCTTGGACATGCTGCTAGGCGTCTAGGTGCTTCAAGCAAAGGACAAGGCATCTGAAGCTGCAATAAAACAAAGAATTGTTTGAGACAGGACAGTTATTTCAGTGCAGAGAAATGCAGGGCTGATGTTTTTTTTAGTTGCTGCCAGCCTCATGGGGATGTTGGTAGCATGGAGCAACGGCAGTGAGCATCCTGCCACATGCATCTATGGGCGCAGCACTGCTGCTGGACTGCAGTACTCTGCCAGGGCTGCATGAGCATTTGGACAAGAAAAGAAACCCCCTGCCTGTAACAGGACCCATGTCGCGCTGTTCCTGCAGCAGCTCCCACAGCCTTGGCGCAGCTGTGCCAGGACCTGGCTTTACTCACTCAGGATGAGATGGGAGCTCCACAGCCAAGCTTCATTAACAACCCATTACCTTCTGAAAGGTTATTTAAAGTGCACGTTGTGTCACTGATTATTCCCCAAGTTGAACAAAGCAGTAAAGAAAATCTTTTTTTTTTTTTCCTCCCTTGTGTTTTTCTTTGGCTGGAGGAAAAACTTATTTCACATCAGAGGTTATTTAATCAACATGCCTGAGTGCTGCATGAAGTACCAGCCCTTCCTATCTGTCTACAGCAGGGGACTCTGCTGCCAGCAGACTGCTCCCATGGCTGTTTCAAGCTAGCGAGGAGCCCAGGTGGGCCCAGCCAGCCTGTGCCAGTCGTTTGCTCGCAGGCAACAAGCGCTCAGAGGGCAAAAGCTGCTTCATCCCTCACCGGGCAACACATCGCCTGCTTCAGCTCATCCTAATATGACATTGCACTTCTATATATTCAGATACCTTCAGCATCAGTTTCAGTAACTTCAGCCGTCTTCTCTTCCACCTTCAAAACAACAACAACAAAAAAGCCATTTTAAGGAGAAAAAATACCTTTCCCATCAGTAAAAAAGCAGCGGTTTGACTGGGTGTGCTGTGTTGCCCCACAGCCAGCCCTGCTCCCCGGGTGCCTGGTGTGCACGTGGCAGCAAGCACCCGCTGCAAGCACAGAGCTCCATACCTGTACAAAAGCACCTTCTAGATCACTTATCTCAGCTTCTTCTAGCTGCGCAAAACTGAGGGCCTCTTCTGCAAAGAAGGCGTCCTCCAGCCCCTCATCGGTGGGGAGGCAAGGAGACTGGAGCGGGGCTCTGGAGGGGACAGATCAAGGAGAGACACGAGACTGAGTCCACTTTTGGACCTTCCTGAAGCTGTGCATGGTCAGGCTGGAGATGGCAAGTCAATGGAGATGGCACATGGGTCTCTCTGGCTGCAGGGCACCGCGCCTCTAGCTGCTTGGTAAGCCCCACTGCAGGTGGGGATAATAACACACCGATCTTAGTTTAATACAGTGGTGGCACCAAAAAAAAAAAAGCCACTAGATTAGAAGGGACTTTATCGTATTTTTCAAAAGGATGCTACATGGGAGACGGAGAGAACATTTTCAGAAAAAAAAATATATTGCTGTGCGTAATAATTCATCATATAATTAAAATTTGCCAAAAAAAAATCCAAGAGCCTAATTTCCAAGCAGGGGTGCCTAGAAACACCATTGAAATCCCAAGTTCATTCATACAAGGCACCACCAGGACACATAATTTTAATTAACATAATTACACATAATTAAGGGGTGTGGTTAGCAGGTCAAGAGAGGTTCTCCTCCCCCTCTACTCTGCCCTGGTGAGACCACATCTGGAATATCGCGTCCAGTTCTGGGCCCCTCAGTTCAAGGCCAGGGAACTGCTGGAGAGAGTCCAGCACAGAGCCATGAGGATGATTAGGGGAGTGGAGCATCTCCCTTACGAGGAAAGGCTGAGGGAACTGGGTTTCTTTAGACTGGAGAAGAGGAGACTGAGGGGTGACCTTATTAACGTTTATAAATACGTAAAGGGCGAGTGTCAGGAGGATGGAGCCAGGCTCTTCTCAATGACATCCAGTGATAAGACAAGGGGTGCAAGCTGGAACAGGGGAGGTTCTGCTTAAATATGAGACAAAACTTTTTTACGGTGAAGGTGACAGCACTGGAGCAGGCTGCCCAGGGGGGCTGTGGAGTCTCCTCTGGAGACTTTCAAAGCCTGCCTGGACGCGTTCCTGTGTGACCTGATCTAGGTGCTCTTGCTCCAGCAGGGGGATTGGACTAGACGATCTTTCCAGGTCCCTTCCAATCCCTAACATTCTGTGATTCTTTGAATTTTCCTTTTCCAGATGCAGTTTCAGCACTGAGCACAGATCCCACTTCCACCACTCTGGCCAATGGGGCTCAAAGGATTGAATTTATTGTTTTAAAATAACTTTATAACTGAAAAAAGGCCCGATCATGTTGTTCTGTGCAGTTATCTCCTGATCTGTTTTTTCCTGGAGAGAGAAGCAAAGCAGAGACTGGGAATAGTGAAAAATAAATAAGTAAGTAAAATAAAATAAAATAAAATCAGATAGCTAAATGCACTAATACTGAAAAAAGAACATCTTTCTGCATTCTCCACAAGTCCTAAGCTAGAAGATGCATGTAACAAATAGTGGCTGATTTTTCACTTTATCTCCCTTTCTTGAAAGCTGTTGCTTTATGAGGTCTTTTTTTTCCCCCCTTTCTTTCTTCTTCTTTCTTTCTTTCTTTCTTCTCTCTCTCTTTCTTAATTCTGTGTACTAGGTTCCCTTCAAATACAGTCCCGAGTCTTTTCATCCTAGTCTAGAAAACCCATCGACATCTCTGTTTTCCCAAAAAGACAAACACAAAGATTGAGCAACATCTCGTTCACTCGACAACTGAAACTCATGTTTCTGCTGTAGATCTACAGGAGCATGCAAAATGCTGTTTTGAAACCTGTTGAAAAACGGATTTTGATTAAATAATTAGCTAAGTTTTTAACACTGAACAATTATGTATTTTCAGCCTCTTCCTGAAAATCTAGCTCCTTCAGAGGAATCAGCAAAAGGCAGAGAATAGTATTACGTTACTGGGTTAGAAATCCCTACATGTTTACATCACGTGAAATCAGAGCAAACCACTAAACTGATCAGAAACCTATTTCTAAATACCGCCTGGATCCAAAGTTACCGCCTACAAAAGCTGACAGTAGCTCGGCTATTTTCCACAGCAGGAGAAGAGGCAAAAACGCACCTACTCGTCCCTGGGAGTATTTGCAGCTGCGACACAAAGGCTGGCTCCGTAGTCCAATTAGGCTGAGCTCCGTAGTGCTATGGCAATCCCGAGGGCACGGAGCGAGCAGCCCGGCCTGCAGCCCAGGAGGAGCGCCCGGCGCCCTGCACCCCCCGCCGGCTCCGGGCAGGGGGGGGGGCGGCTGCTGCAGCGCTGGAGCCCGTGTCGCCGGGAGACACGATGTCACCGGCGATCTCGGGGCTGAGACGGGTTGCAAAAGCATCCTCATGAAAGCGCCCTCTCGAAAGCATCCTCTCAAAAACATCCTCTCGAAAGCATCCTCCCCTAAGCACATCTCCGCTCCCCTTCTGCCCGCTCCTCCCCTCCCCCCGAAGCACCCTCCCAACAGCATCCTCTGGAAAGAAAGCATTTTCCTGGCCCAGCAGGGACGCAGGTGAGCAGAGCTGACAGCCCGCTGGGCTCCCCCACAGTAGCCCCAGGCCAGTCCTGGGGCCAGCTCTGCAGAGAGGAGTTTGCTCTTCCGCAGGTGTCTCAACCTCCCCAGCTTGTAAACACATCTGAAACAACCACGGCCAGCGTGCTCATTTCCAGACAATCTGTAAACAGGAGAAAAGCTGACGGCACTCACAGACCCTGCACGAACTCACCCCACGCTCTCCTCCACCTCCTCCTCTTCCTTCTTCTCCTCCACTTCCTCCTCCTCCTCTTCACCCTCCTCCTCCTCCTGCTCCTCCTCAGCAGCACTCAGGGAGCAGGAGCACAGTCTGGGAGGGAGAAGCTCGTCAGGTGAGATGCGTAAAGCAGGTCTGAGCCTTACCAGAGGCATGGGAACAAACAGCTCAGACAGCACCACCAATCCCCACACCTTTTGGGCCAGGGGTGCTCTCCCACCACCCCCATGCCAACATCTGGAGGATGCAGAGGGGCACACGCTGTTGTGAGGCACTGTGTGACTTCAGTGGAGCAATGAAGGGAAAAAAGTCTGGAAGCACAAAACCAGAGTCCTAGTCCGAGTTCCAAGCCCCTGCCATGGGCAGGGACACCAGACCAGGTCGCCCGAAGCCCCACCCAGCCTGGCCTTGAGCACTTCCATGGTGGGGCATCCACAGCTCCTCTGGGCAGCCTCTCCCAGCGTAGTGGCTTTACGTGGCGAGGTTTTGGTAGCAGGGGGCTGCAGGGGTGGCCTCTGCGAGTAGAGTTCAGAAGCTGCCCCTTGTCAGATAAGGGCAAGTTTCAGCTGGCTCCAAAGGGGCCCGCTGCTGGCCAGAGCGGGGCCATAAGGGATGTTGGCAGCACCTCTGTGAGAGCAGATTTAAGAAAGGGAAAAAAAGCTGTTGCCTAACAGCAGCTGGGAGAGCTCAGCTGCCCACCACACCCAGTGAGAAAAGGGTGCTGGCAGCAGAGGAGGCTTTGTGGGGCTGGGGTCAGGGTTTCTTGGGGCCTCAGGTTTCTTGCTCTGAGTCTGCTGAGCCCAAAGCAGTGACAAAATGCCCATTGACCGCCATGGTACACAAATGCATCCTCAGAGGTAAAAGGCTCTTTTCATGAAGCACTGGTTCTGGAGAACTTCCCCATGGAGTGAAAGAGGAACATTAAAACTGCAGAGCAATCCAGTATGTTTCAGCTTCGGTACAGCACACAGGTGTGCATGGCACCTGTTTCAGCTGGAACACGACTTGTGTGGAAGATCTTGCACTGTTATGTCTCTGCTATCAGTCTGCTGTAACAACCTTTGTCAAGAAGAATCCCAAGCCATTTGGGATGGTGCATGGAAACCTCTCACCTCTCTGCTGAAATACAGCCTGCCCCCAGCACTGAACGCACTGCATGGTCTAGGAAGGAGCTCAGCAAGAGTTTCTTTGGGCAGTAGAATGAACTATATAGAGAAGAATACAATCTCCAAATCCCATGACAATTGGATGCGTTGTTGATGGCAATGAGTTACAAACCCTCTTGCCTTAGGCCAAAATCTGCTTACTGGAAGCCAGGGAAGAGCCATACTTTAGCTGTCCCCTAAGGGCTTGCTGCAGCCGCAGCACGCAGCAGCTGGTGTGTCTGTCCTGAGCCCCCAGCCCAAATCTCAAGGGCAATCGCAAGGAAAAGCAGCTTGCTCAAGCACCTGCTGCTCCCTTTTCCTACCTGGTCTCTTCTTCCTGAAGTTCCTCCTCTATGGGGGGAAGAGGACGACCCTGTGCCACCAGTTCAGCCATGCCAACCCAGGCCGTTGGCTCGTGAGATACTTCATCGCTCCAGTCATCATTGATGTCTTCCACAACTAGGTCTGTCTCCACAAGCTCCACAGGGACGATATGAACTGAAATGGGATTGGGGAAAGAAGCAGTGAAGTGAACACAGCCTGTTTTTGAGAGGTCGGGCCATGCCAGAACATTCTGGCCACGTTGCAGCTGCTGCTCTGCGTTGCAGGGGTGCTGCCATATGGCAGGATCCAAGTGCTGCACAGCCTGCACAGATCCATGCCGTACTGGTCCTTTCGAGTGGTGCCAGATGGATGCCTTGGGCACTTTTGCCAAAAGGAAGAAGAAAATTTGACATTTTGTACCAAGCATGTCCAAAGTCCCATGAAAACTGCACGTATACTTGTATAAAGATGCCTCTGGACTTCCCTAAGCATGTAGCACCCTCTGCCAGCGCTAGTCAGGAGGCCACACTTTGATTCTTCTTGCATACCGGTATAAGCAGCTGTGGGAAGAGCCTCAAGTCCCTCTCCTCGGGTCAATACTGGGGGCCAGGGCAGGTGCTCCCCTAGGCCTGCAGTGAACAGCCCACGGGCTCTGCTGCGGCGTCGTGGTGCACAGCCCTCAGCCCACGCTGACCCCCTCTGTGATGCCCCACGCCTCCAGAGCTGACCCTGGTCCCTGCGTGTGGGGCAGCCCCGGGAAATGGCCCTGGTCAGCGGTGCTACAGGTGCTGCTCAAGCTCTGAAGGCTGTTCTGAGGCAACAAGCGTGAGGATCTGGCCCTGCGCAGGCGGCTCGCTGTGCACCCCACTATTCCACAGCATCACTGGGGGAGCAGGTGGCCGGTGTGCGGCTGCCAGAGCAGCTGAGAGCAGAGAGCCCAGCTCAGATCTGCACAGACATCCGCTGCAACTGGTGCTTTCCTGCCTCCTAGGCCTCGCCATCCCTACCCAGTCCTATAGAGACAGGGGGAGGAAGTGCACCCACATAGTTCAAAACCAGTTTATTGTGAGGTCTGACTGACAGCAAAACTCGGGGGAGCTTACACGTCCCCAGTGAAGCTAATAGGAAATGTACAAATCTAAATACAGAAAGGCAGGAAGCCCACTCGTGGCATTGTCTGCTCTGTACCATATTTACCAAACCAGCTCTTCACCCAGGACTGTTCGTCTGCCTTTAGCCCGCCCTCCCTACAACTACAGTTATTGTAACAAAGGACAGGAACCACGAAGACAGCTTTTGAAACATGCTGCAACTTTTTAATACACGCTATGAAAACAGGGCAAATACTAAGATGGTATCCTGATACCAGCTGGGCTCGTTATCAACACAGGGGCTGGGGCTCAGTAGGGTTGCTTGGCTCATCACTCATCATTAAGGCTACCTACGGAGAACTAAAGAGATGCAATGGGAAGGTCTGTACCAAACACCTGGCATTTAGAGGCTCCTGCCCTCTCCAGCCCGGCATGCCCACATTCCCCAAGCCCACAGCCCAGAGCTGGAGGCAGCCCTCAGGCACTGTTCCCTGCCGGGACGCTCCTGCTGCCGTGCTTGGTGCTGCACTGGGAGGGCTCTGGGGCCAAGCAGTGGCCGATCATGGTGAACTGACACACTCCTCCGCATGAGGAGGCGTTTGACTCCTGCCTATTTGCCTAGAGGTTATTCTCCTGCATCTGCTGCTGCAAAACGGAACCCTTTCCACCCTCTGGGAGAAAACACTCAGTTAACGGGAGAAAAGCATTATGAAGCCGTTGTGAGCTTAAAGATCTTTATAAGGTGATGCCACTGAGACAGGAATAGATTTAAAGAAGTCTGTAGGCTTCAGCCAGAGATCTCGGTGGTAAATATTGGCGTGCTGGGGGGGGGAGAGTGGAAGTTGAGAGAGCTGGGTGTGCTGTGGGAGGCTGCAGCGAGAGGTTTTCTGCCTCAGAGGTGCCCTGAGTGACGTTTGTCTGTCCTCACATAAGTTATTGCTCCCATCCAACAGACATCAGTCCCAGCCCTGTCCTGCAAAGTCAACAGCTTTGGTTGATGGAGCCAGCAAGGCCAAGAGGGAGCAAGGGCAGGACCTTCCCGGCAGCAGGGGCAGCGGCTGCGCTGACCTTCCCCTGGTGGTCAGGGCTGGCCAGGGCCGGGTCCTGCTGCTGCTGTCAGGTGCAGGGAGCGGGGACACACAGCCTCGGGTCCCCGCGCCCCGCGGCCTGGCTGCCAAGGGTCTAGGGGCCTTTTGCAGATTGCTCTTTGCTTTTTCTCCCCCGCTGTGCTTTCTCTGCGAGTTGGTCTCATTTGGTGGGGAAAGGCTGGCCCTCCACAGACTTCGTTTTCCGTTTGTTTCAGAGGCGCTAAGCCCCTTTGCCCCCTGAAACAAAAGGAGAAGGAAAACATTAATGAGTCTGTTGGTGGCTTGGTGCCAGAGCAGATCTCTCGCTCCCTCTGTTTGCCACATTAAGTGATTGGAGCTGCCACCACACCCAGACCAGGCATTAGAGCAGGCTGTACACGAGGGAAGCGACTGCCCTGCTCAAGCTGCGTGTCCTTCTTGCTCCCCTCGTCCTGCTCCGCAGGCAGAGAAATGCCATCCCATGGGACTTCATGCACCGCAACCCTCCGAGGCAGACACTGCAGCCAGGAGCAGTGCTGCAGCGCGCTCCCGCAGGGACGCGTGGCCTCCGCCTGCAACGCACTGCTGCCCACAGCACGGTCGCCTTCCCCTGGCAGCTCCACTGCCCACCCAAATCCCCTCCAGGACCAGTGGCTGGGCAGCAGCCATGCATGGCCCATCCGCCGAGGCCATGGCAGCTTCCCAGATGCTCTTCATCCTGCAAAGCAGCTGGCACGGCGCACAAGGCACCCCGGGGGCAATTCCCACGTGGGCTGCTCAACCCGGGCACGTCTCCTGTCCATGGGCAGGCAAGCAGCAGTGCAAAGCCTGCAGTGTTTCCCAGCAGTGCATATTCATATCTAACAGATCTAAACCCCCTGGCAAGAGGAGTTGGTTTTTCTCAGGTACCACTCGAGCCATATCCCACTAGGCTTTGGAAACACCCCTGAGTTCAGCAGCAAATGTGCACCATGGGTTAATGAAGGACCAGATTTGAATTCACTTGTGCTATGTACTTTGGGCAAATCCCAGCAGCTCAGAAAACATCCTCTGGCACGACTCGAGCACGGACCTTGGTTGCAGCACTGATCTCACAAAGTGGGGTCCCAGGACGTGGGAGCCCAGGGCTCTGGGTGCAGCACCTGGGGGCAGCATTCCCAAAGCAGGAGCTCGGGCTCAGCAGCACAGCTCTGCAGGGGGCTCCGAAAAGCTCCCCAAGTTGCTGCCCCAGGCTCCCCACACAGCAGTGGGCTTCAGCAAATCTACAGACTCGGATCTGCTCCCTGCTCTCGCACCACAGTGGCCTCTCCTGGCTTCTCAGGGGATTTTCAGATGCTCCCAAGCTGACACCCACAACAGACTGGGGCATAAGAGCTGCCAGCAGTCCCTCTTCCTGAACTGCCTGACAAACAGCCGCTGTCCTCTGCAAGCTGAACAGCACGGTGGGAAGAGCAAGCACTTACTTTCTTCCACGGGGCTGAAGGCTGCCGCTGCCGCTCCCTGCCAAGAAGAAAAGTGAAACGTGAGTCATGGTTGGCAGTGCTTCTGCCCCTTTCCCTGGGCTCCCCCTGGCCACAGACCCTGCTCTTGCCTCCAAGCCACAGCAACACTGGATCCCCAGCACCATGCTCAGCAGGAGCATTTTGGATGAAACAGGCATCCCCCTTCTGGTTATCTGACCCTGCATGAAACTTCATGGTGCTTTTGGTGTGAGAGCAGGATTGTTCCTGGCACTGGGTCACTGTGGCCCTTTTACCTTCAATGCCCATGCAGTTTCTGTGGGACAGGCAGGTTCTGTGGGCTTCAGGCCCAGTAGTGCTGTGCCACAGGGCTGGACCAGGGGCACCAGGCTGCCCGCACAGCGGTGGAGGGAAGGGCAAGGCCTTGGAGGTCGCTTTGGTGCCAGAGATAGAGAAGACAGTGGCACAGGTGTGTTGTTCCTCACCGTGGCTCTGAGGCTCAGCCTCCAGCTCCAGCAAGCTGGGGAGGCTGGCACCCCGTGGCAGCGGGGAGGTTGGGCTGCGTGGTGCACAGAGAGTAAAGGAAAGGACAAAGAAAACCCACCCCGGGAGCTTTCTGGCTCCTCAGAGGGCAAAGCCTGTTTTTCATCAGCTGAACAGGTTGTGGGGTTTTCTCTTGTCCACGGAGCTGTGCGGCAGGGCACAAGCCCGGCGCAGCACAACACGCTCGTGAACCCACCCCAAACTGCAGCGTGGGCACAGCCAGCAGGCCCTTGCACATTTGCCTGTCCCTGCAGCCCCTGCACTACATGGGACCCCCTGCCTTGCACATCGCCTTCGTGTCCCCATCGTCTCTATGCAGACTGCGTACCTGTGTGTCCTGCTTCTCCCTGGTCACAGGCTGTGGCATCACCTTCTCCAGCCCCTGGACAAACCATCCAAACATGCTGCCGAGCAAAAACCCTTGTCAGAGCCTGCTTGTGGAGGCTCTTTGTTCCCACCACAGCCCTGCCAGAGGACATGAGCCTCGAGGAGTGCCTGCACCACGCAGAAGGTGCCACTGCATTTACCTGCTGCTGTCCCCAACCAGGGAACGAGGGAGGATGGTGGCCACAGGCTCTGACTGCCCATCCACAGCTGCTGGCTCCACTGTTCCCGGGATGCTCGGCGCAGCTGAAACACTTTCTTTCAACTTCGTCTGGGTTTTAGTCCCTTTTGTGCCTGCTCAGGTTTATTCACAAAGAGAAGGGGGATAGGCAAAGCAGCGATCATCTTATAGCCTGCTGGGGCAGAGGACCAAGCAAAGAAGGGTCACCTCCCACAGCAGCATGGGCTCTGGGGACCTCCCTGGCAGCATCTCCCCTGGGGGCCCAACCTGGGGTGAGGACATAGGCTGCTGGGGGGCACATGTGGGGCTGAAGTACCACGGTGCTCTTGGCAGCCCAACCGGGGGTCCCAAAGACCAAGCATCACAGCAGGATGGGACAAGGGTCTCCTGAAAAGGGCTCACCTCCTGCCGCAGCTTTGTGCCTCTCCTCCTTCGGCTCTGGCTGCAGAGGGACAGAGAGACAGATGGATGTGGCAAGGTGCTGTGTGCTGCCCCATGCCCTCCCCGGGTCCCAAGGGGACCCCCATGCATGGCCCTGACACACAGGGGAAGGCAGTGGCACGTGGGGATGCAGCTGGCCAACAGCCCCTCGCTGCCGTTCCCCTCTCACCAAAGCAACTCATAGAATTATAGAATCATAGAAGGTTTGGGGTTGGAAGCGACCTCAAAGATCACCCAGTTCCAACCTCCCTGCCATAGGCAGGGATGCCACCCACTAGATCAGGTTGCCCAGGACCTCGTCCAACCTGGCCTTGAACATCTCCAGGGATGGGGCATCCACAGCTTCTCTGGGCAGCCTGTGCCAGTGCCTCACCACCCTCTGAGTGAAGAATTTCCTCCTAACATCTAATCTGAACCTCCCCTCTTTCAGTATAAATCATTTCCCCTTGTCCTGCCATTAGTCTGCCTGGGCAAAAAGTTTCTCTCCGTCTTTTTATAAGCTGCCTAAGTACTGAAAATCTGTAAAAAGGTCACCCCAGAGCCTTCTCTTCTTCAGACTGAACAGCCCCAGATCTTTCTTCGTAGGAGAGTTGCTCCATCCCCTTGATCATCTTCGTGGCCCTCCTCTGCACCCGCTCTAACAGCCCCACATCCTTCTTGTGCTGGGGGCTCCAGACCTGGACGCAGGACTCCAGGTGGGGCCTCACAAGGGCAGAGCAGAGGGGGACACTCACCTCCCTCCCCTGCTGCCCACTCCTCTTTTGATGCAGCCCAGGATGCAGTTGGCCTTCTGGGCTGCAAGCACACACTGCTGGCTCACATCGAGCTTTTCGTCCACCAGAACCCCCAAGTCCTTCTCTGCAGGGCTGCTCTCAATGAGTTCTTCTCCCAGCCTCTCCTCCAGTCTGGGATTGCCCTGAGGGGCAGCACCTTGCTCTTGGCCTTGTTGAACCTCATTACGTTCATATGGGCCCGATTCTCAAGCCTGTCCAGGTCCCTTTGGATGGCGTCCCTTCCTCCTATTGTATCAACTACACCACTGAGCTTGGTGTCATCTGCCAACTTGCCGAGGGTGCACTCGATCCCACTGTCTCCAGCTCCGCACATCCCGAAGTCCAGCTGGCAGGCACCATGACGCCCGCAGCCCTCAGCTGCAGCCCCATTTCCCTGGCAAGGACCATTCAGTGCATACCCCAAGGCTGCTCCTGCAGGCGTAGGCACTGGTTGGACCCCGCAGGTCCTGTGCGGGTAGCACCCAGCAGCACCCCAGCTGCCTTTTTTGCTCTCCTGGGCTTTCCCTGCCCAGGTCTGTGCCCAGGAGCACAGGAGGATGCAGAGCCTG
This sequence comes from Anser cygnoides, assembly GCF_040182565.1. NCBI lineage: Eukaryota > Metazoa > Chordata > Aves > Anseriformes > Anatidae > Anser > Anser cygnoides. The sequence continues at coordinate 11,533,092 of NC_089884.1, forward strand.
CTCCTCTTTGATCTCTGCTCAGCCTCACTTCACAGCAGCGTTTCTCACTTGCTTTGAAGCTGGCATGCTGGGATGGAGATATTTCTGCCAATGACTCCTGCCTTTCAATGGAAACCTGTTTATTTTTAATCCTAAAGCAGTTTATATGTTGAATTTGCCCTCCCTCCCTTTCTTCTGTCAAGACAATGTTTGGCCTGAATGGGCTGTTCTCCCCCAAAGCAGCAGGAAAACACATCAGGGTGGAACCAAGCAAGGCTTGCAGAAGGAAAAGAGGCTCTTTATGTCTCCCCGCCATCCCTTCCTGAGCCACAAGTCAGTCTTGTGCCTTGCTTCCCACGCCCTTCAGCTTGGAAAGGGGCCCTTTGTCCAGCAGAGCTCCTGGAAAAACTGTTTTCTTCAAAGCACGAGGTAGTGCGTGTAACGCCAGTGGTGGGAAAGGCGGGGGTGGGCCATAGCGGGGCCATGGCTGGCAGGAACTGGGTAACGGGGCGTCGGCACACCCCGTGCCCGTGCACTTGAGACCAGGTTTGAATACGCCACTTTGTGAGCACTCTATCAAAGGAGGCATTCTACCCCTGTGATAAACCAAGATTTCCAGGGAAAAGCTTTAAGGAATCTCAAGAAAAAAAAAAATATGCTTAGGCAACATCACAAAAGCATGACAGGAGCAGGGGGCTCCGAGGTTTCCCTGGCTCCAGGCTCCCCTTTGTACTGGGAAGGGAAGGGCTGGGGGAAGCTCTCCCCCACCATCTCGGGAGACGGGAGCTGCAGCGCCACAACAGCAGGCCCCAGCCCCTGGGGCTGCCCCGGCTGGGCTGTGCTCACCTCAGGCTTTTTCAGCACCTCCGGCTGCGGCACCATTCTCTCGAAGCCCTGCACCAGCCAGCTCAGCACACGTGCTCCTGCCCTGCAGGGAGAGTGCGGCACTGTCAGAGCTCACCCTGCATCCCGCATCCTGCACCCCGCATCCCGCATCCCGCAACCTGCACCCCGCATCCCGCATCCCGCACCCCGCATCCCGCATCCCGCACCCCGCGTCCCCCTACCCTGGCTCCACCCTGCCCCTCTCCCGCACTGAGGCGACGTCGCACGGAACCCACCAGTCCTCTGCACCCGCGTCCAGACCGGCCTCCGTCTCACAGCCATCCGGCTCGTCCTCCTCCGCGTCGAAGGGGGTTATCTCTGCAAGGAGCAGGGAAGGGCAGCTGCAGGGAGTGGGATCTGTGCTCGCCTTGCCAGAAGGGAGCTGGAGCCGGCGCTGCGGCGGGCCCCCAGCCCCTCTCCACACAGCCGAGGGGCCCATAGCTCCAGCGCCAGCTGGCCAGAGGAGATGGGGAGTTCCAGAAAAGCCCCCAGGGTGCCGCAGGCTGTGAGGGCCCAGCCCCCCTTACCCAGCACATCCTCTTCTTCATCCTTGAGGACCTGGACCTCCGTCTGAAAAGGCAAATAGAAACTGTTACCAACCCACCAGACAAACAAGACTCATCCCAGAGGACAAGGAAAAGATGTCTGCCCTTTCCCTGAAGGTGGGTGAAGGCAGAAACCCCTGCGGGGCAGGATTAGTGCCTGGAGATGGGCCCATGCTCCCTGTAAGCACTGGGAGGGTGATGGGAAGAAAACCAAAATGCTAAAAAGAAAGAAAAATGAAATGAAATGAAATGAAATGAAATGAAATAATAAAATGAAAAAAATAAACTAAATTAAAATAAAATTAAAATAGAATAAAATAGAATAAAATAAAATAAAATAAAATAAAATAAAATAAAATAAAATAAAATAAAATAAAATAAAATAAAATAAAATAAAATAAAATAAAATAAAATAAAATAAAATAAAATAAAACTAGACGCTGGGATGTCAGGGGAATATACCAGACCATTTCCCAGGTCTGCCACCTACCTGGTCAGGAACATCGATGCTTGTCTCGAAGCTCCTCCCGAGTGCCTGCAGCGTCCCTGGGGCCTGGACGGGCTGTGGGATCACCTTCTCCAGCCCCTGGGAGAGCCAGGAGAGCACACTGCCCCCCACGCTGCCGGGGGAGAATCGCGTCAGGCCAGGGGCGGCTGGCAGCAACGGAGGGCTCCCCCTTCTCCCTGCATCCAGCCCCAAGCTGAAACCTAAAATCCATGGAGGGTGCAAGCGCAATACCTCTCAAACACCGATGTTGATGCGGGGACCATCTCCTCGGGCACTGCAAATTCCACCTTCTTTTCCGTTTCTTCAACACCAGCAGGAAAAAGAAGCAGGCTCCTGTCACCACTCTGCATGCATGGCAGGAGAGGTTGTGGGTGGCAAATGAGCCTGCGTGTCCCCCGCCACGGGGCTTACCCTGCATGCGTGTGCTGTCTGCAGCATCCCTGGGGCTGCTGGCCTTCCCTGCTGGCACCTGGGGTGGTGGGCGGGAGGGATGGCTTCAGGACAAAGGCCAGGTGACGGCATCCCCGGCTGTGCTTCCCCCAGCCTCAGCCGAAATTAGGCTGCAAGCCCAGGCTCTCAGCATCCCCCCGGCTGCCTCCCAGCAGCCCAGGGGCACGTGCTCTGGCCCCCATCCCTCCCAGCTGCAGAGCATCCCCAGACGCTGGGGCTGGGCGCAGAGGTAACGGGCACCTCCCCGCTGCCCCCGCTCCCCCAGCTGGGTCCCTGCTCACCTTGGCTGGCTCCGTGACCGGGGCTGGGGGGCTCTCCTCCATCAGGCACGGCGCGGGGGGCTGGGGAACCACCCGCTCAATCCAGCCCAGCATCCCTGCGCCCAGTGAGGACAGGGCTCCGTCCGGAGACCTTTCGAGCAGGTCCTTGTCTTCCTTCCTTCTCCCACGTCCTGCTCGGTAAACGCAGCGTTGCAGCACAGCCAGACCAAACCCGTCTCAATGCCACGACCCTCATCGTTGTCACAAGCCAGCTACCCCCTCTATTTTAAGCTCACACACTCAGCAAAACTTGCTGTTCCCAAATGTAATCACTCATTCAGTTTTTCTCAGCTTGCAGGTTGCTCCTGCAGCATAATCCTCCACAGCTAGGACTGCACAATGAAACTGTAGCAGATGCTTCAATGAAACAGTGATGCTTTGTTCAGCGTCCTCTACGCTCCCCTGAACACTAAATTCATTTCCTCCGAGGAGAAACTACAGCAGCTTTAGCAGAATTTTCTTACGGGCGAGTCCGGGCCCCGACACACATAGCTCCCCATTCTGCCTCTCAGAAACGGCTTTGTTCCAACATCTTTTAGCCATGTGGGATGTGTTGAACAAGTTCCCAAGGCACTTTCTCACCCAGCCTGCTGCAGCACGGTGGCCCCTGGTGGCCCCCAGTGATGTCCAGTACCTGGGTCCTGGGGAAGGCAGCAAGGGTGGACAGGCCTGGCATTTGCTGGCAACTTGATGGGGTGTTCAAAAATAAGACATTGAAGAGCAGTTATTCAGCTGCTCAAGCTCTGTTTGCTCACTCTTTTTGGGTCTCTCACACCTCCTTCTGGTGTGACTCCAAGCCTGGGTGCACCACCAGGCTGCATTTGCTGTCCCAAATTAGAGGCTGAGCACACAGGTAAAAAGCCAGTATGCGACAAGTGATGTTGCTGCTCAGAGTCACCTTCGCTATGATGCTTTTCTAGGGGAGAAGGCCTGTGGGCTCTTGCCCAGCTCAAATCGAGGACGTCTCCTGATGCTGCCTCTCCAAAGAGGCTCTGCCTGGAATTCCCTGGAACTCCCTGGAAGCTGCTCGGCGCTGGCTCCTTGCACTAAGAGCCTCCAGCACCCTGCTCATCACAGGCAGGTTCCGCTCCCCAGAGCCCCCTGTGTCCCCAGCCTGGAACAGCACGTTTGTAAAACCCTGCAAGGACGCCCAATGGCCAGAAACAAATTAAGAAATTGCCTTTCACCTCCCGCTGGGTATAAGGGATTAAAGGGCTGCAAATAGCAGCATTACCCAGGAAGAGTTGGGCAAAGCGGACAGCAAGGAAAACCGGGCAGTGCCATGCAGCACAGGGGCATTTCTGCCATGATCTAGGACATTTCCAGCTCTTGCAATAAGCCCAGGGAAAATTTACACAGCTTATTACAAACAAACCCAGAGAAAGCTTCCCAGGGCTGGGGGAAGCCCCCTGTGCCAGCCAAGTCTCCTCCTTCCTCACAGATACAACGCTGTCGCTGATGTAAAATCCCAGAACCTAAGCCTGTCCTTGCACTGGAACGAAAGCGGGGCAGTTGTGCATCCCCCAGACGCTGCTTGCTGCAAGTCACACAGGCAAGTGGCCAGTATTTGCCTGCAAAGTGAGGGCAGACCAGGCAGCTGGTGCACAAATGCTGCATGCAACTGCCCCGCATCACAGACATGGTTCCAGTGCCAGAACGCCCTGTGCCCCTGGCTGGCCATGCTCCGGGATTTTTCTCCCCTCCGATATCAGAGGTCAAATTCCCCCGTGTTACCCAACCCCAACACCTTCCAGAGCTCCTCGCCACGAGGCTGTGCCCCCTCCCACACTCATCCCCCGGCTCTGCTTTGGAGGATCGAGGCCCTCGCGGTATGCAGAGGTGGCCCTGCAGAGCCCCCGGCTGTGTCCCTGGCACCAGTCGCTTGCCAGCTCTGGCCAAGCCCCTGGGCGCCCCTCGCCCCAGGAACCCCCTGAGATGTGCAGGCTCCCACCGCCCCCAAGCCCACCCCAGCCTCGCAGGGCTCTGCGGGGATTAGCACCACGCTACCTGCAAATGGGATTACCAGCACCAGCTGTCCCCTACAGCCCGGCTCCACAGCTCAGCTCCCAGCCCCGACCCCACCTTGGGAGCTGAACGGTGCAGAGAAAACCCCCAAATGGAGCAGATAAGGGTGTCCTAGAAAGCCCGTGAGCTGCCAGTGCTGCTGCAGCCACTTACCCCCAGGGCTACCCCGGCGCTGCAGGGTCCTGGCCGCTCACCCAGGTACCTGGTCCTCGCAGGTACAGGGACTGGCACGGGTGGCAGCGGGGCTGCGCGTGCCCTCGGCGTGGTGCGAAGAGGAGTCCCCAGGGGCGAGGTGCCTGTTGCGCTGCCGCTCGTTCCCAGCCTGCAGGATGTGGGGCAGAAGGCAGCAAATCTGTGCCGGGCTGGGCTAAGCCTCCCCTTGCTGAGCCTGCCAATTGCTGCTTGATCCGTTTACCTCCGGCCCTGCGTGACCAGCAGCGTCTCCCAGTGCCCCTAATCTCTGCTGCAGTCACAGCCGTGGGGACGCAAAGCGCCGAGGTGTGCGCGGGGTTCGGGAGCTCGCTGCCCGCCACGGCTAGCTTGGTGCCAGCACAGCACACCCAGGCGTCCCAGTCCTGGCACAGCTTTGCTGCGAACTGAAGAGAGCTAAGAACAATCGTCCTCTCCCCAGCTGCAGGTATCCCCAGCACTGAGTCCTCCCCCTAACCCCCCCGGGGTCCCTAGCCCTCGGTGCCCATCCTGCCTGGTCTTGGTGCTGCGGAGTGGGACACACATTCCCCATCTGTGCAGTCCCCAGCATGGCTCTTGAGGGCCCTGTCTGCAGGGAGAAGCTTGTGGGGTAACGCTTAATATACCCACACTTTTATTTAAGTAACCAGGTGAGCAGAGCAAGGCTCTGTCCAGGCCTGGGAGGACTCGGGAAGTGACAGGAATGCCCTCGCTTCACAGGGCAGGGCCTGGGGACCCTCTTCTATATGTGCGGGGGTTACTTCGCCTTCGCTGCAAACGTGTGGCCAGGACAGACCTGCCTGCGCTGACCCTGGGCTCTGGGAGAGGGGAGCTGGGCTTTTGGGGCCACAACGCCTGGATCTCACCAGTGCCCCGCACCTCGTCCAGTGCAGCCCCCAAGGAGCTGCAGCCAGAAACCTCTCCCAGACAGCAGCGTGCAGGCAGCCCCAGGGAGGGCATTTCCCCACCAGCCCCTTCCCCGTCCCACTTTTGTGCCATGCCTGCCGTTCCCTTGCAGCAAGGCCTTTGGGATGGCACACAGGTGATGAGTGGGGCCCCGTGCAGTGCAGGGAGCTGGCCCCGTGCAGAACCCGAAGCACAAGGTGCTTGGGCTCATGCTGCTGCCCGTGCCCTCCTATCCGAGCGGCAGAGGGGCTGGTGACAATGGCATCCTTCACCAAGCAGTGAGGACCTGAGCCAGGCAGCCAGCGGGAGGGGGAAGCACCCGACCTCACAGCTTTCTGCTGGGGAGGGATGCTGAGCCATCCCGGGAGAGGCAGCCCGGTTTCCCCATCCTGGGGGGCAGCTCAGACCCCCAGCACCTGGCCAGGACAGGACCTGCTCCTGAGTTTCCAGCACCCATGGCATGAGTTGTTTGGCCGCTCCCATGGGATCTTTCACCTTCCCAGCCACCCGCGCCACCTCCAGCCCCAGTGCTGGGCTGCAGGGCTGGGGGATGTGCTGGGGGCTGGGGAGGACCCAAGGGCCAGGCGGCAGCGATGCAAGGCCCTTCCTCACCAACAACAGAAAGAAAATATCCTTTCAAAATAAGTTGTCTGCATAACTGGGTGCCATGGAGCTACCGGCTCCAGTCGCACAGGTCCCTGCATCCCCAAACACGCAAACCTCTGTGAAGGAAGAAAACCGACAGCCCGCGTGCCAGCTCCCAAGGAGCACTGGGACTGGCATGACGTTAAAGTGGCTTGTTGCCCCTGCAGCCATATGGCCAGCAGGAGAGACACAGGTCTAATCCCTGCTCCCTTTGGGGCACAGCCTGGCCCTCCTTGCAGGAGGCTGCCCAGGCCCCACCTGAAGATGCAGGTCTGCCTGCAAGGCCAGGTGACACAGAAGATGGGGGCCAGTCCACGGAGACACTCTGAAGTGACCTTTGGAGGCTCATGCTCACTGAATCCTGCACCGATGGGTCCAAGAGAAGCAGCATCTGCTGACGACCAAACCTGCACCTCCTCTGAGTGCCTTCACTCTGCAGATGCCCCATCTTTGCGACGGAGCTGCCTGCAGAAGTCTTTGAAAAAGAAAAGGAACCAGACCTTAAGACAGCTCTCGGTACAGTGCCGAGTTCCTGCGCAAAGCTTCGGCCAGCATCCCACATACAGGGGCTGTCACGGCCAGAGGCACAGCGCTTGCTACCCCAGAAGCAGCCAGATGGGCAGGACGTTCCACCAGCAGGGAACGTGACACCCAGGCCGCTGCAGCACAGCCCCAGCCGTGCAGGTGGGCTCGTCGCTGAGGCACTACTGGCGAGGGGCTCTGCGGGACCAAGTGGCTGAGCTCCACCACTCACCAGCCGGAGGAGCTCAGACGGAGGAGTGATGCAGAAACTTCTCAGAGCCACTCCCAGATCCCGAGTGCACGCTGTCCCCGCTCTTCCCTTGGTTTCCCGTTTTTGCCTGATGTGGCTGGTTTTCCACCACACAAATGCTGCTGGGGGCAGGGGACTCGTGGCCAGGTGGCCCAGGGCAGGACCGAGGGCATTGGAGCTACGTGATCAGGTTGCTTAATGCAGCCCTGACCTCCAAGGACACATCGCGCTGGTTCCTGCTGGAGATCAGCTGCGAAGGTGCACCGGTGGGTGCCTGGGAGGAGGAACCAGCTCCTTGCAGACGTAAGTACCTCCATGTCTGCACGCAGGAAGCTCTGCCTCTTGCTCTGCGTCCTGCCCCTTCCCAAACCTTGCACTGGAAGCGCCTTCTCGGTGATCTGGACACAAACACGCATCCCACCTGGCGTAGGTGGGGATGGAGCAATCTGCCTGCAGTGACCAGGCTCCTCTTGCCATCACAGGATGGGTGCGTGTGTGTGCAAAAAACGTCTCAGAAAGCAGAAACAGTTGTGCATGGGACTGGAGCAGTCGGAGCACAACATGCCTCAGCTCCTGCCGCCCAAACCCTCACTCACCTCTGGCAGAGAATCCTACCTGCTTCTGCCCCAAAGCCCTGGCAGTGAGCTTCCCTCCCGGGAGAGAGTGCTCTGTCTCTAACAGAGGCAAACCACATCTCAGATTCTTCCTGCTTTTGCTTTTGGCCACCGGAGGCATGCCTATAGCCCATGTCTCAGCTCTTGTCTACCAGAGAGATGTGCCATCGCTTCTGAAACAGTTGGGGAGGGAAGGAAGAAAAAAAGAACAAAAAACCAAGCAGAGCCAGACAGAGCACAAAGCCAAGGTAGGCAGTGCCTTGCACAGTGCCTCCTCTCCAGAAATCTTACGCACCCACAGGAAAGTATAAATAACTATAAATTTATTAGTAAAGCAAAACCATTTGACACTCACACAGAAGAGCAGGAGGTGTTAATACAATATATATATATACACACACACACGAAGTATCATTCTAGATACACACGGGGAGCAGTGTTAAAGGCACTGCAAGCCACACAAACCTCATCACCCTCGGTCACAACCTCCCACGGCCCCGGGAACTCAGCCAGAGGCACAGCCGTGGGTTACGAGGAGCCCCGGGACGGCGCCGGCCCTGAAAATCCCTCAGCTCCACAGCCCCGAGCAACGGGAGACAAGGGGCCAGCTCCCTGCTGCAGCCCTGCTGCCCTGCACGCTGCGCTTTCGCCGTGGCTGGAGGCGCTCGGGGGGCTCGTTGTGCCTCGACACCTGCGTGCGTGCGCAGGAACCACGCAGGGGAACCCAGCGCGGGGAGAGCCAGGCTCTGAAAAATGACAACCAACAGGTTTCTCGCTTTGTTGGTTAATACCCAGGCTCTGGTTTCAGACTCTAAAAACCCAAGAGGAGTGCAGAAAGTGCTCTCCCTCCCTCCAGGCGGTGCAAGGCCAGGCGTGAGCTCCGGGAGAGGCCCCAGATCACTGCCAGAGGACGCTCTCCCCCTCAGCCCCACTCCACAGGCCCCGAGACCAGAGCGCACATCTTTCCGCCCAGATTGCAGGGACCACATCTGCTCTCCGGCGTGCCCACGGGGGCAGTTGGGCATACCTGCAGCCCGGGGGCTTCTTAAGCCAGCGCAGCGGCTCTGGGCAAGCAACAGTGGCAGCCCACGGCAGCACCGCCACGCTTTCTCCCCAGGAACATCCTGCAGACCTTTGCTGCCTCAGCCCCTGGGCTCAGGGACGGGGCAGAGGGACCCGCCGTGGCCACAACGCTCCCTCCCTGCTGCTGGTTTCCTGCAGCTCTGCTCCGGCTCAGAGCAACCCTGCAGAGCCCCCTGAACCGCAGATCCAGCCCGGCAGAGCCCAGGCTGCTGGGTGGGGGCGTTGCTCGCACTGCCAAGCCCTGTGAGACCGAGATGCTTGGCCTCCCTTGGGGGAAGGACCAGAAGCACCCACTGGGTTCCAGTCAGATTTGGGTCCCGAGCACCCGACTCCATCGTCAATGGTCTGGTTATCACCTGGAACAGCCTCAGGCTGGAGGAATCTGGGGGGGAGGGGAGTGGGAAGAGACCTTACAGAAACAAGCGGTTGGAATGGGAAACGGGTGAAAAACCACTGCTTACAAATAAAGAACCGAACAAAAGGCAAGGAAGCCTAGAAGGTCTTGCAAAAGTATAATCAGAATAGCTGCAGAGGGGAAGATGCTGAGACACTGACAAAGGCATCCTGCAGGCAGCATAAGGGCAAGTGAAGATCGGAAAAAAAACCACAGGTAACAGACTGCATTCTTCCTGGGGACCGTGAAGCCACGGGAGCAGCAGCCATAGAGAGGATTTATCTCTGGGACAACATCCAAGCAGCCTTTAGCCAACCTAACTCAGTCCCCTGCCATCTCCCAAAAGCTGTCCTACGCTCAAGCCACCTGCCTTCCCCCCGGGGAGACCAGAAGTGGGCGACCATCCACTTGAAGATGCCCTTCAGGAGCAACCATCCCCTGCTCCAGCCCTTCAGCATCCTTGGAGTCTGGCAGCCAGGTCCTGCAGGCACACACGAGCACAGAGCCCTGGGGCTGACGGTGCCAGCTCTGGAGCGGTGCCTCTGGCAGGTACCGCATGCTGACGAGTGCCACGTGAAGCCAAGCAGAGGCGGTGCAAAGAAGCCTGAAAGTCTCTCGAAATAAACATCAGAACTGAAGTGCAACGCAGACACAGAGTAGAAACGTGTTTTACTCCAAAGAGGCTTTGGACACAACTGCTCTTTAGTTTGAAAAGGAGACCCCGGCAGTTAACAGAAACCCTTTGCAGTGTGATGTCCCAGGGACACCCGCCTTGCCTCCCTCCCGGCTGCTCTTCTGTTCTCATCACTTCTCACCCCGTGGTAAAAAAAAACAAACAAACAAAAAAAAAAAAAACAGAAAACATGACCTAAAGGCACAGCCATGGAGATTAACCTGCTCCCCCAGTAACCCACAGTATGAAATAACAGCTTCCAACTAAACAATCTCCTTAGAAAAATATACTCGAGGCTACCAGCAGCCACTCAGCTGCTGGCCAGCCAGTGAAAGGGGCAAGAATACCCCCCCGGCTCACCTGCGCCCAGGGCTTGCGGATGAAGCCCTCGCCGGTGCTGCCGCAGACTCCCACTGGATTTCAGCTGTCACAGGGCAGCAAACAAGACCAGGAGACCGGGTCACCACAGACCCATCGGCAGCCCTGCCTAATGCTGATCTGACGTTGCATGAAGGTGTTTCCAAGCCCAGAGGCTTAACAAATAAAATGAAGGAACTCCGCAGGGAATGCCCAAATGCAGATGACCGGGTTGTCTGATGAGCCGGCCGAGGAGCCCCGGCTGCAGAGTGCTCAGTGCCTCCGAGCAGCCTGGCCTCTACCCAGGCGCCAGCTTTGAAGAGGCGACTCCAGACTCACCCCTTCCGAGCTCCCTACAGCATCCCCTCTCCCCCAGGCACAGTCCCTCGGGTGAACGGCCCTGCTCACACCCGCCCTGCTCCACGTGCTACTTGGCTGTTTCCAGCTCCTACGCTGAACCAGGGATCCTTGGGGTGCACCGAGGGCTTTCTGTGTGGCCCCACAGCAGCGGAGCACAGGAGCACCTCGCTGCGGTCCCTGGGAGCACTGGGACCAAGGGGATGTGGCAGCTCCAAGGCAGGCAGCTGCTGCAGGGGCACTCAGGCCTCAGGGAGGGAAGAAAACAGTACAAAGGCACTGCTCCCACCACCGCAGCAAGTCCGGAGACAGATCCTCGACTACCTTTAGCTGTAGATTTTCACTCACTAACTCGTGAGCTGGGTCAGAGGTCCTAGGTGTTCCTTCTGGGTCTCCAAGGAACAAGCACACTTCTGGTTTTGGTTTTGGAGCTGTCAACGGTGACCACATTTCAGAAACTCAGGCTTCGGTTTCCTGGCCCAGGACCTGAGCCTCAGCCAGGGAGGCCTCCATCACCACCAAGCCCTCCTCCAAAGACAGGCTGAGCCTGCCTCTGATTAATTTTTACTCCTACACTTAAGCATACACTGAACTTCCTATATGTTAAATAGCAAAAAGAAAAAAAAAAGGCTACCTAGAACCAAAGAGTTCTTTAAAAATCCAAGTTACTACATCTTTTTTTTTTTTAATTAAAAAAAAAAATCCAGTATGACATCAAGTTAAACTATACGGTATTTCTTTAATGAACATTAACAAACTGCTTTAAAAAAAGGCAAAAAGAAAAACAAAAAAAAAACGCAGACAGAAAACTTGGTAGGAAGTTCTACATCTCTGAGGCAGCATGAAGTAAGATGAACATCGGTCCCTCTTCCTTGGGCAGCAGAGAGCAAGGTTTGTTTTAAACTCCTTAAAGCACACGAAGAAGACGGCCCCAGGGTCAGACCTACCGCTGAACTGTCCCAGCCCCCATGGAAACGCGCATTCCTGCTCTGTTCTTCCTCAGTGCTGGAAATGGAACAGAAAGCCTTTCTCCACCTTTTAGGTTAGTGTCCTCTATCAGCAAAGCAGGCACAGCCCAACTGTGCAAGGCTAACGTGTTTAGACCTGCTGTGGATATTTTTTTGAACTTACTCTAATCACCTGCACAGCACAAGGGCAATTTATTGGCTGCCGATCACTTATTACAGCTAGCCAAAACACTCCTCCTCGCATGATGGCCAGCCAAGATCACGGAAATGCTGTGGTTGGCAGGGACCTCTGGAGATCATCTACTCCAACCTCCCGCTCAAGCTGTGTCAGCTACAGCAGGCTGTCCAGAACCACATCCAGTTGGGGTTAGAGTATGCAGGGTTTCAATACTCTAGCATCTCCAAAGATGCAGAGGGGAAGGCTGGTGAACAACTACTAAGCACGCCTCAACCCTGAAGGCATCTAACTGGCATGTAACGGGTCTCTTGGTTGTGAGAAGCCATCAAAATCCTGCAGAGGAAAACACCTGAGGCTGCATCAACCTTGCTAGGGGAAATTTATTTTTAAGTGATGTTTACAAGAACTGTGCAAAATCTGAAAAATACAGAAGAGGTAAAGAAAGAGTAAAGGGGTAAAACAGGACTTCCGCAAGAGGGTAAAATTACACTCCTCCTTTACCCACTGCTAGCCTTCCCCTTCCCATGGAGCTGACCCCACAGGCCGGGAAGGATCCTCCCAACTTGCTCTGGACAGAACTGGCTCCCCCCGGCAAATCAGGTGCCCCAGCGCACCGCATGGGTTACCATCAGGGATGGCTGAGACCATTTCTAACGACGTAGGTTATTAGTAGTGTTCACCTCACCCCTTAGTGTTCGAGTTGCCGGGACATCCCTTTGCCTGACCCCCTGGAGGCATGCTCGTGGCCCAGGCAGTACAAGGAGGGAAGGGGCCTAGAGGCTGGAGGTACTTCTTCCCAGGGGAGTGAGGTCCCTCACGAATAAACATGTCAATGCCGGGCTCCTGGCCAGGAGCACCAGCACGGGGACTCTCCTCGCCACGCTCTCCAGTAGCACGCGGCACTTGTTACCCTTCCCCTTGCTGCTGCAGGGATGGGGTGCAGGCAGGCTTGCTCAAAACACTTCCCAAGTGTGCCAGCCAGCGACTGCAAAAGCAGCAATGCCAAAGTGCATTTTGGAGCTGTGTGGCCCCATGGCTTTTCCCTTTCTACAGCCTAGAAGGAGGGAGAGCAGGGGAGATCGAGGCAGTCAATAAATGCCAGTGATCTGAAAGGGTCCTCTCAAGTCACTCAATTGAGTTTGGAGTAACGAAGCTGGGAGATCCCAGCGGTGGAAACCTGCTATTTCCTCAGCAAGCAGCGCACATGGGGAGAAGGGAGGGCTGGCTCTGCCTTGTTCCCAAGCACTCTCCAGAAGGAGTCACCCAGCCCTCTCCGCTGGCCTGACCAGGCAGGACAGGGGAAAGAGGCCACGTGCGAAGGACTGCTATCCGCAGGGGGCAGCTGAGCTTAGACCTGCCAGCTCCCAGCACTGGAACTCCAGGTACGGCGTGAACTACAGTCCAGGGGACACCAGGCAACTGCAGGCATTGTTTCCTCTCCCCACCTCCCTCCTTTCCTCTCCACCCTCTGAGCTTTTCGCACCATCCGTCAACCCCTGCACTACGGGTGGGTATCAGCCACAGAGGCCAGAGGAAAATCTACCTGACTGCCCACTGTACCTCCCCCTTCTCCCACAGCTCCCTGGAGGCCACCTACAACTGAGGAGAGGGAAGGGGAGGCCAAGGCTCGGGAGCATCACATGCAAGCTGAAAGCCATCGAAGGGCAGAAGGCTCACGGCAAGCAGGCAGCCACCTGGTAGGCGCCCTCAGCCGTGTGCTGGACACTGTGCTCCTGGAGCAGGCCCAAGTCCAGGAACCGCTCCCCACACCACATGCACTTGTACTGCTGCTCCCGGGCGTGCACGCTGTGGTGCTTGTTGAGGTGCTCACGCTGCTTGAAGGCCTTCTCGCAGGAGGGGCACTTGTAGGGCTTCTCACCCGTGTGCACGCGCCGGTGGCGCTGCAGGTCCGAGGCATACTTGAACCGCTTTTCACAGTCGGGGCACTTGAGGGGCTTCTCACGGGCTGGGTCGCAGCGGTGCTGCACGAACTCAGAGGAGGAGAAGAAACGTCTCTCGCAGAGCGTGCACTTGAGCGGCTTCTCCGTGCAGTGGGCTAGCTGGTGCTTCTGCAGAGCTGAGGCCCGCTTGTAGGATTTGTTGCACACAGCGCACTTGAAGGGCCGCTCTGCGTTCTGCACACACTTGTGCCGCAGCAGCTCTGAAGACTGGTTAAAGCCTTTCTGGCACACGTTGCACTTGAAGAGGTTTTCTATGCCGTGCACATGCTGGTGGTACACCAAGTGCGAGGGCTGCACGAAGCCCTTCTCGCACAGGTTGCACTTGAAGGGCTCCTCCGCCTTGTGCGTGCGGCGATGGCGCATGAGCGCGTACTGCTGCTTGAAGCTCATCTGGCAGAGGTCGCACTTGAAGGGCCGCTCCTCGCTGTGCGTGCGCTCGTGCTGCCGCAGGTCCGAGGGGCGCTTGAAGGCCTTCTGGCACTCGCCGCAGCGGAAGGGCCGCTCCCCGCTGGGCGTGCAGGGGTGCTGCAGCAGCTCTGACGACTCCTTGAAGTGCAGTTCGCAGACGTTGCACTTGAAGAGGTGCTCTCCCGAGTGCGCGTACATGTGGCGCACCAAGTGGGAGCGGTGCTTGAAGGTCTTCTCGCACACCGTGCACTTGTAGGGCCGCTCCGAGCTGTGCGTCCGTTTGTGGTGCACCAGGTGGGATGACTGGCTGAAGCTCTTGTCGCACAGAGTGCACTTGTAGGGCTTCTCACCTGTATGGATGCGCTCATGCCGGGACAGCTCCGAGAGGTGCTTGAAGGTTTTCTGACAGATGGAGCAGCTGTAGGGCTTCTCCGAGGGATCGAGAGGCTGTGAGTGCTCTGCCTCGGGAGGCTTGTAGGTCTTCTCGCAGATAGAGCACTTCATGGCATTGCCATTGTGGACATTGTGGTGCTGTGCCAGCGAAGTGAGCAGAGAGAAGCCCATCTTGCACACCCCACACACAAAGGGCTTCTGCTCCACCTGGATGCACTGGTGTTCGAGCAGGTCAGTGGCCTGGTGGAAGATCTTCAGGCACTGCGTACACTGGAAAGAGCGGTCATGGCCTGGCAAACACTGGTGCTCGTGGGGGTTGGAGAGGTGAGTGAGGTCATGGCCACACACCCCGCACTTGTGGGACGGCTCTCCAGCCTGGATCGGGGCGTGCTGGTGGTGCTGCAGGCTCGGGTCCGGCTGGAGCAGGATGCCGTACACGGCACAGCCCAGAGGGTTGTCAGCAGTGCCGGGTGGGATGGAATGCTCTGGAAGGGTGGCTGCCCCAGCGTGGTGCTGCTGCGGCGGCGGCGGCTGCTGTGGTTGCTGCTGTTGCTGCTGCCAGCTTTCTGACATGCTTGGGAAAAAGAAACAGGGTTTTAGCAGTGACAGCTTCAGCTTCTCGGTTGAAAGGGTTCAAGTAAAAATAAAAATTGAAATTATCCAAGATCCTGATTCCCTGTCGCTGATCCTGAAATCGAGGATAGGAAATCCAGCACGCAGCCAGGATCTTAGGAGGCAGGGAGGCTGAGATGCCACAGGCTCCTCTTTAGACCAGCAGAAGTTCTTTGTGAACTACGTGTTCTGTT
Organism: Anser cygnoides; assembly: GCF_040182565.1. Classification (NCBI taxonomy): domain Eukaryota; kingdom Metazoa; phylum Chordata; class Aves; order Anseriformes; family Anatidae; genus Anser; species Anser cygnoides. The sequence goes on from NC_089884.1 coordinate 11,548,508, forward strand.
TTTCCGTTTCACCTTTTTTTTTTTTTTTGGACAAAAGAAAGGAAGGTAGAAGGAAGTGCCTTGAAGACAAGAGGAGGCCCTTTTCTGTGCTGGTTGTGATATGTCACATTTGGGAAGGCCAAGAGATGCAGCCCAGGGACCAGCTCTCTCTGCAAGGAAGAAGATAGTTCACATCAGGTCTCGGAGGACAGACGGACAGCTCTCTAGTCAAGGCCCGCTCACGGCTCACTTTGCAAACTCTCCTGCACCCCTGCAAGGCGACCTGGGAAACGGCACAGGGGAGCTAACCAGAGCCGGAGCGCTGCAAGCTGCTGTCAGAAAAGCCAGGCCTGCTCAACAGGGAAAGGGATGGGCTCTGCCTGGCCAACCCAAACACGTGTTTGAGTGGTGAGCTCTTACAAGAAGCAGCCTCCGTCAGGCCCAGTGCTGGCAGCGCAGCACACCGTGCTGCTGTGTGCCGCTGCTCGCTGGTCACCCAACCTCCCAGCCCGCTTGGGGCACCGGCTGAGAACATCTGGTGACACATCACCAGCTCCTGCTTGAGCCTCCAGGGAGGCACAGGCCAGAGGGTGTCTCCCTGACCGAGCAGCTCTTCTGTGACAGCCACCTTGACTAGGGAGAGCAGCAGGAGTTTGCTAGTTACGATTTCTACTCATGTTTTTAGATTTTTTTTTGCATAAAAACATTTTCTTTCTGAAAAACATGCAATGTACAGTCTGACCAAAACGCTCGACAGGAAGCTCCCAAACATCTGCTGGGGCAGCTCTAACGGGGTGAACACATTCACTGCTCTCTCCGCATGGGCTGATGTATGCCAAATGCTGTGCACTCAAAAAGCTACTAGGTAAAATTTTACAGGTATCAGAGCAGATTCCAACCTGATCCAAGCACAGCTGAAACAGCCCAGTGAAGCAGTTCTTCCAGTTCTCAAACTCCTCATGAAGCTCCACTATCAGGCACATGAACCATTCACAGCATCAGAGGAGGGAGGTACTCGTGAGGTTCCCCCCTCTACCTGTGGCAAGTGTAGACTAGGAAGAACCAGAGAGCTCAGGGAAAGGTTTGCCCTCAACATTGTCCTACCCGCAGACAAAACACAGAACCCACAGGTCTCATGCACAGCGCTCCCCGTGAAGATAAAAGAAGCATTAAAGCAATTTTTTGGCTGAACCTTCCAACAAAGTGTGGAATAACTGTACACCGGAGCACAAGAACTTGTGCCAGACACACTCCCTGGCTTTAAGGCATCACAGGGTTTTCGCTCACTGGAAAGTTTTGGTCTTTCTGGAGACGCCCAATAAAACATGATGTCAACTTAGAGAAGAGTTAAATCCACAAGTGAGCAGCAGGTATGAACCATGCCAAAACACCTCAAGGGAAAAGATGCATCCAGGCCTTGGTAAGAAGCAGTAGCTGGCACCCCTGGGCCACAGTCCCCTACCCCTCAAGAACATACCTATTTCTGTGTAAAACAACCTGCCTCCAGCCAGCATAAGCAGAAACTTTGGTCTTCTGGGAAGGGGGTTTTATTTTAAGCTCAATAATGGGTGCCAGAGAAAATAGCTTCTAATGATCCCCATCTGCCCCCATACTCTGCTGAGACTTGACTACACCTCACAGTTCGGGCAGCAGTGGCACACGCGTCTGCCTATAGTGACACTGAATTACTTTGTCCTCCAGCACAAACTCAGGCAGGAAAACACCCAGACGCTCCACCTGCCAGGGCACGGTTTGCCAGCAGGATCTCCCGTTTCAGTCCTCCGAGGCTCACCTTGACGTCTGACACGACGGGAGAGCTTTGGCAGTTACAGTACCTAGAAGAGGAGACAAAAAACCCCGCATCCCACCGCACGCACCAGTCACTACCTTCCCCCGCAGCAGCAACGCCACAGGAGCGGAGGCAGCACCCCAGACCCTCCGGGCCGCCGGCCTAACGGCGAGGAGAAGCTCATACAACCCCAGGAGAGAAGAACAAATACCAACCTGTTCCACCAAGTGCTCTACATAGATAACCTCGTTAGCGCCAGCTCCGCGTCTAACTCATCCCTCCGTGGGAGGTACGAAGCGGCAACCATTTAAGGCGAGCACACGGCGCAGAAGAGGTACTTTCAAACTGCAGAAGCGGCGAGGCCCCCTCCGGCATGGTCCGCTCCCAGCCCCGCTGCCGCCCGGCGACCCGGGCCTCGCCGTGCCGCCTCCCGCAGCGCCCGGCCGGGCCTCGGGCGGAGCCGCGGGACCCCCCTCAGATGCCGGCCGCCGGGCAGCGCCGCAGCCCCAGCCCCAGCCCGAGCCCGCGGCCGGGCCCGCGCCGCCCCTCGCCTCTCCCCATGGGACCGCCGCTCCGAAGCCCGGGTCCGGCCGGCCTGCGGGCAAACGCGGCGCGAGGGCAGCCGGAGGCCCGGGAGGCCCCAGCCCCGCCCGGCCGGAGCCCGCCCCCGCCCCGCCGCCGCGTCCCGGCGAGGCCCACACAAAGGGCGGCGGCGGCGGCGGCCGGGCCCCTCACCTGCGGCGGGAGGCCCCTGTCAGCCCGCTCGCTGCGGGCGGGGCCGCGGCCTGCGCGCTCCGCCCGATCCCCGCGCTGGCGTAGCCGCGGCGCCCGCCGGGGGTGGGGGGGAGCCGGGGCAGGGGGGCGGCCGCTGCTGCCCCCGGTACCGCGGGCAGGGCCGGGCCGGGCCGGGCTGGGCGGCGGCGGCCGGGCTGAGGAGCGGGCCGGGCCGGCCGCGGCGGCGGCGGCGGAGGAGGAGGAGGAGGAGGAGGAGGCGGGGCGGGCCGGGCGGCTGCCCCCTGCCGGGCCGCGCCGCCAACAGCGCCTCACGGCCGCGGCGGGGGGGTCGGGGCCGCTGCCGGGGCTCGGGGGAGGGCGGCCCGGAGCGCCATGAGGGCCGCGCTGGTGGGGTACAGCAGCTCCGAGGAGGAGGAGGAGGAGGAAGGGGGGCGGCAGCAGGGCGGCGGAGCGCGGGCCTCCCCCCGGGCCTCCCCCCGGGCCAGGTGGGTGCCGCGGCGCGGCCCTTCGGCAGGTCCCGGGCGAGGCCCGCGCTCCGCAGCCGGTCCCTGCCGGCGAGGGTGGGAGACCGGGCCGGGCCGGGGCAGGCGGAGGGTGCGGGTGCTGAGCGCTGCTTCTTCCTTCCCTGCAGCACGGCCCGGCCCCGGCTGCCCGTCCCCGAGTGCGTGCTGGACATGTTCAGGGAGCAGGAGGAGGAGGAGAGGGGTGCGGAGGACAGCTCCAAGCACGGCGGGCGTGTGCGCAGCTTCCCCCACGAGCGGGGCAATTGGGCCACCTACGTCTACATGCCCTGTAGGTAAACTCGGCCCTGCCCCGCAGCCTTCCCGAGCGGGGATGGGAGCTCTGGGGAGCAGGGCTGTCTGTGCTGGTCGCAGGTTCCAGCTGGTCAGGTAAGGCGCGAAGAGCCCTGGGAGTCCGCATGCGTCTAGTTTAGGAGCCGGGGTGTAGGTAAGACTGGGCTGTGAAAACACATGTCACCCCGGAAACATCACGCAATTGTGCCTCCCTCTGCAAGCACTCGGCGAGCAGCAGCCTTGTAACGGGCAGGCACCTCTGCCCAGCACAAGGTGCTGTTTCTCGGCGTGTCATTAAATGTGCTTGTCGGTTGCACACAGCACAACAGCCTTTTCCACAAATGCACACAAGGTCTGTAGGGATCAGGAGGGGGATCAAGAGACCCATGGCTCTTGCCATGAGCTGGAGTGACTGCTGGGTTAGCAAGTCCAATCGTCTTTGCTCTCAGTGCCAAGGCCTCTAATGGAAGGGCAGGAGCAGAGCAGCCTGTCGAAAACCAGATATGGAGCGTGGATGGGTACATGGGTTTTCCTCTAGCCGCCTCCTGGTCTGTCTGTGGTCTGGTAGGAGCAGTGGTCACAGCACTGGCCCCTTTCTGGAGTAAGGACTAGCAGTGCTGTTTGCAGTTGTGCCATGCAGGGCGTCAGGGAGCTGGGGTACTGTTCCTACCTTACGCTTCAGCTTTAAGCTGGCAGACATGTTTTAGACAATATTGTCCTATGTGTCCTTAAGAAGATGTGAAGCTCTCTCAGTGCTTGACACTGCATGCCAGGCAGTGCAGGGTGCTCCCACCCTGAGCTGCTTCTGTCTAGTGACTGCTCCCTCCCTGTCCCCAAGATCTGTGGCTGATGCTGTGGGGAGGGAGCTGGCTCTGACTGTGCTGCCATTTGCTTTGCAGACAAAGTCCAGGAGGAATTCCTGGAGTTGTTGGACCTCCTAGTGTCCCATGCTCGAACCTATGTCTCCTCACTCACTGCCATGGAAGAGTTCCACATCAGTCTCTCCCAGAGCGTGGTGCTGCGCTATCACTGGATAAACCCCTTTGTCCAGTCCCTCAAGGAGCGCCTGGCCTCCTTTGACAGGTAGGAGCAGCTGAGCCTCACACGAGCTCCTGTGCATCCGTTCCTTTCCTTGCACTTGGTCCGGTCTCTGCTCCACCAGCGTCTGCACAATAAGTCTTCTCTCTGGGAGCTGGTGCTGCACCAGTAAAGCCTGGGGAGTTTTCTGTCTGCCCTGGGATCCAGCACCACGCAAATCAGCAGGCCAGCCATACTTGTGCCAGCGATATTGCTGTGGCCTGCAAGGACTCCACTTTCAAGGACAAGGCCAGAGCCGTGCTGTCCTCTAAACAGTGGATATTCACTACTGGCTTCATTGCTTGCGTCTGGCTGAGATACCCACCAAGGATCAGATGTTTTAGTGCTTTTTTTTTTGCTGCCTGTGCTTCAGAAGGCTGAAAACACTGTTGGGAAGTGGCTTAATTTAAGCCCAGAAAGGTTCCAGTTGCACCAATTCAGTCTGACTGGAGCAAGTGTTTGCCTTTGTCTTTCCACAGCTTGGTAGAAATTCTGTATCTTCCCCATCTTTAGACTGTTTTTTTATTTTATTTTATTTTGTTGTTGTTGTTATTTTTTTTCATTTTTTTTCCTATCTGAAAAAGCATCTTTCTTATTTCAGGTTCTTCTGTGTAGCTAACCAAATGAAAGTGTATACCAACCAGAACAAAACCAGGTGAGTGAACAACAGAGTAGCCTGCCTGGGGAGAAGGCTGGGTGAGGTGGTTTGTGGATGGGAAGCGTAGCACTGCCTGTCCTATGCTGTGGCAGTTGCTGCAGGCAGTTATGTGGAGGACCAGAATGCAATCTCCCCATCTTACCACCTCTTTGACTGAGGTTTCATAGCTTTGCTCAGCCGCTTCCAGGAGTGCTCCAGGGTGCATAATTTTTTAGCTTCAGTATTGATTCTCTGCAACCTATTATTCTCTGTGGTGACTGAACCTCAGGCTGCAGAATTTCAGTCTTCTTACGAGAGGAGAAGAGATGTGTTCACAACATGACCCGAGGCAGGCCTTTCTGCTGGGGTTAGGCTAATGCCGTAGCTTCACATCAGCTGAAGCAGACAGTGCTGCCAACGGAGGCAGCCCAGTGCATTGCCATCTCCGATCTGGTTTGCTCTGTGGTTTCACAGAGCCTCATGCCAGCTCAGGGAGTGGGTGAGGGGGAATGAGCAGCCTGGGGCAGGCAGAGTGGGGGCCACCTCTTTTGGCAGCAGCACCAGCTTATGCTGATCATGAAATTGCAGTGCAAGTCTTCAAAGGGCTGGAGACAAATAGCTCTGAGAGTGCTAATTCACCTGTGTGTCAGCTCAGAAGCCTGATAGTGCCAATTCCAATTTAACACAATTAAGTAGTTTAAATGTCAAAGCACAATAAAAGAAAGGTGATTACAATTATGAAAAGTTGCTAAATCTAATGGGAATGGCAAAGCATGTTAGTCATGGGTGGGAGGAAGCAGTTCCTGAATGATGTTTGTCCTCCAGGCCTCCCGTGCCATCAGGCACAGGCATATAGAAAGTATCACCAAGACGATCCTTGAGGAGGAACCTCTTTGTCACGTTTCTCCAGCTTAGTACTTCCCCATTTGTGCTGTTCGCAGCTGGTGCCTTCTAGCCACTTCCTATCCCATTGTACAACCGTAGCAACTTACATTTTCCTAAATGTAACTACTGCTCTTGAACAGGGCGTAGTGTTCAGTGCTCTACTGAAATACCCCATCAAGTGTGTCCTTTGCCTGGAAAATGAATTTTCATGTCTCAAAAGGTGCTGAGTTAATCTAGTAAGTCTGCATTATATATCATCTGCTGAGGGAGCTGGGCCTGTTTAGCTTGGAGAAGAGAAGACTGAGGGGAGATCTCATCAATGCATATAAATATCTGAAGGGAGGGTGTCAGGAAGATGGAACCAGACTTGTTTCAGTTGTGCCCAGCAGCAGGACAAGAGGCAATGGGCACAAATTGAAGCACAGGAAGTTATGGCTGAATATGAGGGGGCACTTCTGTACTGTGAGGGTGACAGAGCACTGGAACAGCCGGCCAAGAGAGGTTGTGGAGTCTCCTTCTCTGGAGGTACTCAGAACCTGCCTGGATGTGATCCTGTGCAACGCGCTCTAGGTGATCCTTGGCAGAGGGATGGGACCGGATGATCTCCAGAGGTCCCTTCCAACCTCAGCCATTCTATGATTCTGCGATCCAGTCCTGCTTCTCCAGTTTTCTCCCTGCTGCCATGTCTTTATGGTTTTTTTTCTTTTTTTTTTCTTTTTTTTTCAGAGTAGTCAGTGTGCCTGAATACTTAAGCCTAGCGTTTCTCAGATTATCTTTTTTTTTCTGCTTTGAAAAAGGGCTAGGAACTTTGCCTGGTAGGAATACATGGTTAGTATGCTTACGGCTGTGCTTTCCGCAGCATGACAGGGTGCGTGCGCTCTCTCCTTGTCTTTGTTCAGGACCTTCATTGGACTGGAAGTCTCCGCAGGGCATTTCCAGCTGCTGGAGCTGGTCTCAGAGGTGGACAAAGTTATGGAGGAATTTGACCTCCCCACATTCTACAAGGTGGGGTGTATTGCATTTCCCTGCTGGTCTGGAGATGCTGGCTGGTTCCCTGTGAGGGTTGGGGGCTTCTAGTCCATGAAATGTTCAACCCCAAATATTTGGGAGTGGAGAGGTTAGGCTCTGAAATGGTCTCCAATGGGCTAGTCAGTGACATTCACCGTTAACACCCTGAACAGGATATTGCTGAGAATGGGACTAGTGTAAGTTTTGTTTCATGTCCTGTCCAGGAGAGTAAAGGTGTTAACTGCTAACTAGCAGCTTCTGGGAATTGGGTTTCTAGGGCTGAGTCAGGTGCCTACAGTTGAGAGAGCACATCACAGACACAGCGGGGACAATCCCACTCTGTAGGACAATCCCGGATTGTCCTAGTGGATTGAGTGGGGCTTGGGGTGAGTGCTGTGGGACTGAGGAGATGCTTGTGCCTCTTCCTCAGGCAGTTTCCTGGGGCATCAGTTCAACCTGTTTCCTTGGCACTAACTTTGGGGACAGGATTGGATTTTGAAGGACCAAACCCTGATTTCTCTGTTTCTAGAAGTGAGTGGGGGACCCAGAAGTGACCCACCTCCCCAGTTTAGGACTGTCTGTGAGAGGTTCTCTGTGTGTTTAGAAAAGCTACCACAAATGACAGCAGAGAGGCTGGGAACCAGGCAGTCTTGCCTGCTGGTGTCCAAGAAGGCTGGAGTAAGGAGCCCAGGGTTCATCTGATTCCCAGCACAGTTGTGTATCAGCTCTGTAAGTGCCGAGATGGCTGAGGGGGCTCCCTCCTTCGGGATCCTCCTGCCCATGTCTGCAGAGTGCTCAGAGATCACAGGCAGGGCAGCACCGTACCAAATACCCCACTGTGGCTCCCTGCACTGAGCAAAGCCACCTTTCGTTCTTGCGATCTGATCCATGTCTTATCTTCAGGACCCATCGTTCCATATCAGCTTGGCCTGGTGTGTTGGGGACCTGACTGGCAGCCTGGAGGGGCAGTGTCTGCAGGAGCTCCAGGTGCGTCCCCACACCAGGCGGAGAGGAGGGGAGGAGCAGAGAGGGAGTTTTTTTCTGTGAGGCAAACTCCAGTGGATTGGAAGAAGAGAAACTTTTTGCGGGAACGATGAGTTAAACCATCCTCTTGAAGGAAGTCAGAAGCTGCCAGCCACAATCTCATCTCTGACTTGGTTCAGAGAGGCAGCTGCTGACTCCATCTTCTGGGATTTGCCCTGTTCACCCTCCTTGTACTGACTCCTGCCTTCTGCGTGTGTTTTCTAGGACATTGTGGACAGGTTTGAGGACTCAGCGCTCATTCTGCGTGTCCAATGGGAGCAAATCCGCTGCAAGTCAGGGAACAAGTTCTTCTCTTTCCCCTTGAGGTAGGGCCTGGTAGGTTTCAGAGCCCTGAAGACCCTGCTTTTCATCAAAGAACTGTTCTCCAGCACAGCTCTAAGCGGTGGAAGCTGTCACACACCTCCCACGTTCTTTTTGTCTGCTCAGCAGCTCTGGGGAGTTTGTGGTATCAAACTGTGCGACTTCCAGGTTTGAGTTTCTGGCTAAAGAAATGTGTGTGTGTAGCAGATTTCCTACAGCAGCGTGCTGTCAGCAGCTAGGATGTGCTTCAGTCAGCACTGGTGGTTCCAACCATCCCACAGTTGCTGATTTTTTTATATATATATGTATATCAAAGCCATAGATGCCTTATGTTAAAGAGGAATAAGGTAGTGTGGGAAGCTCTTGCTAAAGGAAGTACGTCTCACACGGTTGGAAATAGCACCAACTTCTTGTCAGGAGGCCTGGAGCATGCTGACTGCTGAGCTCAGAGTCCCTCGTTCTGAAAAGCAAGAGACAAGGATGCAGAGCTAGACTCTTGCACCAGAGCATTTCCGTACCATAACCCAGCCCGGAGAAGTTCACGGGTCATGTTCTGTGTCCATCTCACGCTGTTGCTGCCTCTACAGAAGAATTACAGCATCAGATTCTTTCACCAAACAGCAGATAGGTTAAATCTCGGCAGAGAGGTTGGAAACCCCTTGTGTTTTCAGTGCTAACCCAGCGCGGCCTCGGGCTGGTTTTAAAACAACGACTTTATTTTAAGATCGTGTGTGTCAGAAGGACTTTTCTGCAGGGCAGCTTCCCGTCAGAAGCTTGCTGACCTTCTAGGGCGAGCCCAAGAGAGGGCAGTGTCGGCTCTCATATCGTGACTGAGCTGGAAAGGCGGTGCCTGCTGCTGAGCGAGACAAGGAGCGGCACACGCACTTTCCCGTGAAAACAACACCGTGGGTGCAGTGATGACCCTGTTGACTGTGGGCTGGACTTTGTCCCTTGAGAGAAGGTGCTTTCTATCCTTGTCCTGCGGGAAGGTCTGCTGCGGCCTCTTAGGTATTCAGAGCAAGATGCTAGTGTGCTGCCCTGAATCTTTCATTTCACGTTTGTCTGATGAAAAACCGCGAGGCTGCTTCTGACGGTAAAATCTGTCTCCTCATGTCATAAAACTGTTTCTGTGGTATATTTGAGCTGTTCAATTTCAGAAGTGCCCAGCTTCAGCAGCTCCTGCAGACTTCAAATGAGGCAGTGTCTGCAAGCCCTTCTGTGAGCTGGGTGTAGCGCTCTCATTCCACTTGTACGCAAGGAAGCTCGGGGCCCTCACAGCCATTGGAGCTTCTGTCTCAGTGCAGGTCTTTGTCTGCCAACTCCCCTGCAATATCTGGTTTTCAAATTAATAGAATTCCTGGGGGGACTGCGAGGGAGAAGCAGCAAATTCAACGCATTGTTCAGTTAAAATGAAACAACCCTCCCCCCTTCTTTCTGCTCCCTCCCCTGCACGTTGATTTCTGTTTGTTTTTGGCACTGACAGCTGATGGTCCCAGCACTCGTTTGCCCATGTCCCTGATCTGGGTGGCTCAGCACATCGGCTGCTAGGTCAGTGCAGCCTGTGAAGATGCCTGGGAGAGCTGAATTTGAGGCAGTCAGGGCCTTGCTCCAGGGGGGCATGTTACACCAGCGGTCCCCTCCGGATGCACATCTGGTCCAGGTATCTGGCAGAGTGCTGCGCTGCTCACTGCTGCTTCCAGCATGCCCCTTTCCCCTTTTTATCCAGCGCCCGTCTTTGGTTAGTTAGTTTCTGGGATAGGGATATGCACAGACTTTAAGTGATTATGCCCCAAGTTGTTTTTTGTTTGTTTTGCTTTTCCCCTTTAAAAAAAAAAAAGAGAGAGGGAGAGACTTGGAGACTTCCATTGAAACTTGGCACCTGCAAACCCCTCCTGGTTTCTGTGTGGTTTGAGCTCATCAGGGAGAGGTTAGTGCCCAGTAAGCAGCTGTGGCAGCTGGCCACGCTGCCTCCCCGGGGGCGCTGGCCGGGGTCGGTCTGCCCTCCCGACCTTGGGAAGCACCCAGGGGTGGCTCCCGGTGCACCCTGACGCCGTGACCAAGAAGAGCGCCGAGCTGTGCTGCCTGAAAGCTGCCCGGGCAGCAGCTGCGGAGCAGAGGGCAGGCGCCCAGGCCTCGGGCAGCGCCGGCACCGAAACCGCCGCCGGCGTCCGCCCGAGCACGCCCCGAGAGCGGCGGGGACAAAGTCCGGGGCCGGGCCGCGGGCGAGGAGCAGCGGGGGGCGCCCGGGTGCCGCCGGCCGGGGGGCGGGGGGCTCGGCCCGGCTCCTCCCCGCTCCGCTCGGCGCCGCCCCGCCGCCGCCCCGCGTCCGTCCGCCGGGCCGAGCCGAGCCGAGCCGAGGCACATGGGCCGCGCTCCGCCGGCCTGAGCCCCCCGCACGGCCCCGGCGGCGCCCCCCATGCAGCTCCGCGCAGCCCCCGCGGCGGCCCGGGCCCGGGCCATGAGGGCGGCGTAGCTCGGGCAGCTCGGCCCGGCCCGGCCCGGCGCGGCGCGGCGCGGGATGGCGGCCGGCGGCGGCGCCCCCTGCAGGGCGGGCGGGAGCCTCCCGGCCCTGCTGCTGCTGCTGCTGCTGGTGGGGGGGGGGAGCGGCCACGGGCGGCGAAGTCAACGCTGAGGTGAGCGGGGGAGAGGGGGGGGGAGCGCTGGGTGCCCGCTGGGGAGAGCTGCGGGACGGGGAGAGCTGCGGGACGGGGAGCCCCGCAGGCAGGAGCCCCTCCGGGGGGTCCCGCAGGGCTGAGCACCCCGGGGCCTTCGGGCCTGGCTGCCCCGCCAAGCGACGCCGCCGTAACCCCGGGCCGGTGGCACGGCCGGCTCCGTGCCGCCCGGAGCGCCGAGGGGCACCGGGGATGCTCCCGGCAGCCGCTGCGGGCACGCTGCTGGGCTCGGCGCCTCGGCTTCCCCAGTGCGGTGCTGGGGGCGAGCGGTGCTGGGGGCACGGGAACGGCCCCGGACAACGGGGCGGTCGAGGCATTGCCCGGATCCTCGTCTTCGTCCTCCTGCGTGCAGCCCGTGGGGGTGCTGAGCCCCCCGCGGAGCTCTGCAGCCAGCCCAGGCGCTTCCTGAGGGCTGAGGCCGGGGGGCTCCCAGCAGCTCCCGGCAGGTCCTGCCGGCGGCCTCGCCTCCCCCTGCAAGCTGAGAGCAGGGACAAAAGCGCTCGCTCCCAGGGAGGTAGGAGCGGGGATCCTGCCCGCGCCTGCCCAGCCTCAGGCGAGGGCTGGGCCCAGCTGCACCATTTCCCCGCTGCTCTCTCCTGGCTCGCTCTCCGCTTGTCCCTGCGGCACCTGGGCTGCAGCCCAGAAGCGATGGTGTGGGGCTTGGGGTCAGGGACCCACATCGGGAGCACGCCTCTTGCTGTGGTTTGGCCCCTTCCGGCCTTGGGGAGCTATCTGGAGAGTGCCGTGGCTGCGTGCGAGTCCCCGTGCCCCTTGGGCTGCAGCAGGTAGGGCCAGCGGCCCCTCAGACCTGCCCCTTCACACCCTGTCCTGTGTTCTCTCCCAGCCTCCCATCCTGCCCGGGTGGAGTGCTCCCCCCAGCAGCTGGCTCACAGAGCGTCCCTGAGCGCAGGCGTGCTCCTTCAGAGGCAGGGAGAGGCTGCCCCGGTGAGGCCAGCACACCTGGAGGTAGCAGCAGATGGGGACGGCAGAGCCGCGGCGGCGGTGCTCCTGGGACTGGCAGTCCAGGCCCATTGGGTGTGCACATGGCTGGCATCTCAGGGAGCTTTTTGTTCTGGGGCAGCTCCAGTTGGGGCTGACAGTAGGGGGGCATCAGTGAAAGGAAGGCTTCCTCATCCCTGCCTGTCAGCCCGATGCTTGTTTTTCTCTCACAGGCATGGCTGCGGCTGTATGGCTACCTGCCCCAGTCGAGCAGGCAGATGTCCACCATGCGCTCTGCTCAGATCTTCTCCTCAGCCCTCTCAGAGATGCAGAAGTTCTATGGGATCACCGTCACTGGTGTCCTGGATGAGGAGACCAAAATGTGAGTTTCTCTATGAGCTGCTCTCTTGCTCTTGCAGAAGGAAGCTTGACTTTCTGGCCCACCTCTTCCCGAGCCCCTTTAGCGGGGATCGGCCTCTGGCTGACCACAAGTTCCCTTTCCCAGAGCGATGGAGATGACTGATCTGGTTTTTGTGCTCACACCACTGCTGTCGTCTTCTGTTGGCAGTGAGCCCCTGCAGGCTATGGAAAGCTCAGCTTGCTGGCCCCCTGAGCCCTGCCTGCATACGCACCCAGAAGCGTGGGTGCTGTCTCCCATGGGACCCATGTCTCCCTTCCACACCTGCAGCTTCCCTCACTGGCTGTGGCGCCTGTAACTTCTCAGGGTGCTTTTCCCTGGGTGGGGAGCTGAGCCCTCACTTGATGCCCTCCTGGCAGGTGGATGAAGCGTCCCCGCTGTGGGGTCCCAGACCAGTTTGGGGTCCAGATGAAGTCTAACATGCGGCGGAAGAGGTATGCGCTCACGGGGCGGCGCTGGAGCCAGAGCCATCTCACGTTCAGGTACCCAGCAATCAGCACGGGGCAGCTTTTTCGGGCTTAGGGTTTGCTCACAGCCCAGCTGCAGACCCTTTGGGCCAAAGCTGCAGCAGGGTTGCAGTGGGTGAGTGCTGCCCTGGGCCATCCTGATCGAGGCCCTGCTCTGTGCCCTCAGCATCCAGAACTACACGGAGAAGCTGGGCCGGTACCACTCGTATGAGGCCATCCGCCAAGCCTTCCGGGTGTGGGAGCAGGCCACGCCGCTCGTCTTCCAGGAGGTGCCGTATGAGGACATTCGTCAGAAGCGGAAGAAGGAGGCTGACATCATGGTGCTTTTTGCCTCTGGTTTCCACGGGGACAGCTCCCCTTTTGATGGTGTCGGGGGATTTTTGGCTCATGCCTATTTCCCCGGCCCAGGGATGGGTGGGGACACGCACTTCGACTCAGATGAGCCCTGGACGCTGGAGAACACGGATGTGTCTGGTGAGCCGATGCAGGGGGCTGGGGTGGCAAGGTGATTGGAGAAGCCAGGGTTTGGTTGTGGCCTGGCACCTGGGTGATGTGTGCCTGGCAGGGCCCGCAGGGCAGACGGAACATTTCCTCTGGGGGTGACGCAGATTGCTCTGGTTCCGTCGCAGAGCATCCCTGGCACAGGGTGCAGTGCTGGGGCCAGGAAGCTGCCCCATGCCAGGCGCCCTGCTGCCTTGCTGACAGTGCCTTTCCCTGCAGGGAACAACCTTTTCCTGGTGGCCGTGCACGAGCTGGGGCACTCGCTGGGCCTGGAACATTCCAGCAACCCCAGTGCTATCATGGCCCCCTTCTACCAGTGGATGGACACAGAGAACTTCCAGCTGCCTGAGGATGACCTCAAGGGCATCCAACAGCTGTACGGTGAGGGAGCCAGCTGCGCTGGGACGTGGGCTGGGCAGAGGGACAGGGGGGTGCTCCACCAGCTGGAAGCTGGGTGCACGGTCTTGGGACTGTGCCTGGCCTGGGAGCAGGGGGAAGGAGGCGCTGACGTTGTTGGTTTGCAAGCACTCCATCCGTTCTCTCTCCTCCTCTGCCCAGGTACCGCAGATGGGCACCCTCAGCCCACCAAGCCCTTGCCCACCGTGACGCCCCGAAGACCTGGCAGGCCAGACCAGAGACCCCCCAGGCCACGCCCGCCAGGGAAACCAGAGCGGCCCCCCAAACCTGGCAGCCCAGAGCGACCTGACCAGTACGGCCCCGACATCTGCGATGGGAACTTTGACACGGTGGCAGTGCTGCGGGGCGAGATGTTCGTGTTTAAGGTACCTTCCAGGACCCCTTCCTGCCCTGTATCTGCTCTGGAGTTCTCAGGTGGAAGGCCCTAATGAGACGATGGACTCGGGTGCCCTGGCCCCCTCTGCCTGAGCACAGAAGTCTGTCCCTGCGTGCCCTGCTGACACCCTGCTTCCCAACAGGGCCGATGGTTCTGGAGGGTGCGGCACAACCGGGTGCTGGACAACTATCCCATGCCCATCGGGCACTTCTGGCGGGGCCTGCCCGGGGACATCGACGCTGCCTATGAGAGGCACGATGGCAGATTTGTCTTCTTTAAAGGTGAGCGGCGCGGCTGGAGCCGGGTGGCGGGGCTGGGGTGGAGTGTGCTGCCACATCGTGGCCTGGTGTGCTCCCAGCTGTCTTGATCCCCTCCCAAAGCACCTGTGCAGTCTGCTTGGCTTTGCAGGTACAAAGAGCTGCTGTCTGGTCCCTAAGGCTTCTGGCCAAGGGATGGGGTGGCCACAGGCATCACACCCCCTCCCTGTCCGGCTGCACGCACGCACGCTGCACCAGCTGGGCTGCAGCCTCATCTGCCTTCTCCATTTCCTTCCCACCCAGGTGACCGGTACTGGCTCTTCCGAGAAGCCAATCTGGAGGCTGGGTACCCGCAGCCACTGGCCACCTACGGGCAGGGCATCCCCTATGACAGAATTGACACTGCGGTCTGGTGGGAGCCCACGGGGCACACCTTCTTCTTCCGTGGGGACAGGTACGTGCTGCCCTCACCAGGGCTCCAGGGTCATCCCCCCCGCTGTCCCCTGCCCTGTGCCTCCGTTCTCCTGCCTGGAGCGGGGATGGTGTGGGCTGGGTGGAGGTGGGACGGCGGGCTGTTGGCAAATGGCTTCCTACACAGGGGGGTATATTGAGCTGATGGGGGAAAAAGTGGGGCCACCACAGCTGCGGGGCTGCCATCAGCAGAGCCCCCTGTGCTGTCCGCAGCTGTGGGATGGGGGCACTGTGTCCGTGCCCTCTGCCAGCTCACCAGGTCCCTCTGCCTCCCACAGATACTGGCGCTTCAACGAGGACACGCGCTCGGTGGACCCCGGGTACCCCAAGCCCATCTCTGTCTGGGTGGGCATCCCTCCCTCACCCAAGGGCGCCTTCCTCAGCTCAGATGCCTGTAAGTAGAAGAGAGGACGGGGTGAGGGGGGATGCAGTCTCCTCTGTCGGCACCTACGTGCCCCTCCAACAGCAGGTGGCCAGAGCATGGCCGTGTGGGCAGAGCAGGGTGCTGCAGAGATCGGATGGAAACAGAGGCCACCTTTCTCTGCTCTTTCTGCTCTTCTCCATCATGTGGGAGCTGGGAGGGAGCCCAGGAGCTGCCCAGCTAGCCCTTCCAAAGGGCAGGGAGTCCTGTTTCCCCTGTTTTGCAGATCCTGAAGCAAACACTGCAATCTGCAGGCCAGCCGTGTGCTGTGCCTGGCAGGGGACTGCAGCCTCTCACCCCCCACCTCCATCTCTTTCCCCCCCCCATCTTTTTCTCTTCCCCCAGCTTCAACGTACTTCTACAGAGGCACAAAGTACTGGAAGTTTGACAATGAGCGACTCAAAACGGAGCCAGGCTACCCCAAATCCATCCTGCGGGACTTCATGGGCTGCCATGTGGAGCTGGTCCCAGACCCCAACCCCCGGTGGCCTGACGTCGACCAGCCTCCCTTCAACCCTGATGGGGATGAGAACCCTGGTGGGCGGTCTGAAGGCGAGGAGGATGAGGAGGAGGAAGAGGAGGATGAGGAGGATTACAGCGAGGGCGGTCGCAAGCAGGGCGGTGACGTGGACGTGGTGGTGCAGATTGACGAGTACACACGCACCATGAGCGTCGTGATGGTGCTGGTGCTGCTGGTGCTGCTGCTCTGCATCCTCGGCCTCATCTATGTCATTGTGCAGATGCAGAGGAAGGGCACGCCCCGAATGCTCTTGTACTGCAAGCGCTCCTTGCAGGAGTGGGTCTGACCCCCATCTTTCCCCACCCTCTGCCACCATGGTGCTAATGACGAGCCTGCCCTGCCCCTCCCCAGCAGCCTATTTATACCCAGAGGTTCGTCCCACTCCCCCCTAGCCCCTGTGCACTGCCGCTGCTTGGTGTCCCCAGCCCCAGAAGAGAGATTCCCACCTGCCCCAGCCTAGGGTGTGAGGGGTGCCCCTTAGCCCCCCATTGTCTGTGCAACCCGGTTCCACGACTGGTCTGGGGCTGGAGGATGTTTGTGAGGAGCTGGGGGCAGCAGGGCTGGACAGAAGCCAGGTCCCGCAGGCTGGCGGGGTGCCCCCCTCTCTCACGACATCCCCCCTTGCCAGCAGCTCAGGCTGCTGCAGAGGAGTGTGTCCCCCAGCACCCTGTGCCTCTGCCCCAGCAGGCCTGCATTGTCCAGCGCGCATCCAGCTGCTGAATTGTGGACAGTGCCTGTGTGAGTGGTAGAAGAGGTGGGAATGCGATCAGCACTGCGCGCCCAGTCCCCACGCGGGCAGGTCTCGGCAGCAAGTGGACGTGGGGCTGCTGGTACCTGTGGCCTGGCCGGTCCCTTGCTTGCCTGGCAGTGAAGGGAAGGGAGGGCTGAGCACGGCCACGCTTCCTTCCACAGGCTGGTGGGGGGTGCAGTGCCTAAAGATAGCACGGAGCTCGGGAAACCCGACGCGGAAGGCAGGTGACAGGCCGGGCTCCCTTCCCGTAGGGTCTTTGGCTGGCATGAGGAGCGGGGTGCTGCCTCTGCAACCCCCTTGGCTCAGCTTGGTCCCTTTCTCCTGCTTTGGATGTCAGCCCAGGTCACTGCTGCTGCAGGACAAAGCCCTCGGGGCGTGTGGTCCCCTTCCTGGGGTGCCAGCCTCCCCTGGCCCCGCGGGCAGGGGTGCCTTGTACTTGTATTAAATGGGTTGGGTGCGAGGAGAGCCATGGTGCTGTCCTTCCTGCGGGGCCGGGGCGTGGGGGGGGCTGCGGGTTGGGGCTGGGGGGCAGGATGGGGGCAGGAGTCAAAGGGGCTTTCCCCCACGAGGCGTTCAGCAGGTGTGGGGGGGTGTCACGCTCACCCAAGGGTGCCACCTTCCTGGGCATCTGTGGGGCTGGGCCAGGGGCTGTGGGGCTGCTGGCCTGGCTTTGGCACGCCTCCGCAGCGTCAGGGCAGGGGGAGGAGAGGGTTGGGAGCAGCGGGCTGGGACCCCCTGCCTGCAGCAAAGGGGGGCTCCACATTGCCCCCAGCACCAGCCAGGGCTCCCCCTGCCCCCCCCCCCCCCAGCTGCACCTGCTCCTTGTGGCCCTGCTGCCCGGGGGCTGCAGTTCTGAGGGGGCCGCTGGCAGCAGCCCGCTGGCAGCAGACAGAGCCGCCTTTCACGGGCTCCTGCAGCGGTGGCGGCCTCGCCGGGCAGGCCCCGTGGGAACACAGCGGGCCTTGTTCTGCCGGGGCCCCGCCGTGGCTGCCGGAGCCGAGGGCTGCACGGGTGCTCTGGGGCGGGGGGGGGGCTGATGGGTCAGCGCTGTGCTTCCCTGTCCCCGTGCAGGCCTGGTGTTCTTGTGGGAACAGGGCTGGCCGTGTCCTGCTGCCTGCTGCTGGGGACACGGCTATCTCGTCAGGGAAGATGAAAGCCGGAGGAGCTGCGGAGATCAGAGAAATAAGCTCGGGAGTGGGAGAGATTAGATCCGGGGGTAGGATTTTTTTTTTTTTTTTTTTTTCCAGGGAAAAATGTTACTCATGAGGGCAGCCGTGGGCAGGCAGCGGCTGAGGCACGCGATGCTGATAGAGGCGGTGGCTGCTCTTTGCTGGCTGGCGGAGCGTGGCCAGGAGCTTGCTGGGGCCGTGAGGTCTGGCTGCCCCGGGGCTGGGGGTGGCTGCGCAGAGGAAGGGGCCGAGCTGCTGCCGTGGGGGGTCAGAGCTGCTCCCGGACCACATCCCCGTACCCGGGGCGGCCTGGCCTGGTACTAACCAGTGTGAGGGTCCGGGCTGCCCTGTGGGAGCAGACCCCCAACTCGTGTCCCCCATCTCACACCTGGCCCCCCAGTGAGACGGGGCCGCACACGGAGCCGTGCCCTGCCTCGGTGTCGCCTCTCGCGATGGGTGCTGGTGGCTGTGACACGGGGCCGGGCACGGGGAGCAGCAGCCATTCCCACCCCGCTTCCCCCAGGGCTCCAGCTGCTCTGCCCTGCCCTCTCCAACCCCGACAGCCCCAGAGGGAGGTTTCCCCTTCCCCCTCCCTCCCCCCCCCCCAGTCACAAGTAGAAGAAATGTGGTGGGGGGGGGGGAACGAAGCCTTTGTGCCCCCTGCCCAGGGAGGGAGACAAGCCCGTCCCTGTCACCAGCCCCCAGCCCGCGCCCCCGCTTCCGGGCCTGGGGCTGCTGGCACGGTGCCCGGGCCGGGCTGCAGCCAGCTCCCAGCGCCGCTAATTGCTTTAAAAGGGCAGGACTGCTGCCGGCTCCCACCCCGCTTCCCGGACTGCCAGCCCTGGCACCAGGGAGCCCCATGGCAGGGGACACCCGGCCCCTGCCCCTCCCCGCCATTGCTGGGTTCACTGGGACACGGCCTGGCGCTGCGGCCCCCGGGGAGGCTGGCACGGGGGACAAAGAAATCCTGACATACTGGGGGGAGGGTGGGGGGGAACACGCCTCCAGGTGCCTTTGCGCTGTTGTTTTTCACCTGCAAGGCCATGCTGCAGATTTGCTCCCTTTCGATTAGGTTTTAACCTTTGTTTCCCCCAGATTTGGGGAGGGGGGGGGGATGGGAGGCAGGACAGCCCCCCTGAGGCCAGGCCGCCTGATTTAGCTCTGGCCCAGGAAATACATAGAGAAAAAAAAAAACTAAACTAAAAAATATAATTGTCTCACAACACAAATGCATTTCTTCTACCACTCTGCGGACCCCCACTGCTGGTGCCAGTCCTGAGGCCGCAGCTGGGAGGGCCGGGGGCTCTGTGGAGCCGCGGGTGGGCCCAGCCTGCTCCAAACTGGGGGGGTTACAAAAGGGGCGAACCCGGCCGAAAGGCGAGGCAGCAGGAACGGGGCAGCAGGAACGGGGCAGCAGGAACGGGGCACCAGGAACGGGGCACCAGGAACGGGGCAGCAGGAACGAGGCAGCAGGAACGAGGCCGCAGGAACGGGGCAGCAGGAACGAGGCAGCAGGAACGGGGCAGCAGGAACGTGCGGCTGGGATTCGCCGCCCCCGCAGAGGCAGCGCCGGAGGCTGGCGCAGCTGCGGTTCCCACGGCAGATGCATTTCCCACGGCAGCTGTGCTCCCCCGGCTCTCCTGGGGGTGCTGAGGGCTTGTAAGGGAGCAGGGTGGAGCCCAGCACCTGGCACCCGGAGGTGCCGCGGAGCTGGCCGAGGATGCCCAGGGCCAGAGGCTCCTGGCGTCCCCTTCCGTAGGCAGCCCTGCCGCGGCGAGGGGCAGCTCCTTGCTGCTGATGCAGGGGCAGCAGTGGAGGACGAGGCCTGGGAGCAGTCTCAGGGAGGGGAAGGAGCCGTGTGGGAGCAGGGGCCGGGGCTGCCCTGCTTAGGCCAGCTGGGACGTCACTTCCCACCCCCAGCTTTTCCCCGGATGCTATAGCAGAGCTGGTGCCAGGAGCCCAGGGCCATCTGGAAAGGCTTGCTGACAGCAGCCAGGGACCTGCCAGAGACAATCTCCAGCATTTCAGCAGGGTTCAGGCTCGCTGCTGGCTCCCGCTCTGCCCTGCATGCCCTCAGTGGAGGCTGTGCTCCTCCAGCCACGCAGACAAGCCCCTCGGGGAGGGCCGGGACGCCCCTCAGCCCCAGCAAGGGACCGGTCGGAGCCCAGCACCTTGCCTCTCCCGGCAGCTTTCCATGGCTCGAGGATTGGCGTCCCGTTCGGCTGAGCCCTGCCAGGATACACCCCCGTGGGGCAGTCCCAGCTTCCCAAAATAGTCTGGAGAAGCCCAACCTGGAAAAGACCCGCAACTCAGCGTCCTCTGGGATGGGGCCCCTGGCACCCACAGCTCTGCACTGCAGAGTGGCAGGAGGTGACCCAGGGCTGGCAGAAAGGATGTCCTCAGCTGCCCTGCACCCACATCCCCCTGCCACAATGCCCTGGCTCAGGCAAGACCAGAGCCTGTGGCTGCATGATCCAGGGCAAGGTGGCTCCTCCCGCCCCGTTCCCCTTCCCGGCCAGGGGACAGGCACACTGGGGGCCGCCTCTGCAGCCACGGGAAGGAGACCCAGCACGGCCAGCAGCACCCAGAGCGACTCCTTGCGGCACCCACTGCCCCCAGTGAGGGAGTGAGGTGCGAATAGCTGCAGCCGATAAACAGAGCCCGCCTGGTGCTGTTCAGGGGCCAACAGCAGGAAGGCAGAGACGCAGTGGTATTCACAGGGAGCCAGGAGCCAGTTTGCCTCAGTTCCCCTCTCGCTACTCCAAGGGCAGCAAGCTCCATCTGCAGGAAGAGCCTCAGCCACCCAATGCGTCCCGCATCCTGCAACAACCTTCCCACAGGGGTGATGGTGGAGACCAGGGCTGGCAGAGACCTGCTTCTGCCTACTCAGTGCTGTCACAGGGGCTGATGTGCTTTCTCCTCTGGCAGGGAAAAAGGGAAGGATTGCAGCCCACAGGCCCAGACAAGGAGCTGCAGCAGGAGCCTCCACCCTCCTCTTCCTCTGCAAAACCAGGGCATGGATCCCTGCGTGCTGCAGGGAGAGGACCCGGAAAGCAGAGAGGAAGCCGGGCTCAGCGTAGAGGAAGAGCCAGGGCCAGGACACGCCAAAGCACTGCCTGCCTGCCTCAAGGCCAGAGGAAATGCTGCTGCAGGAGGACAGAGGGAAGAGCTGTGGAGTCAAGGGAATCATGAAAAGCCACTTGCTATGACCATGACACACCGTGAGGAAGGGCTGTGGCTCGGGATGCTACCTGGGCAGGGGCACACAGTGGTGCTAAGATGACTCTGCTGTGGGTGGGACGCATCCACCAGGCACATCAAGCTTGGCCCATGTGCGCTGCTTGCCCCCGTTACCTCCTCTCACATCCACACTGCAGCCACCTGCCTGCTCTCCTTAATGCCAGAGCCTTCATCTCACAGGGAGGAAAGTCACCCTGGGGGCCACGGGGGCAACACACGAGGTGACAGCAAAGCAGACAGTCTGCAGGTTTGTTTCAGCACAACTTCACATCCATCATCTCCTCACCTCCAGCAACACCGAGGCTTTCCCCATCCGGTACCAGGGGCAGCTGTCAGGGCACGCAGCCACTCCCTCATCCGAATAAAATCTTGCTCAGTGCAGCTCACCAGGGGAAGTGCTCAGTCCCCTCCTGCACATGGCAGGAAGGTCACCTCCCACCGTGTGCAGAAGTGGCAAAAGCCCCCAGTACGGTCATTCATTTTTCCTGGGCAGTATCCAATGGCAAAACTTAAGATAAATATTTCCCTTGCCTCCAGCACCACCCAACCCACACTGGACAACAGCTGCAGAGGATTAGCATCATGTTGGAGGTATAATCCCTCTATGGAGAGGGTAGTATTTAGCAGAAGACATCCAGGAAGATACAGAAAGGGAGGAAAAAAGGGCAAGAATATGAGTTTGGCCCAGATCTTCTTGATTCCTGGATATCACCTCCATGATCAGAAGCAAATGAGACTTACTCCTCTGCAAGGCAAGGAGCTGAAGAGACAACCCAGCCCACGAGGGTACCTGTCACACACCTCAGCACACTCCAGAGCAGGGATGCCTGCCTGTGATCCTGCTCTTGGTGCTTTATGTCGGGATCCACTTAACAGGAAGGGGACAAAGAGCAAGGGAAAAGCCAGAAGCAGGGACAGAAGCCTGTACCAGTGTCTTACTGTTCCACTGGGCTGGACACACCGACTTCTGCCTGGGCCGCAGAGCACAAAGGGCAGAAACCAGTCCCAGGAAATCCCACTGTGCACTTCTCCTGCATGGAGAGCACGCATGCAGCAGCCATCCATGGGGTAGGCTCCCGTTTGTGGACCTGCATCCCTCCGGCATCCACTCTTCCCATGCAGGGCGATGTTGCATCCCAGCTGGGTCGAGAGCCTTAACCCAAGCAGTAAAAAGCCGTACCCTTCATCACAGGAGTTTTGCTAATGCACATTTACTCTAGAAAGTGACTACCGATGCGATTCCTGTGGTATTTTGGCCTGTCTGCCAGCAGCATCCTCTTCTCCTTGGGAAGGGGAAAGAACATCCCAACTTTCCTTGCCTTCACAACAATGGGATAGTTAAGGTTCCAATGGGAGAGCAGGATTAAAATAGGATTATTCTTGAACTGCACTCTATAAATCCACCACAATCTGCCCCTACAGGAAAGGGCCAGTATCTGATGATGCTCCACCTTGTACAGCATATAAACAGGAAGATTCAGTATTCTCCCTCATATTAAAAAAAAATACAGAGCCCACATAGATGTAAGGGTTTGTGGCTAGGAGTTCATTCCAGCGAACCCGCTGGCACAGCTCCTAGAGACCGCACAGGAATTGGCAGCAGGGCCCATCTCATCCCTCCGCAGAGGCAGCCAGCTCGGGGACCCAGGGAGCCTAGCCTGTGTTCATGCAGTTAAGGTTAGTCACTCAGAGCAAGACCAAATCCTCAATGGACGAGGGACAGCCAGCGATGGGGGGCCAGTGGGCTAGGAAAGGCAGCAGCCGTGCCGTGTGAGCATTTGGCTGCTGGCAACTTCTGCAAACGTGCTCCTGAGCAAGGGCCCGTGGGAAGGGATGCTTTACCTTGCCAGGGTTTGATGGATTCCCTCAGCAGCCGAGACTCCCCTGCTCCCGCGAGTTTGCAAACCTGTCAGGAAAGCCTAGCCATAGACTTCATTACGACTGATCCTTGGCACACGGCGCAGCGTGACTCCACTTGACAAAGCTCAAGTCCAGCCAAGCCATGACAGACATCAAAGCGAGATGGATGGTGCATCCCCACGTGGGCTTCCTTGCCTTGGCTCCTTGGAACTACCAAGCTATTCAACTGCTATAAAAACTAGAAAGATTTTCTCCACAAAGCCTTCAGCACCGATTGGCAGCACAGAGTCAGTACCTCCCTTTCAAATCATGGCAGCTTCAAGGTGCACATAAGGCAAGTGCATTACAGGTGCCCCACGGGGAGTCCACGTAAAGGAGCAGCTGTGTACCCTCAGTCAGCAATGTCCAGCCTTTAAACCAGCTGGACTGAACTCAGAATCCGGTGCAGATTCTGTGCTGGGGGACATCTGCCCTCTCTCCTCCCGTGGACACCAGCTTCGTTTTACAGGACAATAATGTACAGGGAAGTTTTCCCAATTTGATGCGCAGCCCAGAACCAGGGAGGGACCAACACCAGCCCATGGTACCCACCAGCCCAAGGAGCTGCTGGGGCTTGGCCCCAGGGAGGTACGGCAACAGATTCTCCCAGACTTTCTCCATTACTGGTAGAGGTTTGCAGCCTCCTCTCAGTATGCCTTTCCACAACAAAGGCAAATTGGTTTGAGACAGGGAAGGGCAGCCTCAGAACAGGAAAAGACTTCCGCTTCTGTTCGCTTCTGTTCTGCTGCTTTGCTAAACCTCCCCTTTGATCCCCAGGGAAAGGAACAATTTGGCAGTTGGAAGGCTATTGTGTGCCTTTTGCTATAAGTAGCTGCTAAATGCTTGGCTGAGAGCAGGATTGAGTTGTTTAACTACACAGCTATCAGAACTGTGCCCGTTTAACAAGCAGGTAAGAACAATTTGTCACTGCTGGGAAAATGGCTTCAAATAAGCAGGGAACGAAAAACCTATTTCCATGTACCAAAAGTGAACGCTACGGGTTTTGTCACAGGTCAGCTATCCCCAGTTCTTGAACTGGAATAAGCTACTGTGTATAGCAGATCTTGTCTCCTCTACTGAAACCTTGTTATTTTTCCTCTCTCCAGATTATTGTTGTCCACATCTGTAATGACCCTTAAAAAGTGAGGCTGCCAATCAAAGACAAATCCTAACATTTAAGTTCCTAAAGAAACTCCTCAGCACCTTCCGCAGTGCTAACACGTGGAAATTAAAGGACCCACCAAAGGAGGAAGATGCCAGGAGAAGACTTACAAACAAACAAAGTCATATGTTTAATAATTTTCCAAGAGCGAGTATTACATCCATACTTAGAGCATATATAAAATAAGAGATGGAAAACAAGGAAAGAAAGATAAAGTTGGTATCTTCAAGAGGGCACACTTAACCCTGTAATTCCCACTGAATCCCTTATTCGAAAGGGCTGGGGCCACTTTGAGCAACCTTTGTGCAACATGAGATCAGGTACTATGCCACTTGCAGTGCTTAGGCTCAGCACTTTAGGAACAGTTAGGAAAACTCTGATTCTGTGCAACTCGCACACCAACAACATAGTCCCAGACCTGTTACATGGTTAATTGTGTCCTGTCTAGAAGAGGGGTACCAGATGAATCAAAGCTACCCTAGACAAGGTGAGCCGATCGAAAACTTTGCTTCAGCAGGGCCTTCTCTTCCACCTGCTTGTGTTGATCCCAAATATTTCTCGCATCTCTTCTGAACGCGGTGTTATTGCTGGACAGAGCAGGGAAAAGAAAGAAGACACTTACAGGACACTAAACATACAAGTAACACCAAGACTGTACTGGGAGGGCTCAGAGCTCCCTGGACAGCCCAGAAGGCAGTGATAGATTCCTCAGGGGTGTTGCCTACTGTTAACACTGCCTCCACCTTCCACTAAGATCAGCACCCAAGATCCTTGAGATCCTGCCAAGGAATCTTCCCTGCTAAAACAAGCATCTGCACTGGGACAGCCTGGCCCTGGCAAAGGAGGTGCATCTCTGCAGAGCCTCAAGACTGCTGCCAGTACACCGAGGACTCCTGTCCTGCCACTGGGAACGCAGAACTCAGCATCTCCTCCTGCCGGGCAGCCACAGGCTTGTCTATCCCCTACCCACCCTGCAGCCCCACCACCCTTGGAAGACAAGGGCGGAGCTGCAGCGAGCTGCGAATAGCAAAGGCACCGTGCTGAGTCACGGGCAAAAGCTAAAGAGAGATGCTGGGAGGCTGCCACTCTGTCCAGCGTCCTTCAACACGAACTGAAAGGACACGGGGAGCAGCTGCACAGTTCTCTCTGCTCCTAGATGGGAATGACAACTTCCACGTGCTTTGGCAGGAAAGCCACTCAGCAAGCCACCAGACAGACTGCTCGTCCTGGAAACAAAGAGGGTGCTCCTTGGCTGCAGGCCAAAGCTGGTGACAACTCTGCTGTTAGAATAAATTCTGGATTGTACAGGCAGCAGGGAAAGGATTAATGCTAGCCTGGCCCCACTGCTGCTACTGCCCTCCTTGCCCATAGCTAGCTCACCTTGGCCTTGTTCTGGACAGGCAGATACAGCTTGAACTCAGCTGGGAGCTCATCCTCAGAGTACAGCCGGTCCGAGAAGTACACCCGTCGGATGCGACAGTTGGCATGTATCTAAGAGTCAAAGTAAAGAGAATGAGTCCTTTTTCCTCCACATCCAGCTTTGCAGTCACGCAGCAGTGTGGATTCCTCGGCTCAGCAGCCTGCACCACCGTTAAGTCCTTCCAGCTTGCCCATTGCTGCTAGATGGTCTGTCTCTCCTGCCCCAGCACCCCCGTTACTTTCCCCCTAGCAGCTCCACTCTTCCCCAGGCTACAGGTATGGGGACAACATGCCACAGCACGCCAGCTCTTCTTGCTGTTATGTGGACCAAAGTCTAACCAGTCAGCCAAAATCCTTCCTTGTTTTGCAAGGAAGGAGACCTATTTTGGCTACCCCACTGTAAGTGTCCTGGCCTAAGCCTTCTCAGGAGGCCTCACCGACTCTCTGAATCTAGCAGAACATAAGAGAAGAAACACTGGCCCACACCCTCTGCTTTGCGGTAGCTGCTCTCTCCAGTGACTGAGGCTGTCTCAAGAAGCATGACCAACCTCCAGCATCTCTACCAACTGAGATCTGTCTTGGTTGCTTCATAGCAAGGAGTTCTTTGCTGTGGACCTACCTCTGCTTCTCCACAGGTATCAGCAACAGCAAGGAAGACAAATCTCAACCTGCTGCATTTTTAACGCTCCCTCTCTAGGGCCAATCTGAGGTCATGAATGAGACCGTCCAGTCTGTGCTGCCTCCACTACCAGCTGGAGTCACTCCAGTCTCCCTCGTGGGTGTGACAGAAGCCAGACATTTCCCAGGTAGGCTGTTTGCTGATCTCAGGGTAACCCCACCAGGAACCGCAGCAGTCTCTCCCATCATACTAAGGAACAGGCATGCTCAAAATAACACATGCCACTGGACACAGTAAATGTGAATCCCTAGCACAAGAAACAAGTTACATGTCCTCAGCAGGAACAAACACTGCCTCATTTCCGATTCAAGAGACTCAGTCTTCACTGAGACTTCCTTCGAAGGGTCCCTCCATCTGCACTAGGAAAGAAGCCTAACCAGGGGTATGTAAGGAACGTATCACCCTGCATTGGTACGGTGCTTCCACCTGTCCCACTGCTGCCCAGTACACTTGGACAGTACAGCAGCACACAGCTAAGTCCAAGCTAGCATCCACCCAGGACATATGGCACACTGCAGAGAGCTTGAGGTGGACTGTGACTCTTGACAGCCAGCAAGAGAAACAAGGTGGAAATGGACTCCTTCATCCCTGTCTAGCCTGGTGACATGAGGCAGCATCAAGACCTCCACTATCTCAGTCGTGCCTTTGCTCTCCCAGCTCTGCAAAGAGCTGGACTGGCGGAGGAACCAGATGGGGCTAAGCCTGGATTCGCAACCTCCAGCAAGGCTGTCCCAGCTAGCAAGAAGACTACCAGGTTGGTTCCTGCGGGTAGGACATTCCTGCTGCTTACCTGAACTCTTAGGGTCTCAATGTAATTTGTCCCATAAGCCCGGCGTGTGAAGTCCGAGAGGTTGAACTGGATTTGGTTCCAGCCGTCGTCCAGCCGCATGGGCATGGTGCAGATGAAGGGCTTCACCCGAGTCGTGCTCTGGTAGTTACTGGCCCGGAAGCGCCGGCGTACGTTCTTGTCATCCAGCACCTGGGGCAACGAAGAAAGGCTGCTGACCCTGACGACAGAGGCCTCCAGCTCCCGAGACAGCATCTGTTCTAGATTCAGGCTCCACTTGTCTCTGAGATGGGGCTCTCCTACTCTCACCTCCTCGTTTTGCAGCATAAGTATTTTTAACAGCAAACAGACCCACTTTCAGGAATAGCTGCTATGTCACGCTTGTGAGCTGACTGATGGGCTTGACAAGGTGAGCTTGCGACTGTTCGCAGAAGACCCAGTACAGCCCTGATAGCACAACTGCTTTGGGGACCGCATGCGGCTAGGGTCAAAGTTCCAGTACGAGCGCAGGCCCCCTGGCAGCTTCCTCACTAGTCCCTGAAGGGACTCCCCACTCTGCCCTCCTCACCTGCACTTCAAAAGTGAAGTATTTCTTCAGGTTCTTGATGATCATCACTAGGAAAGGTAGTTTGATGCCCAGGGTCTTCTTTGGATCAGCAGGGCATGTGATGTATGTGGTACTAAGAGGGACAGAAAAATGCTTTAGGATCTCACATGGCACAAAGCACACAGTCCCAAGTCCCAAGACTTTCACTTGACCTAATGCAATCTTGGAGGACAGGCAGGAAGACAGAGCTGTGACCATAAGATCTCAGCAACAATCAGGGCTTTCTGTAACAGGAGGGACAATTTCAGAGGTAAGCTGCAGGGAGAACAAGCTAAAAGGCCCAAAGACGGCATTTCAAACCCAGCTTTTCCCACCCAGTTCGGGAAACACCTTCTTGAATGGCTTCACCTCCCTCATTTCAAGGCTATGTCAGCACTGTTTCTTAATACAACCCCCTTACCCGAGAAGGTAGAGCTCCCCAGAGCACAGCAGAAGCCCTGTGTGCTGTATATAGCTGGGAAGACAGAGGTCACAAGCCCTACAAGTAGACGTCATGTCTGGCAAGTTCTGTATCAACACATCCTGGGAGGAAGAGCAGCGCTGGCGCAGCCTGCCTGCAGGAGAGGAGTCTCTGCTCCCTTATAAGGAGCACCCTGCTCCAAAACAGCCCGCGGCTGCGGGGACGCGGAGCCTGCTAACGGAGGAGCCCCCATCTTCCTCCCCAGTTGGTGGGGACAAGGTGGCTAAGTGAAGCAACATAAGCTATCTGCCTCAGAAATCTCCCTCTGACCCTCCTCTCTGCTGTCAGGAGCAGCTGTCACACGTGAAGAGCAGCAGAGCAGGCCTCAGACAATAAAGATACAGAAGGCAGAGGGCTGCTTTCTCAGTAACTGGTACTGAGTGGGAACCAGGTACCAAATACATCATTTGTTCCCAAGTGATGGAAAAATAAAAGGACTCTCCCTTCAGTCCCACTGAGGATGACAGGGAATTCCACAAGTATATCCAGGAAGAGGTCATTGCATCGCACCTCTCCTAAAAGAAAGGGCTGAGAGAGCTGGGTCTGTTCAGCCTGGAGAAGAGGAGGCTCAGGGGGATCTCATCAATGTCTATAAATACCTGAAGGGAGGGTGCAGAGAGGACAGAGCCAGGCTATTTCCAGTGGTGCCCAGTGCCAGGACAAGAAGCAATGGGGACAAACTGGAGCACGGGAGGTTCCTTCTGAACTTCAGCAAGCATTTTTGTGCTGTGCAGGTGACGGAGCACTGGCACAGGTTGCCCAGAGAGGTTGTTGAGTCTCCCTCCTTGGAGGTCTTCATAATCCATCTGACATGGTGTTGGGCAAGCTGCTCTGGGTGGCCCTGCTGGATCAGGGGGTTGGACCAGATGACCTCCAGAGGTCCCTGTCAGCCTCACCCTCTGTGATTCTCAGAGGCACGGTACGCTGCCAGAGAGGCAGCAGCGATCTGACCCCAGATTATTTCCTTCAGTTTACGGACAAAGAGACCATGGTAGAGCCTGAAGAAATGTCTGCTGGGCACCGACATCTTTCACTCAGCTTCAGGACCAAGCCCCCAGGGCACGCTAGGGCAGAAGCAGCCCTCTCCTACCTGACATTAGTTCCTTCAATCTCCAGCACCAGTGACTGGATGTCATTATCGGTGATTCGTTTGATATGGCCATTGCGCACCTGAAAGAGAAGCGGGTTAGACATTATTCAAGAGAGAAATCAAGAGACACATGGACAAGGGGAAAAAGATGCTGGGAAGACCCCTCTATATTCAGTTGGCTCCTACTGCCCTGGACATCTCTGTTTCCAAGATTTGATCACCACCCCAAAGCGCCAGGCCCCCAAGGCAGAGCCTGTGGCTGCACGAAGACTGAGTGCAAGACATGAATTTATTCAACCATGCTACAGTGAACACAAGTGACTCAAGCCTCATGTAAAACGCCCAAACAAACAAAAGGAACAATGTCAGAGCAAGAGCAATCCAAAGTGCGATACGATAAGGGGTAAAAGCAAGCATGGGCAGCACAGATGCAAGCAAAGGGAGCGTCCAGCAGCCACCAGCCACCACAGGGCCTCAGCCTATTGCTGGGCACAGCCGGCTGCCTCTGCGGAAATGCAGGACCAGGCGTGGGCTTGGGTCAAACTCTTGACAAACACAGAGCACACGAGCACAGAGCCATCGTCTGCTCTGCTAAGGGGCACAGCCAGCTCCCCACAGAGCTCAGGAAGGCCAGGCAGGAACCAGGAGCCAACACAAAGTTATTTTTCTCCACAAGCAAGATAGCTGAATCCCAGGGCCTAAGGATTTATTTCTTTAACGAAGCAGCTCTCTTCCCATCAAATTAATCTCAGTTTAAAAGGTACTTTTGCTAATTAAGCCTTCCTCAATGCTAGATCAGCAAATTGCATCTCCTTCCAATTTCACAAATTAATTTCTTTAGCACCTATCACCACCGCTAATATTCAGGATACATTAAGCTTCTAATGGGATGGTTCCAGTCGGGAGCCACAAAATGATTTACAAGTTTGGCCATTTATCTTCAAAGTTCATTTCTTCATAGGGACCTACCTGGGTGATGTTGCACACATTGCTGGAAGAGAGAGAAGCGCTGAAGCAGCCCACCTCCCTGCCTGCCTCTTAGTGGCTCAGAGAAACCACTAAGTGGTTTCATGAAATCTCAGCCTGGATCACCCAACCCCTGCTGCTAAGTGCCGGAGTGCAGCTTGTCCAGCCAGACTGCTCTCAACCCTGCTCTGAGCCCACGCAAATGCTTCCAGAAAGCATTAAGCTCAGAGAGAGGATCCTCACAGGGAAACCGTATCAAAACCTTTGCATCAAATGCAGCACCTGGGGGTTTATAAGTCTGTTCAGGAAAAAACAACCACACAAGATCTGGACTCCATGCCTTTTTCCACTCTCCCCCTTACCTGCGCCAGCACCTTTTTTTTTTCCCCTAAATCATCAGCCCAGCAGAAGCCCCATGTACCTCTCTCTATTATAAGCGGTAACTAGCATAAAGGAAGTTAAATCCTGTAACCCACAGGGGTGTAGCATGCTGACTTAACACCAGGAAATAACCCTGCCCAAGCACGACACAGCAGCATGGAACAAAGGCTGCCTCCGCGCCGTGCAGGACAGCTTTCACCAGGGGTAGCCTATGGCTCCATGCACAAGAAGGTTCGAGCTTGGACTTCTCCGGGAAGGCCAGTAACAGTACAGCTAAACATGCTTTAAACTGATTACTCAGCAGTGCTTCCATCTGCCACCTGGTCGCCTTCCTTAGCCTGTGGAAGGCTTCCCTTCCCCAGCCTGTGGAAGGCTTCCCTTCCCCAGATTACAGAGACAATGAAAAGAAGCAACTCTTCTTCCTCAGCACGGCCAGAAAGAGGATGAAAGAAACAGAAAAGAGAGGAGATACTCCCAGTAGCGGCTCTGTGATATCCCCCATCTTGAGGGGCTTTCCTCTACCTCACAGCGAGGCAGAATGGTCTGATTTCAGAAATTTTAAAAAGATAAACACAACACTCCACATCTCTACTTGGCTATTATTTTCTAGCTGCCTTAAGTCTACGAAGGTGGATTTTTGGAGCTGGTAGAAAGGGTAGTAGCCTTCTTAGGACAGAAAATTCCTTCGTTTCCTCTGAATTCGGATAACCAGGAAGTTACGTGCTGTCTAAGGACAAGCTGAAAAAGCTCATTTCACAGATGTGTATCCCGAACCTCTCAGGGTTTAAAGGGAGCAGCAGCTCCAGACAATTCATTGTCTCTTAACACACGAATCTCCTACAGCTGTCATTGCTGCTAGCCACACTCGGCCAAGGTAACAAAGGCCAAAGGAGAGCAAGCCAGAGCGGCACGGTCCAAGGCCGACCTCTGGAGGCTTGCTCCCGAATTGCTGCCATCGCCATCAGATGATGATGGGCTTGTGCGAGGCTGGAGCCACACCAGCAGCTGTGAAACATGGCTGGCGCCATCGCCACCAGCCACGGCAGGCGAGGAGAGGCAGCAGAACAAGAGGCAGGAGCAGAGGCTGCCCGGCTTGGCTGCTGGCGCACGCAGACCCGGGGGGCGGCGAGCGGTGCCGACCGCTGCACTCCAGGCGCAGAAATCTGGGGCCACCCAGACGAAGACGCCGTGTGAGGGAAGCAAAGGAGGGTGCCCACATTACCGAGTCAGAAGGGCTGCAAGAGTCCCTGATAACACTGTGATAAGGAGCTCTCAACCCCCACCACGTCCATCAGGGAAATTGCTATCTGCATCCCGGTGGCAGGACACTCATTTGGTGCTCAGGTGGGTATCGAACGCTGGCTGACCTCGCATCCTCCCAGCAGCATTTGAAATTGCTATGATATTCTGCCTTGACTTGCCAGCAGAACAAACGGAAAGTCCGCACAAGGATTGATAGGTCTGATAAGCTCCATCAAGCCATTCCCCTTTGCTCTGCGGAAAAGCATCAGCGGGTCTCCTGGAGATCGGCAAGCGTGTCTCCACACGCTGGCTGAGGGACAACGGTGGCAGGACGCTGCAGGAACAAACAGAGGGCTCTGAGCTCCACACAAAAGGCAAACAGAAACCCTCTCACTCACAGACGGGTCTCCAGGAGAGGCTCAGCAGCAGAGGAAGGCAGCCTCGGTGGTGCTGCCGGAGGGCCCTGGGGCAGGACGCTGATGGCTGGGAGGGATGGGGCTCGACAGGTCTCACTGCCAGGGCCTGCCCAGAGCTTACATGCTGTGGGGAAAAGGGGGAGGAGGGCAGGACCGTATCTGGCCCCATAGAGGGACACTATGGACTCTCACGCGGCACAGCAAAGCAAGGCTCTTAGTGCCCTGCTTCAGCCTCTAGTCAAATGAAGAAGCCTTCACATCCTACTGCCTCCATCAAGGCAAGTGGTGGGTGTCCTACAAGGGCCAGACAAGCCATGCTTGACATGCTTTCCCCATGTCACAAAGGCTTCAGATTCCCCACGTTTTTCACTGGGAGGACTGGGGGGGAAATCACCATCTGCTGATAATTTTGCAAAGACAAGAAAGGCCACATTAGGACGTGTGGGGGTGGGAGGCATGCCCAGCAGCGGCAGAAGAGGGCTGAAGTGCCAACAGAGCACCACCATGCTGCAGGGACCATGGCTCAGGGGGAGCTTGTGGTGATTCTTCTCCCTGACACATGCAGACCTCAGACAGACACTGCCATGGGCTGTTCGCTGCAGGGACACACTTTTGCTGCTGGCTGGATCCACACCAGCCAAGAAACAGCCTTGCTCAACTTAAACAGCAGAGATCCTTGAATGATAGACTAGCCTGAGATGGAAAGGACCCCCAAAGACTCAATGGAGTCCAACTCCTGGCTCCACACACGACCACCTAAAAATCAAACCATACGTCTGCAGATCAAATTATATGTTAAAGCACTGTTCAAACGCTTCTTGAACACCAACAGGCTTGGGTACCGTGACCGCTTCCCCTGGGGAGCCTGTCCCAGTGCCCAACCCCCAACACGGTGAAGAACCTTTCCCTAACCCCCAGCCTGACCCTCCCCTGTCCCAGCTCCATGCCGCTCCCTCAGGTCCTGTCGCTGTCCCCAGAGAGCAGAGCTCAGCGCCTGCCCCTCCGCTCCCCTCGTGAGGGAGCTGCAGGCCGCCATGAGGCCTCCCCTCGGCCTGCTCTGCCCTGGGCTGAGCAAACCCAGGGACTCCAACGGCTCCTCAAGCATCACGCCCTCCACACCCTACGCTATCTTTGTAGCCCTCCTCTGGATGCTCCCTGGTAGTTTTATGTGCTTATATTTTGATGCCCAAACCTGCACCCAGTCCTCAAGGTGAGGCCGCACCAGTGCGGAGCAGAGCAGGACAATCCCTTCCCTCACCAGCCAGCAGTGCTGTGCCTGAGGCACCCCAGGACACGGCTGGCCTTTTTGGCTGCCAGGGCACACTGCTGGCTCATCTTCATTTTTGTAGTATTAATTACCATCAAGTTTTCTCCCCTTCCCGATGCCCCAGCCCCAAATAACCCTCTCCAGTAGAAATGCCAGAGCTGTATGATTCTTGGGATGTCTGTGTTCGGACAGATCATCATTTCCCCATGAATAAAAAACTGGAAAAATCCTCACAACCTTTGATCACATACTCACTTCAGGCCTGCTCACTTCTCCAATACGGACTGCGGTTGGCAGTCATTATGCTTGCCTGCTGTGAAAGCACCCAGCCCAGCAGTGGACAGCCCGGGTACAGGCTGTGTCCGCATGCCTCCAGCACGCCGGCACGCACGGTGCCCTGCCAGCAAGCGCACGCTGCCCAAGCCAGACACTGGCTTGCCCCGCTGCTGCAGACCTGGCGACTCCTGCATCAAGCCGGAGAGGCTTCCTCAGCAGCGTGGCAGCCCCAAACCATCAGTGGCACTTCCCTCGGTGTACGTTCACACAGCCCGTGCACCGCCCAACAAACAGAACCGCAGCACAACCTGGGGTTCTGGAGGAGCTGTGTAGAGGTGATGGCCAAGCATGGACCTGCAAGGACTCCTCTCTCAGCTCCAACATGTCCTAAGCGCCACCCTTTGCCTCCTGCTGCTGTAAACGCACCAAGGGTGTTAGAACAGCAGCGACGAAGCTGTTACAAACCCACAACCTCAACCCATTTTAAATGCAAAAGTGAATGGAAAGACTGAATGCACTGACATCCGCAGGTAAAGAGGTCAGAAAACCCACCCCAATTTCACCCCACACCTTTGTGAGCAAGGCAGTCTTCCCAAGAAGCTGGTCCAAGCTAGAGGTGCTTCCTGAGGACAGAGGCCTGAGCAGGACAAGCACTCGCGCGTGGCTCTGCTGCTCACAGGGCGTGGGGCTGCTGTGACCGTGGTGCTAAGGACCGGCTGCACAGAGGCACTACAGCGGGTGACAAAAAGCAGCCTGCACACACACACATAGGTGCTGCTCTTGGCAACAGCACTGCAAACTCTGCGTTAATCTTCTCTGGCCAGCGTGGTCAGGCCTTGTGTACAAACAGACATTGCTTATGTAAACCCCACGAGCCCAGCTCCCGCTGCACGCCCCACAAGCTGCACGGACACGGTAGTGCCACCACGCACACGGCAGTTCATGCTGCTTCAGGTCTCCACCACAACCTCCTCCTCAGAGCAGGGCCAGACCGGGCTGCCTACGGCTTTACCCAGGCTGGAGACACGCTGCGTCCCTCTGCGTGCTGGCCTTGCATCGCACAAACAAGCTGCCGACCCCTTTTTAAAGCCAGAGGCGTTCACGCAGAAGCCCTAAGACAGGCACATGGGAGCAGCCAGCCCATGCGAGGCAGCCCGGTGCTCCCTGCCCGCGGGGAGGAGGCTGTGCCGGCTGTGCCTGTCCCCGTCCCCGCTCGGTCCCTGCACCAGCCCTCTCAGGGCAGCACACAGCCCCGCCGAGCCGCCGCGGGGGCCTCTGCTCTTTTCCAGGCCACCAGAGACCCAGGTTAGGCCGGAACGCGAGGGGCTGAACGCGCCTGGGAGCGGGGAGCCTGCGGGGGGATACAGCCGGGGGGGGGGGGGGGGGCAGCGCAGGTACCCCGAGGACGGGCCGGGGGGGGGGGGGGAAACGCGACGCGGCGAGGCTCGGGAGGGGGAACCCCGCCGGTTTGCGGCACGCAGGGGCAGCGCCGCCCTCGGCTCGCCCCGGCCCCGCCGCCCCCGCCCCGCTCCGCACCTTCTTGTCCCAGATCTGCAGCGGCTTGCTGCCGATGCTGTAGAGCACCGAGAGGAACCCGCTCTGGAACGTGTTCTTGAACATGGCGGCGGGGCCGGGGCCGCCGCTCCGCGCAGGGACGCAGCAGCAGCAGCAGCAGCAGCAGCGCCGCCGGGATCGGGGCCGGGGCCGGGGCCGGTGCTGCCGGGTGGCGGCGCCGCCGATCCCCGAGGCTCCGCTCCCCGCGCAACGCCGCTTCCGGGGGCGGCGCTGCCGGGGCAACGGGGCCGCGGCCTGGGCGCGGGGCCCGGCGTTCGCCCCCCCCGGGGGTGGCGGTGCCGGGGGTGGGGTGCCGGGGGTGGTGCCGCCCTTCGGGAGCTGCGGGGACACCCGCACACCCCGCGCCTGCCGGGGAAGCCTCCTGCAGGTCTCTCCTGGCGGCGTTCCCTCAGGCGGCTCTTCGGGCCGCTGTTGTCACAGGATCGCAGGCTGGGTTGGGTTGGAAGGGACCCTTGAAGGGCACCCAGTCCAACCCTCTGCCGTCACCAGACCGTGTTGCTCAAAGCCCCGTCCGACCCAACTTTGAACAGTTCCAACGACGGGGCATCCGCTTCTTCTCTAGGCAGCCTGTCCCAGCGTGTCACCACCCTCATCGTGAAAATTTCTTTGTTATATCCCCTCTAAATCTACCTTCTTTTAGTTTAAAGTGCCCCTTGTCCTGTCACTGCAGGCTCTGCTAAAGACTTCTTGTCTTCCTTATAAGCCCCCTTTATTTATTGAAAGCCTGCCACAAGGTCTCCCCAAAGCGTCCTCTTCAGGCTAAACAACCCCAGCTCCTTCAACCTCTCCTCACAGGAGGGTCCTCCAACATTTTTGTGGCCCTCTGGACCTGCTCCAACATTGCTCCATCGTGGTGTGGAAATCGCAGAATCACAGAATTGTAGGGTTGGAAGGGACCTCAAGAGATCGTCGGGTCCACCCACTGACACCAGAGACACCTGTCATGAGGCAGACCAGGAGGAAGGCAGGCAGGGAAGGAAATCTCTCAAACACAGCAGCAGCAGCGGCGCTATCTATCACCACAAAGACCCCACCTTCTGCTTGGTGCTCTGGGCCGCGCAGAGGTCTCCTCCCCGAGCCAGCAGCTCCAGTGGCTGGCTTGTTTGTGCTGGCATGTGCAGACCCGTGGCCACCTGGTGGCCTGGATTTGTGGGTTAATGGACAGAGGCATCATTGCCCTTCTAGAGCAGCTCCATCTCCTGGGTCTAGGAATATGGACGGCACGGCCACTGAAGGACTATGCTCTCTGTTGGGTTGCGGGCAGTCTGCCCGGGGCCACTGGCATCTGCAGAAGTACCCAGCTCAGTGCATGCAGAGACAGGCACCAAAACCAAGGCATAAATGACTTTCCAAAGTAACAGTGGAGGCAAGAGCGCAAAGTGTCTTCCCATGAGTGTAGGGAACAGGTGACGCGATGTGGCTGAATGCAAGAGCAAGGGATTCTCCCTCTCTGCCCTTCACCAGCTGTCTCTGCTTAAGCCAAAATGGTGCCACTACCCTTCACTGATGCTGATGAGCAAAATCCTCTGCAGTCAGGTTTTATGAAACCACTTGCACAGGAGTACATGGGTGGGTAGAGTCCTATCCCTGCAGTGTCTGTGCTGTCTGGCTGCCAAGGTACCATTTATTTGTTCAGGAAATCTCTAAGGCACAAAGACAAGAGCCAAATCCATTTCATCTTCAGAAGCAATCCTTATCTGAGCACGAGCAAGACGTGTCAGCTTACATTGTATAACCCTATTTTTTCATGCTGTTTACGTACTCCTTTTAAATTGTTATTGCTTTCAGCTCTGGCCTAGCTTCCAGTGGGAAGTGTTAGCTGTTGGATTGTGTCCATCGTCATGCTCTGAGATAAGGGAGCCATCAACAACTCTTGGGTCTTACTGAATGACTACAAAGAAACGTTTTTGTCTTTTTCTGAACTGGGATAAGATGCGGTGCCTTGCCAATGTCAGGGGAGGCTGATGTACAACTTTACTGTTGTGAAAATGCTTTTACATATAGACAGAGCCTTGCACAACTGAAGAGGCTTAACAGGGACAGCTTGAGCTAGAAATTGCATTTTTAAACAGAACTATATTACATTTCTACCTGCTGAAATAATGGCTATAGCGTCTACCTGCAATGCACAGACACTAAATAGCATACAATTTATCATCCTGCATCAGTTTGATAGCTGTGCTGTTTAACTCCAGGGCCCTGGATAGCTGTTGTTGCTACAAAATACCTCCTTCAAATCCCACTGGTGATCACATCCTTTGCCAGTTGTGCTTGTCTCTCCCTTGGGCCACAAATGCTCCGACTGTGTCAAATGTACAGTCCCTTGTAGCACCTGGGATAGCAGTGCTTTCTCCTCCGTTTACAATTCCACACTATCAGGCTGTTAATTCTTACACAAACAAGTAGAGCACATAAAAGCAAGGCATGATTTAGAAATTATCAGCTATACCTTGTCAATGGTTTGGAGTACACTGTATGGAGTACATGATTAAATAACTTGTTCCCTTAATTAGATGGTAAGAGACAACTGGGACAAATATCCAGCTGTCATTCCTGAACAGCCTGCTCATTCACATGCTCTCCACTTACCATTTTAATGTCGTGTTTTGCTGCAAGGGATGTACGTGGAATATGTTGCAGTTTCAAATTGTCTCTATTTCTAAGTAAATTCTGAAGAAAAATAATACCTGTCGTCTCTCCTTCCTTAGGGCATGTGCAGGCCGAAGGAGAGGGCAGAA
The DNA here is from genome assembly GCF_040182565.1 of Anser cygnoides. Classification (NCBI taxonomy): domain Eukaryota; kingdom Metazoa; phylum Chordata; class Aves; order Anseriformes; family Anatidae; genus Anser; species Anser cygnoides. The sequence continues at coordinate 11,586,339 of NC_089884.1, forward strand.
ACAAAGATGGCATGTTAGCATAATGGGAAGTCAACACAAATTAACAGCCAAGGCCGGCATTCAGAAAGCGGTCTCTGGGAGATGTATTTTGATGGGACTTGCACGCTGATGTTATCCACCTGGAAGATCACTAGCAAGGTGCTGACATTCCTTCCTGCCCCATTCCTCATTCCCAGGGTGTAGAGGAACTGAATTTTGGGGAGTACACAGAGGAAAAGCCCCCTTTTAAGAGAACAATCTGGTCCAAGAAGTGAGCAGCTCCAAAAATAGTTGTCCACTAAAGCATTTCCTGCCCTTCAGAGTTCCCAGCAATCTGATGCCTTCAGAGGAATAAGATCTTCAGGAAACTCCTGAAATGTTTCTCCTCTGAAGCTTCACATGGCTGGATGCAGTTACTGGAGCCAAACATAGCAGCTCTCTCTAGTATCAGCAAGCCTGTGCTTGCCTTGGGGCACACGCTCCGGGTTCATGGCCTGGGAAATCCTAACCAAGGCCAATGCCCTCTCAGCATAAGCCATCGCTGGAGAGCAGAGCAGTTTGTTAGCGCTGCATGTCCCAGTGGGCCTGCTGAAAGGATAGTGCTCAGACTGTAAATCCAGAACCAAATTCAGTTGGTACCTCTGTGAGCCAAAAGCCTTCACTGCATGGCAAAACAAGAGCAAAGCAATGACTTCTGCGAGGACTATGGGACCCTGGAATCTGCCCAGATGACGCCAGCCATCTCCCCCAGCTTGGATTTTCCTCTGGGAGTGGGACTGGGTGAAGGGCTGCTGTAATGAGGAAACCAAAAAGGGAATTAGGAAGGAAATGCACAGCCACAACACACAGGAAGGCAAGGTGTGTAAGCAGCTTTGGATGCTGAAGGAACTTGGATGAAGGCTGTTGAAGACTTCGGGCCTCATGCTGGCTGAACTATGAACACTGTAGGAGGAAACAGAGGAAACTCGGCTGCTGATAAGCAAGGGATCAGAAAAGAAAAGCGGAGTGGAGAGGCAGTGTGTGCAGAAGGCAGTGCCAGCATGGGCTGGAGCTCTTTGTCAGAGAAAGTCAAGGAAGTGGGACATGCCCCCACGGTGGCATTGCAAGGTGCAAGAATGAACAAAACCTTTCTGACTCTGGAGAAACCTAAGACAAGAAATGAGCTGGCAAATAAGAGTTTATTTTTGACAAACAACAAGAATAAAAAAGGAAAATGCTAGTCACTAGGAGCATCCTTTAGAGACCAACTGTTCTCTAACAGCAGGCAGGCAGCAAGTGGGGATGGAAAGCAAGCCCCAGCAGTGTCAGGAGAGGGATGGATGAAGTGGCAATAGCACTCTTATATAGAATCATAAACTATCCTGAGTTGGAAGGGACCCACAACAATCATCAGTGTCAACTCCTGGCTCCACACAAGACCACCACCATGCTGCAGGGACCATGGCCCAGTGGGAGCTTGTGGTGCTCCTTCTCCCTAACACATGTAGACCTCAGACAGACACTGCAATGGGCTGTTCCCTGCAGGGACACGCTTTTTTTCAGGGACATTTTGTCTAGAAGGATACTATAAGAGAGAGTTTCAAAAGTTTTGCTAAAAATGAAAAGTCACATCTACTGGCTTCCCTTGGCCAACTTGGTAGGTAACCTCGTCAGAATCTGCAAAGGGAGAGTGCAGCGAAGACAGAGCCAGGCTCTTTTCAGTGGTGCCCAATGCCAGGACACAGAGGCACTGGGAACAAACTGGAACACAAGAGGTTCCTTCTGAACATCAGGAGGCACTTCTGTGCTGTGTGGGTGACGGAGCACTGGCACAGGTTGCACAGAAAGGTTGTTGAGTCTCCCTCCTTGGAGATCTTCAAAAACTGTCTGGAGATGGCCCTGGGTACCCTGCTCTAGGTGTCCCTGCTTGAGCAGAGGGGTTGGACCAGATGACCTCCAGAGGTCCCTTTCAACCTTAACTATTCTGTGACTCTATAAAAGTAAATTGAGTTAATTATGTAGATCAGCACAGCCCTTCACTACCTTGCGTATGAGGGCTATCACTAGGAACTGACTTGAACTTACCTGTACTGTTTACGTCAAGGTTACCTACCACATACCATCAGGTACACATCCACGTCTGACTCCATGCCAGCACACGTCCAAATGTGATACCATGAGAAGAGTGGTGGCAAATTTCCACAGCTACTCACAGGCTTCATGCAAAGGCCAGCTCCTGTATTTCCACCTCAGCTGCTGCACAGGGACAGCACAGAGCAGCACTGTGTGCTCCTGTGCCAGCAGGACCCATGGTTCACCTTTCCCACCCATGGTTCACCTTACCCAAAGTCCCCTCCTGGGACCCTGGGTCTGACCTTCATACAGAGCCTTGTTTTAGAGGTCTCTTCAGCCTGGGAACCTTCAGTTACTGGGGCACAGAGGAAAAAACACACGGGGAGTGAAGGAGTGGGGCAAGACAAGAGAAATGACCACGTATAGAGTCCAGTAGAAGGATTAGACAAGAGTTTCAAGTAGTTCAGAGTTCAAGTTAACATCCAGCCCTCAACACTGGCTTAGAAGTGAAGGCTGCCTGCCGTGGCAGCGCTGAGAGGGAGGAGGAGGAGAGTCTCAGCCCGGGACAGAGGAAGAGAAGGGAGCTCCTGGAGTGCTGTGACAGCCAAGAACTAGCCCCGTGGGTTGGAAGAAGTGGGTACCAGCATCAGAACCCAGTCTGCCATCCAGACAGGCACCTCCAGAAGAGCATGGGGGTCTGAGAAGGAATGCTCCTAAAGGTGTCAAGTGGCCCCTTTTGCCTCTGCTCTCGGAGACTGTACTACCAGCTGCTCATGCTCTCCTTGCTGAGCCCACCCTGGCAGTCCACAGGGAAAGGCTTTTGCTGCAGGCATCCTTCAGCACAGCTGGTCCTGCCCCCCAGGGCTCCCTCCTCACTGAATACTCCTCATGTGCTTCTTTTAAAACTTTTATTCAACAATATAGAATTCTTTCAATTATAATATAGAACCGTCCATCACGATGATACATCCCCTGCCACCCCCAGACCTTGGCAGAGCCTGGGGCAAGCTGGCTAACCACAGTCCGTCAGAGGCTGGGAGGGGGAACAGCCGGGAGAGTGGAGGTGGAGGAAGGAACGACTAACCAACAACCGCTTTGCACAACCTTCACGTTTCCGTGCTTTCTGGGTCAGGAGGAGATCAACAGGGAACCAAAGGCAGAAGAACCTTTTACGCTTGGACAGAAGGGCTGTGTTCATAAGAAGGTGAGTGCCATCCAGCCAGGCACGCTGCCCCACTCAGCCCTGCCCGGGCTGCACAGTCTGCCCGCCGTCACTCTACGCGCGCCGGTAACGGTTCTCATTCTGCTTATGGAAAATTGGGAGCAACAGCACCGGACCTGGGGAGAGACAGGAGGAGGGAAGTGAGTGTTGCAGGATGCTACCTGCACAACAAAAAGCTCCTCTGGCCCTGGTGGCGAGGAGATGGGCAGGTGCTCTGCCCCACGTCATGCCATGCCACACCGCTCCCAGCCAGGCCCAGCCATCCGATCCACTGACCCCCAGGACACGGGGACAGCAGGGATCTCAGCCTGCTTTAGAACAGGCGGCAGGGCGAGCAGGGAAAGCAGGGCTGAGCAAGGCAAGGGAGAGCTGCAGTCCAGCAAGGCAGTGCTTTCACAGGCAGCCAGACACAAGTTCATTTTTTTTTTCTCTCCCCAACCTCCTGCAGTGTCTCCCTCTGCTGCCTCAAACACCTCTAGCCCTGCTAATGGCCTCCGTTATGTAACACCACTGCAAGAGGCACCACCTCTGCCAGAAACCTAGGGCCATGCCAGCTGAAAGGCCAGGACACACCAGGGCTCTCCTGCACAGCGTGGCAGCAGCCTGCCAGATGCAGGAGAAAGGGTACAAGGCTGCGTGTTACCCGGACTCCTCCCTTCCTAGGGATGAGACATCAACTCTTTCAGCTCCTGGCTGTCCCTACAGGCAGGGCCACACTCTGGTAAGATCCAGAGGAAAGAAGAGCTGATGAGCACAGAGGAACCAGCCTGAGCTGCAGCCAAGTGTACGCACCATCACAGGAGTGGTAGTCGGGAGGCTCCATAGGCTAAAACCACTTATTTCCCTCTGGAGGAACGGGTCACAGCTTTTCGTGCCCTAAAACCAGTGTAGGGACATGGGGAGATTCAGGGCAGGTTGTTGTTGCCTCTCTGGTCAATGCAACCAGGGAAAGATATCTGTTTCGGACCCCCTGCTAAGGAAGGCATCTCTTTTCCTCTGCTTGAATGTTCCCAGAAAGCATTTCTGTCCATAGTTCAGAGGGACAGAACTGCTGCTTCCTGAAGCGCTTCCTGAAGCATCACCTTGGAACTTCTCCATCAGGTTTGGACACTGTCAAGCATCATATGTAACCATTAACATCTTTCACCTATGGAACTTCCTCCAAGGAACTGTCTTCTTCTTCATGCCTCTTCTGCCTTGGCCAACACCTGAGAGCTAGAAGACAGGCAACTCTGGAGCACAGCAGCTTGGGTAGACTATGAGAAATGTCCACTCCTGACTTCCAATTCAATACTTGTTTAAAAGCAGTTCTGAATCTGATGTTAAAATCCCGAAGCTGCCCCTACTGGTGACAGCAGAGCTTAAGAACACAAGAGACCTCAATGTCCCTCAGGTCAGGCAGCCCGGAGGCAGGGCAGAGGGAAGGTCAGAGGGCTGGGAACACTTGCTGAAGACTTAAGCAGCATCTGCAGGAGAGTTCAGGTTAGTGAGGGCCCCGCAGCGTGGCAGCATCACCAACGTCAGACAGCTCCTCAGCCTGGCCACCGATAATGGAGCTCATGCACTTGTCACTTCCTGGGGTAGGAGCACACCTTCAGAGAAAGGCATCCACCTGGGCTGCGAGGAGATAAGCATGTGGGTACACGCATGGCGAATCCACGGCTTCCAGCCACACATCAGTGACATGTTACACGTCTGTGACAGTCTGAGACCAGCACCTGGGCACTGGCTGTTCGAGTCCCACGTACCACAAGCGCTGCCTCCCACGATGCACCGACACCTCACGCCTGCCCTGCAGCCCCACAGAGGACAGCAAAACTCTCACGGCTGATGGCGTGAAAGACTGCAACCAATAACTAAAGAGATCCCAAAATATTCAGAAGAGGCGGGGTAGAAAAAGCCAACCCGAACTCTTTCTCTTTCTGGCTATCCCACAGATTTGAGACAGCAGACGTTCAGACGTATAGATATTTATTGGTTTCAGTGAATTATACAAATGGATTGACCTGCTATCGATGTCAATAGAACTTTATTGGAATATGGAATGTAAACAGATGTTTCAAATAGAAACATTGCAACCTTATAAAAAATTAACTATTTCAACAATGCCGCAGAAGGAAATTCTGTGTTTAGGTGCTGGTGGGAAAACACTATCTCCAGCTTCTAGGTTTGAGCATCACCAGAACCACTTGATGAAATTACACACAGAACAAGTAGAGGAGGCAACTGTGAATCGTGGGGCTATAAAGCCATCGAGGGATCTGATGAAAGAACCCGCAAGACGAACCCCCCACCCCCCGCAACAGAATCGGCACCCCAGAATTCAACAAGTGGCTGACTTTGTTAAAACACTATGTGGGATCCCAAGTCCCGGACCAGGAGCTGCACAGCCCTCTCCCCCAGCAGACCACGCCGCTGTCTGCCGATCCTTCCCCTCCCTGTGCTCTCCTCCCAGGCCTCCATTCTGCTTCTCCGTCCTGCGGTGCCGGATTGAACCATGCCAGAGCTGTGCTCTGGCACAAGTCTGCGTCTGGCACGAATTCTCATGGGAGCCACGTCATGAGGTACACGTGGTTGCACACCTATCACAAGAAGTCTTGGGAGTTCTGACTTTCCTGAGCTCAGTGGGAAAGTCTGGATAATCCCTCCCCTCTTCTGTCACAAAAGCAGCCCTCACATTCACAAGTTTCCAAAGCAGGTCTATTAGTTTCTTTTCAGAGTGAGCCTTTGTCAAACACACCTGGAGGGGGGATCTCACCTCTCCCCAGCAACTCAGCTCAGTGCCTTAGTTTTAATGTTCCAGACAATCCTGAGATGCTGCTGGGTTTGTGGGTTGTTGTTTTTTTTTTTTTGTTAAACCTCCCCTCTCCCCCTAACTCCCTGGCATTTGCAATTAAAACTGGAATTCAAGGGCCAAATTCAAGCCCAGAGTGAGCAGTAGGACTTGGACCTCAAAGCAGAGTTGCACCTGCTGACCCCCAGCCTGAATTTGGTTCACCCAGAGTCTACAAGTCAGAAAGGCATGTTTAGAAAGAGGCATGCTAAGGGCTGATGGTGGAATGGCCAATTTGTCCCCACCAGCATGGTGGGAAAGACCGGACTGAGAAGGAAGAGAAGGATCCATAGAGATGTGAACCAGAATCAGTCATGTTGAGCCCTGGGGATATCACTACATGTTTAACTCTTGCAAGACCATTTGCCCAGGGCTTTGGTACCACAGGGTTAGAGTTACATTAACCACAACCACCAGAGAGGAACTGAGGTTTATGACCCCCCCCCCAAGGTTAGATTTCTGCCGAGTATAAAGGGGAGGGAAAGGGGGGGGGGGGTCCTTGGTTCATTTCCCTTCACTGTGTGACCGAAGGTTTTGCTTTTATTTGTAAACATCTTGAATTACCCGTCGTTTTCCAGTCTTCATCGTGCTGTTGTCAGGCCACTGGAGAGCACAGCGTTTTCTGAACTGGGCTGGGACTGCTCCTTCACCACTGGATCTGCAGGAGACACAGACCAGGCAGGAAGAGGAAACGGCATTTAATAAAGCGGAAGCTCCACCCTGGCAAACCCTTCCAGAGAAACTGCCTTTAAAACCCCACAGACCTGCCAAGGCTTTTGCTGAGTGGGGAGCCGAAACTTCCTCCCCAACACAAGACCCTCTCTCCAGCCCAGCTGGCCCCAGCTCCTCCGCAGACTCACAGAAATAGGGGTGTTCCATCGCCTCCTTGGCAGTCAGCCTCTGTTGATGGTCGTATCGCAGGAGCTTGTCCAGGAGGTCTAGGACTTCAGGGCTGACCAGGTGTCTGTTCTCACTGTGGATGAAGTTCTCCCAGCGCTTCCGGGAATGCCTGCAAAGGGACCTGTTGTCACTGCCCAGCTCTGACCAGCACAGCAGTACTGAGGGCTCCCAGGGAAATCACTCTCCACTTCTGGGAAGAGACAGCTGCAACAGACATTGCCTTCAGCGCTCCCTTGCACAAGCTACCACTCAGCACTTGCCAAAGGGAGAAAGCCCTCTCATTTAGGCACAGAGTTGTGTGGATGTCCAACATCTGGGAAATAGTAAGCTGGGAAGGGCGCAATACTGCAGTATCTTCTGTCTGCAGAGACTACACGCCAACCTACAGCAGGCAGGGTGACCAGAAGTGCGCTGGCTTGCCAGCCTGCCTCACACAGGCTGTCTTCACTATCCCATCCAGCTCCAGTCCTTTTAGAAAACCTCAGCTGGGAGATTTTGAACCCCTCAGCCCACACTCAACTCCAGTGTTTACATCTCCATTTCTAGGATGTCAACAAACAAAAAAGGGAAGAAGCATGGGAAAACTCGTGGATCAGGGGAGAGGCAAAAGGAAAGAGCCTGTATTTCAACGACCTGCTGGGAGGCCTGAAAGCAACACTGGGATCCAGAAGATCAAAGCAGACCTCGGCTGAGAGTCCTTCAGAGGATGGACATTCAGTTCATCACCCTCTCTGTTTTATGACATAAAAAAAAAAAAAAAGAAAAAGCTGCATTGTACTTCTCCACTTACTGGCCCAGGATATCATTGAAGTGCGGGTCCAGTTCTATGTGGTACTTCTTGAGATACCCATACAGTTCATCTGTGCCCAGGACCTTTGCGATGCGAACCAGCTGGAACAAAAGGCAAGTTGAAAGAGAGCAGAAGAGCAGGCGTGGAAGAAGGAGCAGATTCTGCTGGAGCAGTTACTACTGAACCTGTGGCTCCTTTCTGGTTTGATGTCTACAGACAGGACTGGGTACTGTCTTACAGCGGGGAGCTGCCCAAATGCAAGAGCTCTTCTTCTGGAAACTTCCCAGAAGGAAGGAATATCTCCCTTGAACCTCATTTTTGCAACATGCGCATAAAACAATCTCCTACACAAGGCAGTCATGTGTAAGCCCAGATGGCTCAACTAAGCACATAGCAACATCCTCCCAGCCTGGTGGTCCCATCCCCAGAACCTCCCCACCATACACATGCGGATGAACTGGTGACACCTGTCGCACTAGATAAGCCAGGTATCAAAGTCCTTACCTGGTCATAATTGTCCTGTCCATGGAAGAAAGGCTCCTTTCGGAAGATCATGCTTGCCAGCATACAGCCTAAACTCCACATGTCTAAACTGTAGTCATACATCTGAGGGGAAAAGGGAGAGGCCATCAGAAAAGAAAGGTATGCTCACCTTGGCATGGTTCCCCAAGAGCAGCAGACAACCTCAGCCTTTTCACTTCACAGCAAGCCTCTTTCCAATCCCGGCAATGCCCTGACAGGCAAAACCAGACAACCCAAAGGTGGCTGAAGAGCAACCACAAACAGTATCACCAGTTTGCAAGGAGGAGGCAGACTCTTACTTGGTAGTCCACAAGGAGCTCCGGTCCTTTGAAGTACCTAGAGGCCACGCGGACATTGTATTCCTGAGCTGGATGGTAGAATTCTGCCAGACCCCAGTCTATGAGCCGCAGCTGAACATGCGATAAAGAGACACAGAGTCAGGAGCCTCAGCACGAGCAAGCTAGGCAAAGCCGTGTCTGCCAAAGCCTCTCAGTCCCATGAAGCAAACATGTAGGCCGGGAAGCAGGGAGGTGCTCTGAGGACACGAGATGCTCTCAGCAGTGCTCCTCCTTCCCCTTGTCACCATGCTGTGCTGGCAGAGCAGACTCCAGCTTAGTGAGCTTCTCTGCCTCCCAGCTCCAAAAAGACCATCACTGCTGGGTGACTGGCTCCTTACCAGTGCCATCAGCCACAGCAGGCGTAATGGTGCGTACTAGGGGACAGGCAAATACCAGCTATTTTATCCTGCCGTTTAGAGGGGCTGGGCCAGAGGCAGTGTCAGTTTTAACTGGGGGCTGGGAGCAGGAAAGGAGGCAGGAGACAGCACACCACATCTTGCAAGGCAGACTGTCTCTTCTGTGGCTGCAGGGATGGAGGACCAGCCGTGTTACTGAAGGACAACGGACCTAGTAAGAGCTTCCCCCTTCCTTATAAATGCTGCCTTGCCTGTACAACCGCTGCTGATTCACATGGAGGGGCCTGTAGAGCAGTAACTCATTTGCTGCTGCAAATCCCAGGTCCCTTAGGAGGCAGGTACACGCATCACCCGAAGAGGTTCGAGTACCACAACAGGGAGGGCAGGCTCCCTTTGCTGCCCATTTCCATGGCAGTAAGCTTGGTGCAAACATTCCCTTTGATCTAACCAGCATGTCCCAAAAGAGAGGAAGCCACTGCAGGGGAGGCAGGCTGTACTACAAGAGGAGCTTATGCCCACTGGGTGAGACTATCCATGTGTATTTCGAACAAGGGTGCACATCTCCTGCCTAAGGTCTCTGCACCCCACCACCACCACACCTCCCCAGGTGGAGACTAACAGCAGATCTGTTCTCCTCAGCAAAGACATCCAGCGTGGTTGACTGGGGAGGAGAGCAACCTCTGAGCCAGGGACTCTCACTGTGGTGCTCCTCTGATGTGGATTCAAGTGGAGGGGAGCAGACAGAGAAAGGTTGAAGGGGTAAGTACAGCTGCCCTGGCTCTGGGTACAGAGACGGCAGAGTTTCAAGCTTGCCTGGAAAAACCCTGCTTGTAAGCCCTGGTGCCATCGTACCTTTTTCTGTTGGTGGTCTATCATGACGTTGTGGGGTTTGACATCCCTGTGCATGATCCCCATGCTATGACAGTAATCCAGGGCCTGGCAGACATACACATATGTTAGACATCACCGTAACCACAGCACAGCATTAACAATATAACACAATTCTCAGCTAGCAGCAAGAGTGCCCTGTCCACGAGGAAGTGCTGCAGCCCTGGCACAAGGAACTAGCATTTTCAGCTCTTACTCTGCACGTGGCAAGCTGGCAACGAGATGGTATTGATCTCCTGTCCTACAGCAGTCACAGGTCCTGGACCTGTGTTTCTTGTAGGGTTTTGGGAGAACGTGATACAGAGAGGCATCCCACCTGGAAGCAGGCCCAGTGCTCCAACCTGGGCAGCCCCACACTTCCTGGGTCACAAAAGAAGAGCTCTTTTCCCCAAAAGGGGACAATTCATATGTATATACAGTCTTATGGCCTTCCAGTGAAGGCTTTCATCGGTGTTCCAAAACACACTTAAGCTAGAAAGTCATGTCTGCTCATTTAAGCCAAAGCTGTGCTTACAAAAGGCAGGTGATAGCACGCAAGGAAGAGTGACACTGCTTCAAGCCTGGAGGCAGGAACCCGCAGAAGCTCTTCAGCTCTGTGACCTTGCACCACTCACTCCCCCCATGCAGCTGTTCCCTTGAGCAAAGAGGTGAGAGTGTTTTCTCAGCTTCAAGGGGAAGGGAGACCCATCCATCAACATCTAGCAGATGCACCGAGACCTCCAGTGGCACAGAAGGAGGGCACAGTCTGCAGTCATTCAATATGCAAGACATCAGTGCCAGGCAAGTAACATTGCCCTCGGGTCCCTGCTGCAGCGGGAAGCACAGGAGGCAACAGCTTCTATCACAGCAAGGCTGCAGGGAATGATCCCCGCAATGTCACAGGGACTCACAACCAACAGCAGAGTTACAGCAAATGGTGGTCATGCAATCTGCAGTGCTGGAGATCTTCAACAGGTTGGGCAAACCGCTTCCAGAGATGAAGCAGTTTGGTATCTTGCTTGTCCCAAGGCTGGATCATCTAATCCTCATCAACCCTTCCAACCTAATCCTGATGAACTTGGGCTCCCCCCAGCCTTCAGCAGGAAGGTCTTTCCCTTGCAGACAGGTGGAGCAAGCTTGGGGGTGCAGAGAAGAAAACCTCCCTTGTGATCACTCTTTCAGGTCATCTCCTGCAGTCACCAAGTCCTGAAGCACAAAGGGCTTTCCTCATCTATCCCACTCATCTCCAGGGGCAGTGAAGCTGCAAAGTGCCAGCCAAGGAGTCCCAAGACCCTGCTGAGACCTGATATGGACAAGCTGCTGCTCCAGCAGGTCAGCACAGCCCAGCCCCGGGGTTAGCTGAAACCCAGCCTAACATATCTCCCTAATGCCCTGCTGCCTCCCAGGTCCTGTAGCCAGCCACTGCAGAGAGGCTGTGCAGCACGTCGCACCGATCTGCCGTGGGGCTCTGTGAGCACTTCCACGGGGAGGCGCAGGTTAGGTAAGAGGAGGTATTTAGGGCGCTCCTCATCCTTCTGCAAAGAGACAGCGATGGCTTTGGCCAGCAGGTTTCAAACGAAAATACCGGTGTTATAGCAATGCCAGCACGACCAGAAACCTCATTCCCAAGACCACATTCAGTGCCTGCAGGGCACTGACCTTGCCAATGTGTTCTTCAAATGCTCCACATCCCTTACCCTGAGACACAGGGTCATGGAAGACCAAGTGGGCAGAAGGCACCTTCTGGGGCTGCATTTAAATACTGCAGCAGAAGAAAGCCTGGAGCAGGCAATACCTCTATTCTGGTCTCTCTGTGGTTCTAAAGAGTCCCCAGTTCCTCATCCCTGCAAATGCCTCTCAGTGCTTGTACATGGTCTGGCTGAGAAGGAGTGGGTTGTCCTCACAGCAGCCTGCTCGGTGCTAGAGACATAGGGAGAAAAGCACAGCCCTACCTGGCCGCTAGCAATCATAAACACTTCACAGGGAAGGCACAGGCCCCAGAGAATCAGATTGTTCAGAGGTGACTGACGGTCCCCAGTTTGGCTATAATGCCTGACAGCAACATGCCAGGCAATCAGATCATTTCCTAAGCCTTCTCTGGTTATGAAACATGGATTCTGCATTGGATACGAGAGAAGTAACTGCTTAATAGCACTACCCCAGTAACCCAGCTACTGCCTCTCTCATTCCTAGCCTCCACGTCCAGACTGCCGTATGCAATGCCACTCACCTTCAGCAGCTCATACATATAAAACCGAATATCAAAGTCTGTCAGGATCTGGTACAGTTGCTGAAATAGATTTGGGGAGGGAGAAAAAAAAGAGAAACAAAAATAAATACTCTAGATTTGAATTAGTTTCATTTCCTGCACCCCACCTGCCACCAAGCATCAATAACCCTACTCCAGGTCCCCCTGTGAACACTGTCACTCCTAAGGGCTGCCCTGGGTTCAGATCTGCCAGGGCTATGCACTAGGAAATCCAGAAAGGAAGCAAGAGCTCCCGTGAAAAGCCACTGGGATCATTCAGACCTGTCATGACTTTTTTCCAGCAGCAGACAGTCAAGCTGTCTGTCCAGGGAGGAGACAGCAAGGCCTTCAGAACACGCTGCAGCTGGCACAGATGATCCTGTTCACATGCAATGTCATCATGATGACTTGACATCGGTAACATTCAGAGCAGGCAGACAGGGAACACATGGGCAAGCCTTCCAAGTGCTCAGAGTGGGGCGGGGAGAGGAAAATATTCACCTAACGCAGCACGGGGCTGGGAAGCACGAGGGGTAGAGGGCCTCGGAGCAGAGGAGGCTCCCCTCCCTCCCAAGACAAAGGGGAATGCAACTCAACAGCACAGAAAAGCTTGTGGGAGCAAGTAGAGCACAGCAGAGTCTCAATGAAGTGCTTGTTGCCAGCACACATTCACCACCCTCCTCTCTTCTGCGTCCTTCTGCTGCCCTCATTACCTCTGGGGAAGTGACAAAGATCCAGGCTGCACTTCAAACTCGACCATACCACCAGCACAGTCACTAAACACCTTATCATCCTGCTGCTCCCATGCCAGGTCACGACTATCCCGATATTTGCCTTTTGCTCTGTATCCGACATCGGCAGCTGTGCCAGCTTGGCACCATCGGGCCGTACTGTCGTCCAGCAAAAGCAAGGTGAGACACCAGGGCAGCGAGAGGCGAGCTGGGCCAGGAAGGACATGCATGAGACACCCACAGCAGGACCAGACCCCTCTGTCCTTTCTAACAAGTAAGGATCATCTCACAGCCCAGTTAAACCACCGGCTGCATCAGCATTGGGGTTGACTGCTTATCAAGGGCACCGCTGGCATCTCCGGGAAAAATACCATAGCAAGGGATTGAAATTCATATTCCAAGAAAGAAGTTCTGGCCCTGGATCCTCTCCAGGCCCAAGGCGAGATCCTCTTAGATCCTCATGATCCTGCCATGCTTAAAGGCTAGATCCAAACAGCCCCACCACCCCCAGTACAGCTCTGAGAAGTCATTTGGTAACATACAAGTGTCACTTACACACGAAGAGCTTAAATGGCCTCCAGGATGCAAGCTGTGTTTTATTCTCATGAGCTGGGATAATCCTAACGCTTTGGAGCAACCCAGTCAAGCAGACAAGTGAGCAGGGAGCAAAACCAACATAGCCACAAGCTACAGCAGGGATAGATTTCCTGACTTGGCTGCACAGGGCTCTGTAATGCATGTCCCAGGGCCAAGCCCTGGCAGCAGAGAACAGCTGAGCCCTTTCAAGAGTTTAATTGGCTTGCTTGAGTAAGAAACACTACAGGCAACAGAGGTGCCTAAACCCCACGTCTTTCTGGGAATCACCGCCCTGCTCAACCTCGCCTGGCAAGATCAATGCATCTGGGGAAGGCTGCTGGGGGCAGCCTCCCTCTTCACGCAACCCAAAGGCTGGGTCTCCTTTTCCCTGTATCCTGGTTCTTCTGCCCCTTGCTGCCCGTGTGGGCAGGGAAGGGATAGGGAAGAGGTCAGTGCTGCCTTTCTTCCCAGGACCACAGTGCTGTTGGTTCTCCAACTCACAGCCCAAAGCAGAGGCAGCCATTGAACAAGCAGCTTTCAACAGACACCCCAGAAGAGCTGCCTGCAAAACCAGCGCCTCTGACCCTCTCGCTGTGCCAAGGCTGGCGGTGCAGCTAGCAGTGCCCAAGCTGCAGTTACTTCAGGAGAGCCCCTGCCCGAGCACGCTCAGCCTCACTGCCCTGAGAAGGCTTTGACAGCAGGCTCTGAATCCCCTTCGCTCAGCCTCCCGCAGGAGAGCGGACACTTCTTTTACAGACACATCCCGTGCTCTGCTCTTTCAGCTGGCTCCTCAGAATACAATTATCAGAAACATCGCCACGGGTATCACGGCCTCAGACCCTGCTGAGAGATGTGCTCACCCCACTTGCCAGCGCTCAGGACGGCAGGAGGCCTCCGAGACCTGGGCTGCTCTGCCTTCTCCACACAGAACACGAGGAAAGGCCGAACGCACCCTGTGGTAGCCTCCAAACCTCCTCAGCTTTTTGTGATTTTTTTTTTTTTTGTCACAAATGAACGAACCTACCGTAACTAATTCTGTTAGCACCTGAGGAGGCACTGATGTGCTTCCCCTCTCCACAACGCTGACAGGAGCTACACGCTTATTCTTCTCTGTTGAGCAAGCAACGTGGCTGGCTATCTGCAGGAAGCAGCATCTGCAAAGCAACGGGGTGGCTCCGAGCAGTGGTCAGAGGAGACAGACACTGCTTGGGAATGCAGGCTTCCAAGGCATCCTGGCTTTGGCAGCAACACAAGGGAAGAGAATCTTTCATATTTCTGCGCCTCCTACCCAGGGCAACTATTTTTTATACTAACCTTCGATAAAACACACGGAATTCCTCACAGCAACTGTGACTGACCCACTGCACGCCAAGTGGAAGGTCTGACTCAAAAGCTCTCTGTCCCCACAACCTGCTGAACATCCTGAAGCAACTTTTCATTGCTTGCCTTTTTTGCCCGTCTCCTCTTCTTCCAGCCACGAGCTTGCTAACGTTTAAGAATGAAATAGCAAACACAACACAGCACTGCTCCCGGAGCCTCGGCTCTGCCCCTTTCCTTCCTGAGGGATTTCTCTCTTCGATGCAATAAGGGCCACGGCCTGCGCAGTGGAAGGTACGCTCATCGACTACAAAATGTATATGACAGCTCATGCTGGCTGACGGACAGGTGTTTCATTTCAGGTTTGAAACCAATTAGGGAAAGTCCTTTAATTTCACTGATGACTACTGGCTTGACTGCATGGCTCTGCAGCACAGCTATGATTTAAGGCAAATGAACGTCGGTAGCTTGAACGCTCACAGATGACAACGCAACAGGTCTGAAGAGAAACACTAGCCACATACACAAGCTGCCTTCCTCACACAGCAGGATGTACGTTTATTCTAGCTCCAAGCACGTTATTCCTGTGACTGCAGAACTGTCAAGTTTAGAAGGGACCTAGCCAGGTAATTTAAGACAACATAAATCAATTCTAGGGAAGTATCACATAAGCCTTCTGTTTACACACCTTACATCTTTAAAAATAACCAAACCTGCTGGAATACAATCTTGCACTGATGGCCTAGAATCGTCTGTAGCCATGGCTGAAGCCCCACAGAAGTGCGGCTCCTGCCTGTGCACAGAGAGCTGAGGAAAGCCATCAGCCATTTCCATGCGCATGCAGTGACAGCTGCCCTTTGAATGGGTACAGGGTGAAATAATTAACATTCAAAAGATAAAATAATTTTTCTGAAGGAAAGCGACTGCCAGAAAGGAGACTACTGAAAAGGAGGCATCCAAGCTTGTGAAGAACTATTTCCAACAGGACAGAGAAAAATGTAACCCCGTAAGGCATTTGGCAACCACCTGCTGTATACAAGCTGCCCTGGGAATTGCCTCAGGAGCCCCTCATGGACCCTGCCAGTGATTTCTGAGCAAGATGTACGGTACTCATCTGTACTGATGAATCTAGAAGTCAAAGCAGAGACGGGCAGATCACCAGCAGCCACCCCAAAAAGAGAAGAGGCCCCTATCACCAGGCTTAGCTCACATGGCGCTTAACTCCAGCAGAATCGGGCTGCCCGGGGAGACCAGGACTGTAGAGCAGAAGGGACAATAGGAGGACAATGACTCTGGGAGCTTTCTAGCTGCTTCACGTGTAGAGATATATATCAAGCCAAGACCTCTAACGCAAGTGGTCTCATCTATTATGTGTGCTTCCTGCTTGGCATCACTTCAGAGCACGGGAAGACACAGCTTGGGAGCCTCTGTACAGAAGATATCCACAGGCACCTGTGTACAGTAGCAGCTCTGCAATCTGCCAATTAACTGCAGCCCTAAGAGCCTCCCCAAACAGAGGAGCTCATGCAAACGTTGCTTGAATAACCCACATGCCCCATGCATGGCTGGTGAAATTTGGGTTACAAATAAGCCCTGAACATGAACAGCATTACTGCATGCCCTGGGGGGCAATGCCTGCATTCCCAAGACAAAGTTATTCCTGCCTTGTACCAGCCAGCATCAGGTGAAAGCAGCAATTCTTTCATTCTTGGACTTGTACAACTATGAATCCAGACTTCCTCGAGGAGGGAGGCTTTTTCTTAGCAGCCCAGAAATGATCTGCCGCAAAACCATCCAGTTGTTTGTAATGCAACAGCCAGAGATGATGAGCACTGCTGCTTCTGCTGAGGACAGATCAATGTTGCTTTAGTGGCTGCAGAAGAGCCTCCGACAGCTCCCAGCAGAGCTGAGAAGGCTGGCCTACCTCATACTCTAAGCCTTGTGTTGTTCAGTCAGAGACCCTGTTGGCCACCAGTCTCAAATTACTACCTAACACTCTACTTCACAAACACATTTCAGTTTTTGGGTGGTATCCTTGACAAGAAATTTTCCCTCTAAGGACACCAGAGAATGCTGCGATCATATTTTGACCAGGATACACAAAGCAACCTCCAGCAAGGCATGCTGCTGCCTCAGTGATCTATTTCATCTCAGGCCATATATTAAAACGTTTAAGAAAGAAAAAAGCTCCAAATATAAAGTTGAAAATTTCCACAATCAGCCTTATTAAGAGTCCCTGGATCACCAGGAGAAGGAATGGTGTACATTCACAACATACACAGCACTGGAACAGACCAGCTGGTGCCGATGAGGCCCAGACACACCAAGCCTGCTTTAATTAGCCCTGAAAGGTTACACAGAACTCCTCTCATGGCTGTTTACTTGGAGGTAACACTCTTCTCCCTGCCCGGAGCTGTTAGGGCAGACGCTCCTGCAAGTTACTATTATTCTAGCCTCACTAGTAGGTCTCTGCATGAGATTGAATAGCACTAACACCACCGCTGCCAGAATGGCTGCAGTCCTCGCTACCCGCTGTGTCCCACCCAGTGGGATTAATCTTGCCAGACAAACTCCGGGGGATGAGAACAACGCACGCTGCCTCGCAGCACGCAGGGCTGCAGCGGAGACGGCCTGTGGGGCAGGTCATGCGGTCAGTCCTCTCCGCCAACACCAACCCGGAGTCCTTCTCCAGGCGTTCGGTGTATCTGTTGAAGCCGTATCCTAAAAGGTGCACATCTACATAACACTCCTGTATGGACGGGAAGAAAAAAGCACTGTCCTATAATACGAAATGGAAGAGATCCCTGAAAACTGCAGGAAGGGGTGATGCCTGGCTTTCTAATGGTAACTGCTCAATTAATTTTCCACCGCTGACTTAGTAACTTAGGATAAAGATTCACAAGGGGGAAGCAAAGATACCATTAAAATAGGTGTGGTCGCTAATCACCATACAACCCTTTTGCATATCAACTCTCCTCTGCCAGCCGGAAGCGTTTCAGCAGCACATGCAGTTGTAGCTGTACTCAGACAGAAGGACCCCAAGCTTTGGAAAGGAGTAACACCACTCAAAGCTCCCCAGAAACCAGCATATGCTGCAGCCTTGGACAAGCAGAAGAGCTCTCAAGACTGCTCAGTCCCTTACTACCAGGTTCACTGGCAGTGAGAAACCTGCTCTCCAGCCTCAGCCACCCCGTGGTCCCCAGGTCTGAAGGATTCCAGCACAAATCGGCATCACCTGCTCCATCAACTGGACTGCCATAAACAGAACATCATTATTGGGTAATATGGCTATTAATTTGGGCTGAATAGATAGCACAACGGTGATTAGTAAATTTAGAGGGAGGTAAGAAGATCTAACCTGTTGGGCTTAACCCTCAAAGTTGGGAGGCCATTCAGCACGCAAGGTTTTTATTGCTTCTCACTTAGAGCCTATTTAGTAACTCCACAAGACTCTCATTTATGTGGAGGAAGGAAGGTGAAGCTGACATAAGGAACAAACCCAAATTTCTCCCCATAGCTCTCGAGAAGTATCTGACAGCCCAAGAACACAGCAATCTTAACAGAAATAGGAGGCCTCCCCCCTCCACACGCAGGCAGACTCACCTTAAAATCTGTGTTATTGATGTACTCAAACACCAAAGCAGGGGTCTTTGACTGAGAGAGAGAAAGAGAGAGAGAGAGAGAGAGTGTCATGGTTTAAAATGCCCTCTTGACCTTTCTTGGCTCCAAGAGACCTGGGAAAGCTTTGGCTTCCTGCTCAGCCCTTACTGCAGAGAGTGGGGCAGGAGCAGAACATCAAGAGAAGCACAGCCCCAGTCCATCAGGCAGGGGCAGGGAAGCTCCACTTGCACCCCACACAAAAAGACAACCCAGCATTTCGGCCAGCACTGCTCCCCCAACTCCAGCTATGAGAAAATCTGCTGGACGAGGGAAAAGGTGTCATCAGGCACTAAAGCCTCGCAGCCCATGGCAGGAAGGTCAGCCAGGACTGCCAACACTACAGCAGTGTCGTTTCCTCTCCCTGCATGCCAGCGAGCTGGTAGTCACAGACCTCAGTCAGCTGCTGGTCAGAAAAAACTTCCTGGGAACAGGGTAATTGTGGCAGTGCAGACAAAGGATATGACCTCTGGTCACCGGACAGGACAGCAATCAGAAAGATGAGAAGTGCTTAATATCCAATTGCCCTGCAAAATCTTTATGTTCCAGATGCCAGACAGAAGCTGGAAGGCTGCACAGTTTCTGCTTTCTTACAGCAGGTTTGGAAGGCTACAAGACTTCTCCCCCATCAGCCGTGGGAAACTCACAGGAGACACAGATGTGTAAAAGACTCTTGGGAACTCGGAGAGGAACATTAACTCATCCGAAGTGACCCATCTCAGGAGACCCTAATGAAGTAGATGCCAGGTGCCCCTGTCAAGCAAAGGCACAGGCACAGTGAACGCCTCATCCCAGCCAGGAGCAGAAGTCACGCCAGCCATGTCCCAAAGGATGCCCGGCGCCGTGCCTACGACCAGCCAGGCAAGGCCACCACACACACCGCAACACACCAGTACCTACCACTGGATCCTTGACAGTGTCAATCAGGTTAATGATGTTGGTGCCACCACGCAGATTCTCCAGAATCTTCACCTCTCGTTTTATCTTCTTTTTCTTCACTGGCTTAAATAGACAAAAGCAATTAGAAGTGAGAGTCCTTTCAGACATTAACAGTGATTTCTGCCGCTGATTTTGACTAGATGCCAATACCTCCCCTATTCCCCTGCTCCCACCCTCACAAGGGAACATTTTTAGCTTCAAAGAGGGGACAGACACTTTGAACGAACTACGATTTGTCTATCTTCAGTGAAAGCTTTCCAGCCACCAGAGAAAATCAAACCACTCTAGACAAACGTAATTGTGACTCCAGTAACTGTGGTTAAAAGCACCTTGGACTGCTGTGTGGAAATCTTGGCACACTAATTCTACGTTATACATTTAGAGCCAGCGGACAAACATGGTAAGGTCTCATACCTCAGCTTTGTTTACCAGCACAGAACAGTTTTTACTTCTTGCTCCCAAGGCATTTTTCCCAACAAGCACTTGAATCCAGCAAAACGACAACCTGAGAGTCTTCAGCACCATGATTTCTAGTAAGCTCAGACACTGCTGTACTTAGCTACGTTCAAGTGTTTCACAGCCACCCTAAGAGAGCAGACCCAACTGCACGGCATGCCATCGCATCTGTATACCACGATTATTTTTAAAGCACGCAGACATTTTAAACAGTTTTGGACTCCTCTTCAAATCCATGCAGTCCTAGGAATCCTCTCTGTAAAGTAAGCTTTCTCTGGACATTGCCCTGCACAGAGTGACAAAGAACAGCTGCTCCCAAGGCAGGGGCCTGGAGGTTGGATTAGCTTTTACACTCTGCTGATCCAGCGGTTCATTGTAATGAAAAGGAACGATCATTTCTGTAACTCATACACTCCCAAGACAAATTTAGCTCAGGGCAGCTTAGAGCAGCAATGAAGTGAGACTTTATTTAAGCCTTGGCTAGTGACCAGTGTGGGCATCACCAGTTGCATACCACTGCTGGCTCCAGCAGTCTTCCTTCACTGCAGAGCTGGGACGGCTCCTGCTGCACTTCTGGTACTGCTACAGAGACATCGTACAGGGACCAGTAAACCTCTTACACTACCTGTGAGGTTTGCTCCTCAAAACATGCTTTCCCGGTCATTTAGCTTTCTAAGACATTCACCATCCAGCGTACAGTCCGGTCTGCGAGGAAGGAAGTAATGGGGAGCAGCAAAGAGGTAAGAAGCACCTTACCAACGTGACACAAGTTACCAGACGTCAGCAGCTTTGACTTTCTACACAAGGGATGAGGAGCCACAAGAGCTCAACAGCTTGTGCTCCCTGTCACCTCGCCTCTGCCACAGCCTTCCGTGCTCTGACAAGGGCTGCGGAGCACCGACGTGGCAGCTCGCGCTCGCGTTACATCATCTCTGATTTCAGGCCACTCAAAGGAACGTACATGCAAACGGGAGAAGGAACCAAAGGTTTTCATATAGTCAGAAAACATGTCATTTATCTAAGTGATAAAACATGCCGTCTTTCTAGGCTCTCCAGGTAGCTTCAGACTCAAATCCTGCTCTCCTCCTCTTCCAAGTTAAAAGGCAGGAGCTAGACTTTCAAGTCAAAATATGAGTGAGAATCTCAGCCCTAAGCAAAGTGCCAAAAATAACACCTATACTGGTACAGGGAGCGTCAGCACCTTGTAAAGCCACTGTGGAAAACGGCAGCAAGGTCCGCCACAGCTGGAGCAATGAGCAGCAGGCTTCACTGGGAAGGGGGCAAGAAAACAGCTTGGGGCAATACCAAGACACGCTTGGAGCTGGCACAAGGTTAGACAGACATGGAGAAGGAGCCAGAGCAGGGAATGGAAATGAGCAGAGGTGAGGGCTACATTTCTGAACCTGAGATGAAGATGCTTCATTAGGGACTAATTTCATTGACGTCAGCATGGCGATGGACACCACGCTTGCATCGCCCACATCCACCGATATTACCAGAAGGCAAGATGGAATTAGAGGACATAATTCAGTTACTCTGTTCGTCCAGCAAGGCAGATGCATACACAAGCTGTTTTCTAGGGACCTTCAAAGAGGGAGCTCAACCACTGCCGTCCTCAATGAGCTCGCTGAACTGCCAGGCTGTCGACAGATTCCTGCACGCATCAGAGCCACTCTGCTGTGACATTTGCACCTGACTGGGAGCTGAAACAGTGCCTGAACACAGCCAAGGGGACCCAAAGGCCACTCTGAAAGACCATTTCCTTTGCAATGCAGCTATTTCAAGGGCCTTTTGCATTAGCTAGGTAGGGAGGATACACCTCAGAGATTTCCATTTCTCCTTCCACAGCAACCACCACTCCCACTGGGGAAGAAGAGGTCTGCCCCCACCACATCAATTCTACGCGCTTCCACATTTTTCAAGACTGGAAAAGGATGCCCAGCACGATCCCTGCAGAAATCTACCCACCACTCCCCTGCAACACACTTATTGAAAGACACGAGCAGACAGCACCAATGACTGTTGGAAAAAAGGAGAGAAGAAAGTTAGTTTTTTTTAACGAAATGCCTGCAGATAGTCACCAAGAACAGCACCACTAACATCACCAAGGGGCAACACTTTGGCAAACACTGTTTCAGCAAGAGGGAGAGTTAAGAACTGCTTGCATATTTTCCTGCTAAATTACAGCATCACAGAGCTTGGTCAAGGCTGTCCGCACATGGCTAAACTAAAACACATCAGGTATGGGCCTGGGAAAGGGTCTCCCAAGTGACCGAGCAGCCCTGCTCACTGCAGCCTGCTCTGCAGCTGCGGTGAGCGCGCTCCTCCTGGCTGCAGACAACGCTCAGGATGGGGCTTTCTGCCACTAGGGAAAGAGGGATGCGGAAGGGAGAAACGCCACGGGCTGAAACCTGTCATCTCAGAGGAAAAGTTATTGCCCAGAAGTTTCCCCCAGAGAACAATGCGGGGGAATAAAGGATCTCCCCAGTTCTGCAGGATAAAACAGGGGCAATCACTGGCCTCCGTACCACAACTTCCACCTCTCAAGGCTACCCAACAGCACGCCATCACCTACCCACACGCCGTGCTGTGCCCAAGCCACGCTACTCCAGCCACGGCTCTAAGCGCAGTCTGCCTCCCAGGAACACTTTACTGGAGCTCGGTTTTTGCACAAAAGCTGATTCCAAGCCTAGACTCTTGCATTATCCCACCTGGCAACTCAAACACCTTGGTGCAAACCTCTCCAACACACGGCCACTGCTGCGGGCTGGCTGACCAGGGCAAGCCGGTCACAGCCACGGGAGCTCTGCTCGCCCCGGCCTCAGTACTGCCAAAATCACAGGCGATCAGCAGCACAGCCACCGAGCACCAGGATTAAGCCTGGGTCGCTACAACTCACAGCCACCCGATCTGTCTGTCCAAGGGTGTTGACTCCAAACACACATGGATTAAATGTGAACTAACAGGCTATTGTGGCCTCCAACCATCTGCCTCTCCCAGCAGGAATAGCTTCTAAGACACCAGCCGTTGCAGCCAGAGTATTTTAACTGTACTGATTTAAGGCTATTTTATTACTCGAGGCTAGGCACAGTGGCATTTCAGGTTGTGTCTCCTACGTGGCTCAGTCCGCTCTGTCCTGGGAGGGCTATTTCCCACAGAGTAACGAGGCAGCTACCTAGGCACGATTAACTCCTGAGTTTGGCCAGCCTGTGTTTGTCAGGCAACGTTTTAGAAAGGTGCCGACTCCAACTCCATCTGTTCCCACAGCAGAGGCATTTCAAAGCTTTCTTCTGAGCTGGGATTCTCTAGCGGCCAGAATGAGTCAAACCCTCGCTGCGGCCTTTCCCTCCGGCAGGCACCCACGGAGTCCCTCCGAAGCACCTATTTCCATGAAAGCCATAGAAACTGGGCAGCTTGGAGACTTCTGTCGCATGTGGTTGAGACTGGCCAACCAGTGCAAAAACTGCTGGCGGGGAGGGGGAGAAAGGCTGACAGACAGCAGAATTGCGTAAGGCTCGTTTCCATAGGAAACCAGGCTAAAAGACATGTCTCAGTTTAACCGTGTCTACACTGGGAGGGGTTTAATCACTTCAACTGCAGCAGTACCCTCAGAACAACACGGCTGCCTAGCACTAGCCAGTTTTCCAGTTTCCCAGAAGATTGCTTCTTTTCTTAGCCAAACCAGAATTCAGATGGCTGCAGGCAGTGGAGACAAAACGCCCAGCTCGTGGCTGTCCAACGCACCGAACACACAGAGCAGAGGGCCGAGCTGACCTCCAGCCAGGAGGGTGGTCTCCCCGGAACCCAACGGTTCTCACTTCACTGTCCCGGCCGGTCCTGCTTTGCTGCAGGTTTCCTGCCCTACCAGCCAAACGGATCACACGAGGGCGCTTCCATCCGCTTAAAGTCAGCCAGGGCAGTAGAGACAGCGACAGGGGCCAGTGCCACCCCAAACACCTTCACCCAAAGAGGTCGGACAGCATCACGAGGTGCCGTCCCGTGCCAGAGGCGAGAAATAGCATGGGGTAAGCAGCTGCTTTGCAGACAGGTAGATACAAAAACCACCTCTCTGTGTCTGAGAGGTCAGATCCTGGGTCACTTACTGTGAGATCACAGACTTGTAAGCAGGGAAGGAGTCCAGCTGCAGCAAGCACCAGCTGGGAGCATTAACATTGTTTGCTAAAATAAACCTTTAAATACAAGACGGCAACCATCACTTCCTGTCTTGAACAAATAGACGTCTGCCTGGTTAACCATCTTTTTTGGTTGGTTTCTAAAGCAAGCGAGCATGCATCTGCCAGATTCTTCAGTTCCAGCCATCCCCAACAACCTGGGAACCCATCACTTGAATTCAAGAAAAGACAGAAATTTTTTATCCCAAATTTCACAATGAAAAAGAAAAACAGAGACCAGGAAAACGCAGGAAATCCAAGTTCGATTCAAAGCATAAAAATAACTTTCCATTAGCCGAAAGCAGGCAGTGCTGCAGTACATGGGTGCTGCCAGCTAAGGAGCACACATGCTGCTCTGAAGGAGTCACAGAAGGTGCTGGGTTTTACCCAGCAGGTGCTCTGAAAAAGAACAGCAATCAAAAGATACAAATCCAAGAAAAACAAGTCATTTATTCCACCACACAATAATAATAAAAAGTCTATTCTTTGCCCACCAAACCCAAATAGCTCAGAAGCACCCCAATACTTGCAGTGAATGCACAGGCAAATCTCAACAACACACAAACACCAGCAGAAGGCTTGAGCGGCATCCTTACGACAGGCTTTAAACGTTTAAAAGTTGGCACCACAAGCTTATTTGTCTCTAGCAAGTATTATTGAAAGGATCATCGTAATCAGCCTATAAAGCCTGATGCCAATTGCTCAATAGGAAAATAGGCTTCAGAGCAGCAGTGCTTATTTTGTGAGACGTCAGATGGGAAACCAAATAATTATCTTCAAAAGAGCTACGAAAATCAAGGAGCCCACTTGTGTTAATATTCGGAAGATGCAAACAACTCACAAAATTCCATCCTTGCACCTTACAACTTCCATCACAGGAATTCACATTTTCCTATCCCAAGCTGCTCTTGAATTTTACAGGAGTCAAAAACAAACACACAAGCAACAAAATCCCCAGGCTGAAACTACTGAAGCACTTTTGCTTTTTAATTCAAGTTAGGTAAAGCATACCAGCAAGAGTTTTGGGGGCAGCGCCTTTCTTCCCTGTCCCCACAGCGCATCCCTGAACCAGCCCTTCTGGGGCTGCAGGACTGCCCTCCATGCACCCAGACCGATGCAGTCAACTAGGAGGAGACACACAAGGATCAAGCCGTGATCCCTACTGCCACCGTTTCAAGGAATGAGAAGCACTCACTCGGGCTCTGCCCTAGGACACTGCAAACAGACACGGTGCTGTAACTCATCCTCCTCCTCACAGGAGCTGCAGTTTTGCAGCTCACCAGTTCCCTGTGGCAAAACGCAACCGTGAGAGTCATCAGCTGCATCTCCAGGCTTCCGAGAGACAGTTGGTACAATTTCAGCTGGTCCCAGCTCCGCACAAGGCTGGACTCCAGCTACTGACTGTGCCAAGCTCCGTGTGGGCAACTGGTGTTTGAAACAGAAGAGTTGTGCACGCTGCTCTCTTGCAAAAGGGCTCACTTCAGTACTGACAGAGGAGGAAGTGGGCTGGGGAGAGCTGATTCAGTGAGTACAAAGGCAGGAGAAGCAAGAGATGCAGATAGCTACCAGGAGCAGGGATTGAACGGCTTTGGTGGTGGAAGGTCAGTGATGCAGGCAAGAGCTCCAGCCCTGAGGGACCAGCATCATCCTATCGTATTTCCCTGTGCAATCCCTACTGCACACCACTCATTTCAGCCTCCACCCAGAGCACACCAATATACGAGGGCTCTGAAGCTTTTAGAGACAGTAGAAAAATTACCAGAGCCGCAGGGCTACCTTCCCCTGAACGGTCCTCCAGCTACTACAGTGATAATTTGAGTTCAATTCTGAAAGGACCTTGCTGCAGCCCCTCGTCTGAGCAGCGGCTCTAGAGGGTTCATACAACCCAGAAAGGGGAAGAGGGGAAAAACAAAAACAAGTAAGAATGCACTTGTGAAACTGCGTACATGGTTGAAAGTTTCAGCTAATGGACTCAGCACAGAGGGACAAAAGCCACCAGAGGAGAAAGGGACCATTTAACCACTGCTGCAGAACCTCCGCTCCCTCTCCTTGCAACTACGCTCTCTTCTTAACCTCGGCCTGTTTTGCCTGCTCAGACAGCGACCATACGTGGAGACAAAAGTCTCTTTATGTGGTGGGTTTAACGCCCCACAGGCAAACAGACTGTACGTAGACACACACGTGCATGAAGCAGGAAGGATGACTCCCGTAGGAAGCGGACAATGTGGATGCCACAATCTCCACCTTGGGCAGGCGTTCAGGCGGGTGATAAGCAGTGCAAGAGAAGGGGCTGTGAGGAACACTGCAGTTCAGCTGTGGGTAACTCACTACAGCGTTCTTGCCATGAAGAGTCACCCACAAAAGTTACCAGCCAAGTGGAAAGGTTATCTTTGGCTTCGAGAGTGCAACTCGCAATGCTGTCCACATCTCCTAGGAACACTGCTTTTTACCCCAGAAGAGTAAGGCGCAGGAGAACAGGAGGCTGCAGGCACTCTGGAGCATCCCTCAGATGACTGAAATGGGGAGTTCATCAGAGGCAGCACAACAGCTGGAGGCTGACCTCAGCAGTCCACCAAAAATCTGCGTGGTTAAGATATGAAAGAGTCGAGATGTGCTTTGGGTACCCGCACTGGATGTAGACAACACATAACTCACTGGACACAAAGATGTCTTAAGCTTCCTTAGCACATGCAAAGAAATCTCGGGCCTCATCCTGGAAGCCAAACATTAGCATCAAATTTAAGCAAGATGCAAAAGCACATAGGGCACATTCACACATTCCCTCTTCCTGGTCTGGCCCTCCCCTAAGCATGCAGGAAGCATACCCACAGCTGCACTGCGGAGAGCCAGAGCAGAAAGCCCTCAGGAACCTCCTACACCAGCTGCAGACAGCAGGAACACAGCTGCCTCTATGTCCCTACCAACGGTGAGGGGTAGGTGCAGCGCTGAGTACTCCACTGCATGCCAAGGTGACTTCAGCCCCACGGTGCTTCCCCCCCGCCCCGAATCTTTTCTCTCTGGATAGGCTGAAAAGCTGAGGAGTTGCCCTCTGCCTTGCTTCTACATATAAAACTTTTTGGAGGATGCTGTCAGAGGGTATCTGTGGGGTAAACCAGAGCTCCTGCTCCAGCGCTTGGTGGCTGCTGCCCTACACAGCGCAGCCTGACAGCTAGCAGCAGTGGAATGAGAAGGAACCCGTTCATTTTTTTTTAAAGGACTGCAGAATTTTCCTGGAGAAAAAAAAAAAAGCCATAACTAAGAGCATT
Organism: Anser cygnoides; assembly: GCF_040182565.1. NCBI lineage: Eukaryota > Metazoa > Chordata > Aves > Anseriformes > Anatidae > Anser > Anser cygnoides. The sequence continues at coordinate 11,613,560 of NC_089884.1, forward strand.
GCATTTTCAAAGAAAGGTACTTGACCTTAAAGCACTAACGTTACAGTCACCTGCACGATCTCAATTCCGCTCCTTCACTGACACGTCATGGTCACAACCAATGGCACGGTCACAACCCATTTTCCTGCCGGATTACGCCTGGACCTGTACTTGGGGTAGCAGAACAGAAAGGCAATGCCAGGGAATTGGGAAACATGCTTTATACAAGACCAAGCTGCCTGGGGCACTGTGATACCTATCAGAGCCATTACCTCCCTGACCTTGTCCACTGCTTAAGTCATCACAGCGCACTTGAAGAAACGAGGCATTCAGCTTCCAGAAGAGGAAAAGCAGTTTATCTTGTTCACCCAGCGCTAGACTGGGACCTATGCTCTAGTCTCAGCTTTGTTGAGGCTAAGGGACTTGCCCGAAGTCACACAGGAAATCTCTGTGGCTCAGTTCTGCATCTGAGAAAGAGTGATAAAATTTCCTGACCTCTCTGGAGGAGGGTACAAGATGTTCAGGTACCACAACACCAAAGAAGGGGAGAAAAACGTCAGAGGAAGTACTTGCTACATGCTTACTCAAGCTCGGTAAGGATAAGCTCCTTCAAAGAGCAAGGCTGGGAAGAGGTACCAGTCACCTCACGAGGCACAGATATTAAAATCACTCTAATGCATAACAAATTGTTCTCTCAAAGAACCTTAAACAGAAAGGAGTGACTGCTAAACAGCCACATCCACCAGCCAGCAACTGTCCCGCCCTTTTGTCCCACCCCTACTGCCGCACAAAAACCTGGGGACTCGGTTGCATTTCCCACCTCAGAGAACCCAGCCTGAATTACAAGGAACAGAGACGCCCAGCTGATTTGCTAAGGCTCCACTGTAGATACATGTAATTACATTTGCAATTAAGTTTGAGTCTAGCTACAGGAAACCAGAGGCACTTTCCACAGTTCAGAGTGATGTTATTGCCACACTTTGCAGGTTTTCATAATGTATACAACATGGTGCTCCGAAACTCGCTTCTCACTGACCCACTTTCCACCGAGAAGAAAGTTCGTGTTCATTTATCTGGACTTTCTGCTTTTCCCTGCTTACTCGCAGGAATGCTGTCTGCATGTTAATGCAAGCGGGGGTAGCCAGGGGAACTGGTGGGAACACTCTCCACGTCAAATCTGGGCCAGCCTAGTCCCTTGCTTACAGGGCTTTAAGGCAACACGTAGAGGCCCCAAGGAGAAGGAGCACCCAGCCACCCTGAGATGACTCTTGCCGGCTGACTCACAGCTCAGCGCTTACAGGCTCCCTAGAGATGAGTTTGGCAGCCACAGGGAGAGGAGCATCGCTCCAGGGGAGGCTCTTTAGGCTGGTAAGAGGTAAAGAGGAAGATTTCTGAAGACCTTCCCTGCAGTCTCTCTACCTCGTGGTGCCTTTTTATGTGGGCCGAGACCTGGACTCCCAGAAAACCACAGCAGTCCCAAAGAGACCATCAAGGGCTCCGGAGCGGCATGCAGAAGTGCAGTTTCCTCAGCCTAACCACAAGCCATCCTGCCATAAAACTTAGCTCTGCGCTGGCTACCTCTGACTACTCTCTCTCTCAAAACACATATTGTTGCTTGACCTACTTAAAAAAAAAAAACACAACAAATGAACAACAACAACAACAAAAACCACATAAAGCATCCAAAGGTGGGGGAAGCCCCAGCAGCATTCCAGGAGAACTCAGCTCTGCAAGGACATGTGAGCCTTTTTCCTCTGCGTTGCCACCAGGCTCAGCCACAGGGCTGTCCCTAGCAGCTCACCAAGCCACCACCTTGACCGCAGCTGAGGCAGGGATGCGATTAACTCTCCCAAGAGGCAAATGGGAGATCGCTCCTTGCCTAAGAGCTGTGGCTGGACAGACCATGACAAGCTTCCCGCGAAGCCGAGGATGTTCCCAAGGAAGCAGAACAGTGAGCGAGTGGGGAAGCCACAAAGTGAGCCAGCCAGCTGCGCCATCGGAGTGGACCTAGCAAACGTCTTCGGGCTTCAGCCCAGCGCAGATGTGTCCTAGGCAGCTGCCAGCCTTGGTGGCTGCAAGGGCAGGTTGAGCTCAGAGCCTCCTGCACTTCGAAGATCGACACGTGCTCTCGGGGAACAAGTGACAGGTGGTGCTGGTCCAACAATTAACAACCACAAGTGTCATCCAAGACAAAACCAAAAGCACCTCAACTCTAACCTTTAGTTTCTGTGTTTGTTTTTGTTTTTTTTTTTTAAACACAGTTTGCTGCTAGGACAGTTACCACAGCTCTCTGACCACACTGCTTCTGTGACAAACACAGGTAACCCCACACTCCAGCCACCCCAAACCACAACCCGTTACTTCTGCGTGAAGGCCCCCGCATCCCGATCCCACTAGGGCGAACACACCAGAATAACACGCCACTGACGCTGCCAAACATCCAACGGTCCTTTTTAGTCTCTTCAGGTTTTCACAATATTTTTGGCCTGTCTGCAGGGAAGTTCTCTCCCATGTAACAGGTCCTCTAAAGGACGGAACATACAGTTTTGTCTGCTTTCCAAGCACCCCCCGGCCTCTCTCTGAGGAGGCCGCGGCCTGAGCGTGCGAAGGTTGCATGCCAGCTGCCTGGAGGTTAACAGAAGGATTCCCCCTCCGAGCTTCGCCTTCCTGTTGACATGGCAGTCTCTGGGCTGTTTGAGACAAACACTGCCAGATACGATTTACCAAACGCAGGCAGCACATGCAGCGCTGCTCAAATGTCAGGGCCCCGAGCATTCCTCCTCCAGAGGAACTCTCGGCCCACAGCAGACTCCAGCTACGCCAGACAGCAGGGGCGAAGGCATCGGAACATCCCTCCAGCACGGGGGACACTAAACCCGTTTCCAAACGCACCCTCCAGCACCTGAACACCCACAACGAGAAAAAAAAAAAAAAAAGAAAAAAGAGTTTTGGGGTGAAGGGCAGGACCCCACAGCCCTCGGCTCTGCCGACCCAGCTCTCTCCCAGCCCCGGCAGCCACCCGGGACACTCACCTTGAGGATCTTCACGACGACCCTCTCGTTGTTGGTGATGTTGATGGCCTCGAAGACCTCGCTGTACTTCCCCCGGCCCAGCTTGCGCACCAGCTGGTAGTCGTCCTGATTGCTGCGGGCACCAAGCACAGAGAGGGGGAAGGACGGGGAGAGGAAGGCGGCTGAGGGGCGCCGGGGCTGGGCAGGGGCCGCCCCTCTCCCCCCGCCCGCTCCCCCCACCCCCCCCCCGGGGGGCAGAGGCCCTGCAGGCCGAGGGGCTGCGGGGCCGGGGGGGGTCCCCGCGGGGCGCTTTACCCCCAGCTCGGGACGTGCGCCTCGTAGTCCCAGTACTCGCGGCTCCTCAGGCTGTTCACCTCGGCGTACACCCGCGCCCGGCTGCCGGCGGCCGGGCCGGGCATGGCGGCGCCGGGCGGCGGCTGCGGGAGGAGGAGGAGGAGGAGGAGGAGGAGGAGGAAGGGCGGGGGGGGTGGGGGGCGCGGGGCCAGCGAGGCGGGGCGCGGGGCTGCGGGAGGGCGGCGGCGGCGGGGCCGGGCCGGGCGGGGCGGGGCCGGCCCCGGGGCGGCGGGCGCGGAGCTGGGGCCGAGGCCGGGGCCCGGTGCCGGCGGCTGCAGCCTGGGCCGGCCCCGAGCGCCGCGCAGCCGACCCGGAAACGGCGCCGTGCGCCCGCGCCCCGCCGCCAGAGCCGCCCCCCGGGCAGCGCCCCCCGGCGGCGCGGAGGGCCCCGCGCCCGGCCCCGGCCCCGCCTCGCCGCCTGCCCTCCTCCCTGCCGTGCCCTGCTGCCCCGGCTCCCGGGGATGCGCCCCGGCAAGGCTCAGCTGCTCGCTCCGGTACTTTTCGTACGGCCGGTGTTTGTACAAGCGGCGCTTGCAGAGGAGCCGAGATGAGCCTTAGGGCTGCGTTCCCGTATGCAAGCGCACAACACGATTTTCTTTTCCGTATGTTGTGAGAAATGGAAAAGTTTCGATCCACAGAGCTGAAGCTGATTCGCAACGTTGGGCTGTGAGGTTACAGCTGAGGAAACCTAGGGAAAATCTCACTGAACAGATAAACGCCAGGACCCAACCGTGCGCTGCAGTGAACGGCGCGCTTTCCAAGTCCCTCAGAACAGAATGCAAGCAAACCAAGTAAAACCTCATCATTTTATCCTTTGGCTCTCGATAGGCCAGGTAAGGCTCCCACAGGATCTTTGGAAAACAAGGTGGATGTGCTCAGCATGCTTGCTGTCCCGGGGCACGGCGCTGGAGAGAAAAGGCAAGCTGGACGCTCACTGCTCCTCCTAAACCCAGCCTAGCACAGGGCGAGGAATGGCAGCTGGCCTGGGGGAAGTCAGCCACTTCCAGAGCACAATTCACCCACCTCTTCCTACCAGGACTGCAGATGGGAGAGGAACATTGTTTTCCGAAAGCAGTGCATGGTGGAACAGAACACAGAAAACACGCAGAAGTGCATAAGCTTTCAGAGCATACCGGCCAGTCCTTTGGTAAACTATAACTTGTGACAGTACCTGCAAAGGCATCGAGGCGTACGTTTAAAAGAGCTCCTCAATACTGGTGTGTGAATGCTTTTTTTCTCAGATCAAGAAGGCCAGAGCTGTACCGCTACACAGCTGAGACATTTGTCTGCCACAGTAAATTCTGCATGACATTGCATTAAAACCCAGGCGTAAGCACCCCTGCGACCCGGTGAAGCCTGGCTGCACCCCAGGCCTGGCTCTAGCAGCTGGGGTCTGGGCGGCAGGGCACAGCGCTGCTCATGCACTCCGTGGGAGGGGAGATGGCCCTGAGGTGTCCCTGCTAGCAAAAGCGGAGACACGGGGCTGGGGCACATGTGGAGCTACTCACTGCGCCCCTGGGAGTTAGAGCAGTGACTAATTATGGAAATCTGCATACACACTCCTATGTGCACATCAGCATGTACGAGCTGGCAAGCAAAGCAAATGTGTTGTAGCTACTGTAACCACACACCTGACCGAGGACAGGATCAGGACCACTCCCCCAGACGTCTGCATTGCTGCTATTCAGGCACATGTGCTCAAACATTGAGCTCGCTAAAGCTTTTCCAAGTTTTCTCTGAAATGCTATTGAACTATTTTTATTGCTATTTTCAAATCTGGCTAGAAAGGTTCACCTGTTTCCCAGAGCAAAGTCAGGGAAAACATACTTTTGGCAACTAAAAGCCAGAACAGATCTTGTCCTGAAGGCACTTCAGAGCTCTGGATCCTGGAATTTGGCAAGGGACAGTTTTTGTGGCAGAGATGGGTGGGCTGTCTTCTGCTGACCTCTGAAAAGCTTTCCAGAGCTCGGCACAGTGATAAACATCTTGAAATCTGCATGCCCTCTTCCTGCAGCTGGAAAGCCTCCAGCACAATGCTGCTGAACCATCCAGAGCCACCAGTCCTGCCTGCAGCTCCCCATCCATCACAGCTGCTCCCAGGACTGCTCAGCTGCCTCTCCCCATCCCACCAAACAGTGAGGCAGTGACTGTCTCAGGTTAGAGTGTCAGAAAGATTCTTGCAGGGACCCCAAGCCCACAAATCCTGAGTAAATGGTGCTACGTATACACAAACTAGCTGGACAGAGGGTCTGCTGCAAGCGTGGCACACTCTAACCTTGCTGCAGACTCACACAGCACCAAGTGCAGAGCAGGTTTCATCTGCTTGGATTACACGTTTGTAAAACCTTAACTATGCAAGAAGAATTGGAAACAAGAGAAGCCCATGGCCTACAGCTAGCTAGCAGAGAAAACGGTGGCAAATAAAAACAATAAACAGACATTCAAAGTTTTGCGTAATTTGGTGTGTCAGTGAAACACAGCTTTTAATTTGTGACTCCATTTTTAATGGGATCCCCATCACACCCTGTGGGCAAAGATGGGCTCCAGGCTGTGCCACAGCCGTTCTCTCCCCTCTCCTCTGTGTGTGCACACTTCGAGAAGCTTCTTGTGCTCTAGCAATGAGTGCCTGTCAGTGACAAAGATCCTCCTGGGAGAGGTGCTTCTCCTGGTGCTGGCACGAGGATGAGGAGCAGGGCTCTTCCCATGGACCAGCTGTGGTTATGACTCAGGTGTGTTTTGAAGATGAGCTTTGACACGTTCTGGCCATCACATGGATGTGAGGCCTCCTCACCGGGTTCTCCTGCACACGCAGCAATGGGGAGTGCACCATTCCAAACCAGCTTTGTCATGGGGCCACAGAAAGGACCGGCATCACCATGGCATGGGTTTATATTGTTCCATACTCAGGTTGACTTGCATCTTTCATCCCAGAAGAGCCACAGAGAGGCATCACCACCCCTATCAGCAACTGTCGGGGAGGGAGGCACAGTTATACTGGCCTGCCCGCAATCTAGTCAGGGCACAGCGTGAGCTGCAGCATGGCTGCAGCAACAGGGCCTCTCAGAAACGATGCCCAGCACCTGGCAGAGCTCCTGGACCTGGCCATGCCAGCTCCCCAGTGGGAGACCCCCAGGCCACAACCGAGCTGTGCCAGGGGCCAAACCGCGCCTGGCCCGGTGGCGGAGCTGGCAGCGGCCAAGGTGCAGGGCTCAAGCCAGGGAGCAGGGCCTCCGTGCGTGTGCCGGGGCCTCCCTGTGCCCGTGAGTCCTGCCCCCCACCCCACCCGTGCCCGTTCCACCGTTGCCACAACACAGCCATGGCGGAGCAGGTGCTGGCGGTGCTGCCCCTGCCGCAGCTGCGGGCACGCCTGCAGGAGGAGCGGTACCGGCAGCCGCGGGGGGGGACAGCAGCGTGGGGTGGGGGTCCCGGGCTGGGTGCAGCAGCCCGAGGATGTAGGGGTGGTGGGGCCTGGGCTGTAACCGGGGTTGGGCAGGGACTGAGGCTCGGGAGAGGGACAGGGATGGGGCCACCCCCAGCCACCCACTGTCCCTTCCTAAAGGGCTCCTGTCCCATGCTCCATTGGTCTCTGGGGTCTGGGTTTTTGAGCAGGGGCAGGTCTGGGGGGCTTTTCTGCATCCTGGTTCAGGGAGGGGAGACCTTCAGCCCTCATTTGGGGGTGTTGTTTTACCCTGAGTTAGCTTCTTTCGGCTCTGCCTTTGCCCACTGGCCACACGCAGTGACACTGTACTTGGCCCGGTGCACGTCCCTGAGAGCTGGGTCTCATCCCGACCCCATCATTTTGCAGTCATGCCATCGCTTTGCTGAGAGCTGAGGTGGAGATGTTTGAGAATCAGTACCGTAAGATGGAGCCGAGCAGCCCAGTTCTCCAGCAGCAGCCGGTGGCCCACGACTCCCCGCCAGAGCCGGTGCACGTACTGGTACGGAGCGGGGTAGCCACCGTGTGGGCTGCACAAGTGACTTAACCCCAACACCTGCCTGAAAACGAGTGCTAGCTGGGCCTTTAGGTGTAAGCTTTGGGCTTCCTTGCTGTTCTGCACTCAGCGTAGAGGCCAGGCTGCCTTCCGATTTCTCCTCTCCCAGCTGGTGCTGTCTCTGGTGTATGACAGCACTGTGATCGCCTGAACAGCAGGTGCCAGGTAGATCTGGAAGCACTTCACACACTAAAGAGTTAACCCCCCCACAGAGTAATCTGAAGGAGAAACTAAGCATACAGTGGGGCTGATGCCAGGAAAGCAGGGGACTTTCCCCGGGCCCTGTCAGGTGCTCTCTAACAGGTTTCTCCTCCTCTTCCCCTCCTGCAGGAGCCCCTGTAGGCTTAGACCTGCGTGCACCCACACCCAGGTTCCTCTTCCGAGCGCATGTTGCTCTGTTCCTTCTCACTGTAGCCATGATCAGGCTTTTGGGGCAGATTTTCGCCTCCTGGCCTGAACATCTCCTTCCACCAGTGATACAGTGAGCAGAAGCTCTGCTGTGGAGCTCCTTTCAGCTAGCCTCTTGCAAGGGGCTTCGGCAATGCCTGAGCCTGAAGGAGCCACTTTGGGGGGTTTCTTTTTGAAACTTTGCCTTTGGCCAGAAGGGCCCTTGCCCTGTGCAGAGCAGTGCTGGCATCCCAGTATCTCTGCAGAACCGGTGATCACACCCAAGCAGTGTCGCTTCTCCAAAGACTGAGCTTTAGCCCACCCATGTTGCGAGACCCTCCACTCCTCGGGAAGAGGCAGAAGACCCTATCTGTCCTACACAACAAGGTCTAGATAATGTCCATGTCCATTAACATCTCCACTATTGAGAGGTGTTGTAATGAAGGTGTTGATGAAGGCATCACATTGCCTTTAACCTCCAGCCCTGCACTTGCCCGTTGAAGTGAATTGAAAGTGCTTAGGTAGGAAGGTTTTGTGGGTGGATGAGAGGACAAATGAGGCCAGCTAGGTGTGGCCCCAAGTTACCCCTGTTCTGGATACACCTCTGTGTCCTTACTGTAAGCTGGAATCCCTCTAACCTGACTGTTGAGATTATTTTCTCTTTGAATACATGAAAATGCAGCAGCAGTTGGCCTGTGTTGGCTACCTGATGGCATCTGTGCTATTCCTTGATTGTTGCAGACACATGGCAGGTCCAAATCCAAGATGCGTCGTTCAACAGGCTATTTCGTAGGCCTGACAGTGGAGCAGAAATGTGAGCTGGCTGAGCGGGAGCTGGTGGACATGAAGGGTGAAATTCAGAGGATGGAGGAGGACACAGAGAAGACCTTGCAGGACCTCGAGGTATAGCTCTCCAGAAACCTTAGAACCACCGATGTGTCCTGCAGTCTTGTAACCTTTCCCACCTCTTTCAACATGCCATCCCCAGGCCAGTGGGACAGACTTGCTTGGTGTGGGCTGTTCATAGCAGAGCATTGTTGTTCGTGGTCCTGAGCTGAGAGTGGGAGCCAGAACTGCCCCCTAACTTCACAGTTTCTTGAAGGCAAGTGCACCAACAGAGACCAGATGCGCCTGTCTCTGAAGCTGCATATTATGGCAAGAACTAACAGTTACACAAGATAGCAGAAGATTTTTAGATAGAGAAGCTCAGGTCTGCTATGTGAGATGAAGAAATAGATGCTTGAAAGAAAAAGCTCCTTTTTGTCAGCTTTTTGAATGTGTGTCCCTTGTGCCAGACACATTTTTCAATATAGAAATTCCCAAGCTTTTTCTTGAAAGCAAAAGCTCCTTTCTGTCAGTTTCTTGGATGTATGTCCTTCATGCCAAACATTTTTCAATATAGAAACTCTCAAGAGCTTCCTGCTTTGACTGGGCTCAGTGCAGACCTCTCCAGTGTCTGCCTTTCCAGTCTCTCTAGGATTTCTTCTGCATATGCTCCAAATCTACCAGGCTGCATTCCTGCTGCAGGCTCCTTGCTGCTGCATCACGATCAGCCCTATGCCGTCTGCCAAGACCTCCTCCTAGGCAGGGTGCTCAGGAGCTCTCAGGGAAGGAGAAACCTTTCCCTTCAGTTCATGCCGCTGATGCAGCAGCTGGGACAGAGGCAGCAGGCAGCCCATGTCCCTCTGGTGTGGCCACAGGTCATACATTGTAAACAAAAGACAGTCCCAGGATTGGCTTAGTAAGGCTGATGATGGTTCTAAGTCAGGATGGAATGACAGACGCTGAAAGTCAGGCATGGGAGAGATTTATTCTGATGTTCGTTTTTGAATAAGTGAAGTAGCAGTGCTCTGTAAGACTGTGTCATGTGCCCTGTGCTGCACAGGGTGAACCTCAGTGCACCCACAGGAGAAATGCTCCTAACTCCATCAGAGTACGTCTGGTCATTTCCAGTGTCCCCTATTCCCTAAGCTGTTTGAATTAGGGAAGTTAGCACCTCTTGACTCTTACGTGACTTCATTTCTACAGGCAGTCATACAAGAAACAGATATTTGGTGGACTGATGTTAAGAAAGCAATCAGTGACTTTGAGAAAGACATCGTCAGTACCATCTCCAACAAGAAAGGGAGCATTGTAGCTTCCGAGAAGCTGCTGAGGTACCTAGAGGAGAAGAACCACCAAAGGGTCAGTGCAGCAGGGCAAAAGTTGAGCCTGGTCTGTCATCTGAAATGTATGGTAAAAAATTTGGGTTAAAACCTATTTCCCATACTCCCATATGGTCTGCCTCACATTTTCAGACTATCTTAGCAACTACCCCAGCTGATCATCAGCTTGGTGAGCACAACTATGAGTACAAGTGACACAAGGCCCAGCCCTCCAGCTCAGTAGAGCCCAGGGAAGTGCAAAGCCAACATCCCACATGTGGGGCAGGAGGATGCTGAACAGCGTTTCTCATGGGAGGGGAAGTGCTCGTTTTTTAGGAGCAGTACAGGTGAGATGAATCATAGATTCATAGAATCATTAAGGTTGGAAAAGACCTTTAAGATCATCTGGTCCAACCATCACTGTACTACCAATGTCACCCAGTGAAGGGAAAATGCACAGGAAAGCATGAGGTCCTGGTGCTCTTCCTCCTCCCAGACTGCTGTCCCGCTATAACCTGCTTTCTTTCTTTAGGATCTGATGAAAGAGAAGTTGCGCTTAGAAAACAGTTTTCTCAAGGGTTACAAGAAGAAGCTGCAGCAGCAGCTCAGGCAGGTACATGCAGCAGTCTAGGAGAAACAGGGGTGAGATGGCCTGTGAAGAACACAGCTGTCTTTAGGACAACTTTTCCCACCAAACAAAGCCCTCTTTATTTGGGGCTGAGCTGTGGTCGGCAACCTGTAGCTCTGCTTCTCTGGGGTTTGCAGAAGGAGCAGATGGGAGAGATGCTCCGTGAGGTCCGCTCACAGCAGCTGCAGGTTACAAAGGAGCAGTACGAAGAGAAGATTGATGAGAAGAACAAGGAGCTGCAGCAGCTAAAACTGACTTTAGGGAAGACCGTCCGGATCCTCAACTTTCGTAAAGTGAGTGGAACTCCCAGTGCCTCTGCTTTCCCTTTCCCGAGGGTCACATGTGAGCTGATTAGCAGCTCTTATATCCTTCCCTTTCTCAGTCAGAGGATGCCAGGCACCTCCCAGTCTTTCCACTGATGTGGTAGCTCAGTGTGTGTGTGCGGGGGGGGGGGGGGGGGGGTTGCCTGACATGCCAGGAGCCCCACTGAGCTCCCTCTGTGCAGTGATGTCCTCATTCATGTTTGGCTGCAGCCTGATGGTGAGGTTTGTGCTTTGCAGACAGGTTATTTTATACCCTGATGAAAATTCCCACAGGAAAGAGCTTTGGTGCTGACGCATAGAAAAATACATTTCTTACATAACATGTGACATTTGAAAAGATGCCATGAGCTGCAGCCCCTGATCTTATCAGTGAAAAGTGCTTTCAGCTGGGGCGGATTTGTGTCTCTCAGATGAGCCCTTCTGTCTGGGTCCATCCTAAACCCAGGCTTCAGTGCCACAGTGTAATAATACAGGCTGTGACAGCCAGGTACCTCGAAGCAGTAGCTGTGGCCGCTGACTGGAACCCCCCCACCCAAGTCACGCCCCATGGAGCATAACAGCTTTCACCTGCTGACCATGCCCCAGCAGACGCAGGCTCCTGCCCTTCCTGGCAAGCGGCTCTGTTTTGCTACTGACAACTGGAGATTTGGGGCTGTCAACACAGGGCTGTGGCCCACAGCCGCCATCACTCCTGGCTAACGCAGTGCCAGTGCTTGGCAGACAGCACAGGGCCGTGTTTGGAGCACAGCTCCTGCACCACCAGCGGAGACAAAGCCCAAGGAGAGGGCCCACATAAGCAGTAGAGATGTCTTTGCATGTACCAGAGAGCTGCTGTTGCATCTACTAACAGTGTCCTTCTCTCTTGTTCCAGAAAAAGCTTCAGAACACCATGGAAACATCGACATCTCTAATGAAAGACATCTCCCAGAAGACGGAGCTGCTGGAGAAGATTGAAAGAGAAACTACTCTGGTGGAGAAGGTAAGAGAGTGATTTGGGAATCCCTGAGACTTAACTTACGAGGACTCTCTGTAGGTATTTGTTATGGTACATTAGACACTGATGCCCATTTGAGGTCCAGCAATAACCTGGATATGTGCATGCCGTGGTGGGACTGAGAGTAAGTCCTGGAGCTCCTGCCGATGCCATTAATACTGGTCAGCTTTGCCCTTTGTGCATTTTGCCCCTCCAGGGACCAGCCACTGCCTTCTTGAAGTTCTCTTTCCTTGAGCTTTTCATCAACAGTGTCCTCTCCAGTGAGAGGTGGCAGTGCTGTTACCCAGCTGGGCCAGCACAGCTTTGGGCAGCAGGCTCAAGGCGCTCTCGAGCAGCCCATCTGTGGGATGGAGGCACAGGTGGATGCACCATATTATGCCCTCAAATGTGCAGCTGCTCTCAGGGCTTCAGTTTGTCCTGCCTGCCTGCTTCCCTGGAGGGCTGGCCACCAGCTGGCAGGGGGACATTTTCCTGGGATGTCCTTGCCCTCTGTCCCTTTCCCTCCCGCAGCAACGAGCCAAAGCGGAGAGTCTGGACCGGTGGCTGCAGAAACAGCTGTCGGACTACAGCGCCCCTCCCGTGATGAGTTATGTGCAGACGGCAATGGCTGTCACTGACCTGGAAAAGAGTATCAAGGCTTGGCAGAGGAGGGCAGCAATTGCTGAGGTGAGTGAGGCAGAGCCGGGTACACGTGGGCCGGGCACCGGCTCCCGGTGTCGCCGCTGAGGGCAGGGCCGGAGGCTCTTTCTGGTGGCTGCTCCCTACCCCCAGGATGGAGGCTGAATTTTAAATGAGCTCAGAGGGGGAGCCGATGCAAGGGTGTAGTGTGTAACTGGACAGGCTGCACCACCAGGCTGCTCTGATACTGAAACCTGAAGGGTGTGCAAGGAGAAGGGGACGTGTGGTGGCCCAGTATGGCACAGGCCTTCCCCAACACCCCAGACAGCTGGTGGCTCTCCAGTGCTTGTGGTCCTCTTTGATGATCTCAAACATTTATTCCTCATCTGTATCTTGACTCTTCCCTGGAAAGGAAAGGCTGTGCCTGGCCAAGAGCCAAGCATGAGTTCATGGCAAAGTTGCAAGAACAGTATCTTTGTCTCTGCCCCTGGCCCAAGTCCTGCAGCCTGGGAGGAGGTGAGGAGATAAGGCAGGAGCGTTGCCAAAGCCCAGAGATAGCAGGACACATCCCTGTCCCTACCCGGGCGGGATGTCAATGTGCACAGTGGGCGAGGAGAGACGCTGCTGGGGCAAAGCCAGCTCCTAGGACAGGTCATGAGGTCCTGCCCATCAGCACCCTGCTCACCCCTGAGCAAGGGCTGGGAGTAGGATGGTGCTGGGCTGTGTCTGCCCAGCACTTTGTTCCCCAGTACCTTGGGCTGGGACTGGCTGTGCTTTTGTGGTCCAGCCTTTCTCAGAGGTCAGAACGGTGTTTGGGCTTGAACCTCCAGAGCCAGCATGGCAGGTTGAGAAGTGTGGATCTGACTGCAGCTGCTGCAGAGCTTGTGGGCAGCTCAGCCACAGACCTGGGCTCTGGCTTGGACGCACTCCATGTGCAGTGCCCGGAGCCTTGCCAGCCTTGGAACTAGAGAGATGTCAGGGCTCAAGGGACAAGAGATGGTTGCTGTAGTTGTCCCTGAGATAAGAGGAGTGACACCAAGGATCTTGTTTTTCCTGCCAGCCCCTCTGTGGCAGGACAGGTCAAACAGCCCTGCTGCTGTGCAGAGGGCTGTAGGTCTCCACGCAGTGCTTTTGTGTGATGTCTCCAGGCTTCCTGTAGCATTTGGAGGAAAACCAAAGCTGGTTTAGACCTGCAGGAGCTCTTCTCAGTGTGCTGCAGCGAGCACTGAGCTCAGGTGGGAGTGGGGCAAGTGAACGGGCATGCAGTACCGCAGCTTAGAGCCTAGCAGCTTCCTCCACAACCTAGCAGCTTCCTCCACAACGTACCACTGCTGTCTGAACATACTAAGGCCTTCTCCTTTCTTCTTTTGCAGATGACCTTGCAGAGCTACCGCAGAGCATGGAACCAGGTCAAGATGTCTGGTAACCAGCAGCTAGCAGAGGGAGCCGCCCCATTCTTCTGAGTGGATTAACCCAGCTTCCTAGTAATGATAATTTTGACATTGCTGTTAATAAAGCCTTTCACTTATCTTTTAAGGTCAGACAACTTCCATGAGTAAATTCCCATTTCAGGGCCACAGGCAGATAAGATTTGTGATGTAATTCTTAGCTCCTCTCATCTCCCCTCCACTTAACTTCCTGGTCAATAAGATACTAGTCCTAAGGGATCTACAGGAGCCCATGGTTGGATTGAAACCCACCACAACAATCAGCAAAACAATCCTACTGTTAATCTCTCCATAGTCCATTGTGAGGTGTGCCCAACTTTAGCCATTCCAAAGGCAAAAACCAAAAACTTATGTGTGTAAAGAGCTTGAAAACATTGCACCACCTTCTTCCCTACTGCCCTCCTGCAAGTCTGTCCCCTCTATTTAATACATTCATATATGAACAGAGGCTAGAATCTGTACGTGGAATTTTTACTCCCAAATGAAGGATTCATGTATTCATTGATAAAGGTTCTGAAAGTTGCTCTACTTCAAGAAAAACACCAGCAGTCTCCTCCTGACAAGGAGTAATGCAACAGTGCTTCTGCATATCAGCTTGAACTGGTGGAGTGCTGGTTTACTGGGATGGAGGACAAAGGTTCAGAGAGATTCTGTATCTACACTTCTTTCTTTTTTAAAAAAACACCCCTGTATTCATGAAACAAAATGTTCAGGAGGGTAGTGTTTTGTTTTGAGCTGTCAAAGGCAGGGAGAGGGATGGGAGGAGGATGGAAGATTGCCATGGAAAAGTTCAGAGTAAGTGACACTGGGCTCAGGCCTGAACTTGAAGTTTGTGTGCTTAGAACTCAGTGGAAAGGAATATGCTGAAAAGGCCCTAGTGCTGTTGGATTTTAGCCCGTACCTTTTGCCTCTAAAAAAGGCGAAGTAAAAAAGGGAGAAGAATATAAATCTCATTGTCTTTCCTCAAGCCAAGAAAACCGCTGCAGGAAGTTGTGTCTGCTGGTTGTCTGTGCCAGAGACTTGAGATATCTTCACTTGGTTGCTTGATTTGATTTGCGTTTTTCTGAAGAAGGTCTGGACCCACAGCAGGACTCCCTGGAAAGAGGCTACTTTGTTTGATGGACATTATTTGAAGATTATTTGTTTGGGTTGAAGTGTTAGCCAGGAGTTGGACTTGATGATCCTTGTGGGTCCCTTCCAACTCAGGTTATTCTATGATTCTATGATTCTAAGCACTAGGCTTGTCTGATGCTGCAAGGCAGGCTGTGGAAGCTGCAGAGGAGCCAACCCTATGGGGAAATTTGTTGTCAAATGTGTAAACGTAGCATCCTGCAAGCTGCAGGGAGATGAAACCACTCATGCAAGAAATGATGAAGAAACCCGTGGCGCTGTTGTGAGGGCATCTCTTTGGTCAGTCCCAGCATGTGGCAGCTTCCACCAGGCTCTGTGTCCTGGCCCTTCTGCAGGCCCTGCTAGGTCAGCCAGCTGTGCTCTGTTTGCCCCCCCATCACTACAAGCAGTTATTCTCTGGTGACCAAATCTGTCACCAGAGCTGCCTTTTCCCTCTGGACAAGCACTGGTGATCCCTTAATGCAAGAGGGGATTCCTTGGGAGATTCCAGGGTTTAATAGCTCAGGTTGTGCACCTACAGGAGAGCTGAGCACTGTGATCATATAGGGCAGGTCATTTTGACATGGCATGCATGAACCAAGCGGTTTTCTGATCACAAAAGAATACCTCAGTTACCTAAAGCAACAAAACAGTGAGAAGGATATAACAAACAATCCCTTTCCCAAGTACCTGAGGCCAGTGTACGTATCCCTTGGAGATGGGAAGCATCTCCCCACTGCAGGAGTCATAAATCAGAAATGGCCCATCCCCAGAGGAGTTCAGGTCTAGCTTTTCTTACTGGGGTTGAAACCATCTTCCTGAAATACCCTCACTGTTCACCTGGAGGTCTCTTCCCAGTCTTTGGGTGAAGGCTGCAGATGAGCTCATGCCCTGGTGAGTGTGGGGAACGCGTCCACTCCTGGTGGCCACTCTTGGTGGTGGCCAAGATCCATTTGCCGTAGTGGGACACTGGGGTGCACAGGACTGGCCCATAGCATCTCATGTGACCGTCACTGAGAATGCCTCTCTGGATTCTTTTCTCAGTTCCTTTAATGTGGCACACGACAGGGTTTCCAGGGCCACCCTTTGGGAGGCAGAACAAGGTTGTGTCACAGCAGCCCTCCGCCTGCCTCCACAGGATCCCTCAGATCCTGTGGACTTCACTGGCGCGAGAGGAGGGCAGATCACATCAGTTCAGTCCTTCATCACCACTGGCAACAAAACACCACTAATTCAGGGGACTGCCTGCCTTCAGGCTGATGAAAACCCTTGTCCTGTGTGCCTCTGCCCCACCACCATGCCTGATTCCTCTGTAACGTGCCCCAAAGAACCCCTTCGCTGTTTTGCCTTCTGAGCATCAGGCAGGGAGCTCCTTGGCACTGGCTGAATCAAAAGCCCTTGGAGATGAGGTGTGTGGCTGTGGCAGCAGAAGCAGCAACTGCAGGCTGCAGTGCACAGAGACGGACGTCACGGGTTCAGGCACGGTCCCACACCTGCTGTTTGCAAGCTGCGTGGAAGGGATGTTTCCAGCACGAGGCTGAGTGAGGAGCTGAGGGGACTGGGGCCCCTTCCCTCCCTGTTCCCATCCCCTCTCTGCGTGCTGCAGGCCTGGTGGCATCAGGAGGTGGTCGCAAGGTTGGCAAGACCCTGCTGGCATTCCCGGGATCTGGGTCTCCCGCAGTGGGTTCCAGCCAGCTTGCAAGTAACTGCAGCCCCTCTTTAGAGGCTCCTTAACCGCTGATGCAGCAGGGGAAGAGGTGGTGATGCCGGGAGAAGAGGTGCTGGATGCAGGCACCTCCCCAGCATGCAAGTGCACTGAGCAGGGGCTGTTGGAGGCTTGCGGTGCGTGTGCCTGCTCAGACAGCACCTCCGAGGCACAGCTCCTCCTGACCCAGAGCCTCCCGCCCCCACCCTGGTTCCACCTGCAGCAAGAGGCGAGGGTAGCAAGAGCAGGAGGCAGGAGGGCACTCTGGTGCTGATGAAGGGGGTTTATAAAAGATGAGAGGACCCCAAAATGCTTGGGGAGGGGGATGAAAATGGGTCTGGGGAACCTGAAGGTAGCAGGAGGTGCTGCAGTGGCACTACCAGGCTTCAGCTGCCTGCATCTGGGCTTTCCCACAAGCACACGCCAAGGGTCAGGAGCACAGCCAGGCTGCGAGCTCTGGCTGGGGTCAAGAAGCCCCTTCCCAGCTGAGAGGCCAAGTGTGCCTTCGGAGAGCAGGCTGGAGAAGATGGGATGCTATGAGGAATGTGAAAACTCATTTCTGTCCTGGAGAGCAGGACGAGAGAACTGTTGAGGAAGAGAAATGATGATGGGCATTGTGTGATGGGCACAACTACCTGAAAGGAAGCTGTTGGGAGCTGGGGGTCGGCCTCTTCTCGCAGGTAACTAGTGATAGGACCACAGGGAGTGACCTCAAGTTGTGCCAGGCAAGGTTTAGTTTAGAAATTAGGAGATATTTCTTCTCAGAAAGGGCAGTCAGGCATTGGAACAGGTTGTCCAGGGAAGTGGTGGCATCACCGTCCCTGGGGATGTTCAAGGAAAGGTTGGATGTGGTGCTTGGGGACATGGTTTAGTGGGTGACATTGATAGCAAGGTGATGGTTGGACCAGATGGTCTTGAAGGTCTCTTCCAACCTTAATGATTCTATGATTCTATGAAACAACTTCAGTTCTTCCCTTGACCATTCTATGATAAAAGAAGCCTGGGAAGGAGGGGCCAGCAAGCAGCAGCAAACAAAGGCACTGAGGTACCTGGAGGGCTGATGCTCTCCCAGCAGGTCATCCCTGGGACACTTCCCTCCCTGGTAAGGCCCAGACCATCACATCGGGTGTTTTCTGCAATACTGGGGATGAGCATGGCCAAAGGGAAGGGAAATGGTGCTGGGAGAAGGCTACGCACCATGGCTGGAGGGAAATTGTGGTTCGAGAGCTCATTTAAACCTGCATGCAGACCACGTCAGTGTTAGCTGAACTGATTTCTTCCAAGCTTTTAAATATGTTTCTTGTAAACAGAATTAGCAAGGACAGGGTCCATGTCATGGTACATTTAGGACAGAGGCAACCCAGGGAAACCGTAGATGTTTTTTTCATGGTTGTCCTCTCCCTGGATATAGCCAGTCCTGCACATAAGAAACTCAGTGCCCTGTCTCTCTGTTCCTGTAATAACTCTGTAAGTGCTTATCAGTCCCACTGAGAAGGGCCTTTCACATGTATTATCCCTGCCTCTTGTGATGCTGTGTTTGAAATGCCTTGGGAATCAGCTGGGAGGCAGCTGATGATCCCCAGGCCTGTCTGTCGTTGATCTGTGCTAAAAGGGGCCACTTGCCCTGCAAGAGCCAGGAAAAAATAGCTGTGAGACACCAGTTGCACCCTGCCCTCCCCATGGGGAGACTGCTCCGAGACTGGGCCCTGGCCACTGGCCAGGCTGTGCCACCACAAATGCAATGTGCTGCGAGGTGATGCAGCCTCCGAAGTCATGAGGTTAATCCCTGCGGTTAATGAAGCTCGCCCAGCTCTGCTTGGAGACAAACCCAAAGCTCTGCCCACAGCAGGCGAACACGGTGCTGTTGTGAGCTTGTGCAAAGCCTGCCTTGGGCAGGAGGGGATCCTGCTACACAAGTGATCTTTTTGGCTGCATGTCCCCTTGTGTTCCAGCATTTTTGGTATCTGCTGGATTGTTCCCACTGCCAAGGAAAATGTATGAAGTAAAAGCATCTGATAAAAATCAACTGACTGCAGTAAAACACCAACCCAGCTAAACCTGTCTGTATAGCTCAGCCTGAGCAGCCTCTGAGATATGTACCTTCAGTTTCACAGACTCACAGAATGGCTGAGGTTGGAAGGGACCTCTGGAGATCATCCAGTCGAACCCCCCTGCCAACCAGGGTCACCTAGAGCATGTTGCACAGGATGGCATCCAAGTGGGTTTTGTGTATCTCCAGAGGAGACTCCACAATCTCTCTGGGCAACCTGTGCCAGTGCTTTGTCACCCTCATAAAAGAAATGTTTTTTCGAATTCATCTGGAACTTCCTCTGCTTCAGTTTGTGCCCGTTGCCTCTCGTCTTCTCATTGGGCACAACTGGAAAGAGTCTGGCCCCATCCTCTTGACACCCTCCCTTCAGATATTTACACACATTTGTAAGTTCCCCTCTCCATCTTCTCTTCTCTTAAACAGGCCCAGCTCTCTCAGCCTCTCCTCGTATGAGAGATGCTCCAGTCCCCTCAGCACCTCGGTAGCCCTCCGCTGGACTCGCTTCAGGAGCTCCATGTCCCTCTGGTACTGGGGAGCCCAGCACTGGACACAGTGCTCCAGGTGCAGCCTCCCCAGGGCTGAGGAGAGGGGGAGGATCACCTCCCTCGACCTGCTGGCAGCACTCTTCCTTTGCACCCCGGGATACCACGGGCCTTCTTGGCCACAAGGGCACACTGCTGGCTCATGGCTAACCTGCTGTCCACCACGACTCCCGGGTCCTTGTCTGCAGAGCTGCTCTCCAGCAGGTCAGCCCCAGCCTGTACTGGTGCTTGGGGTTACTCCTGGATGCAGGACTCTGCATTTGCCTTTGTTGAGCTTCATGAGGTTCCTCTCGGCCCAACCCTCCAGCCTGTCCAGGTCCCTCTGAACGGCAGCACAGCCTCTGGGGTACCAGCCACTCCTCCCAGCTTTGTGTCGTCAGCAAACCTGCTGGGGGTGCACTCCGTTCCATCGTCCAGGGCGTTGATCAATAAGTTGAACAACGCTGGACCCAGTACTGACCCCTGGGGCACACCGCTAGCTACAGGCCTCCAACTAGACTCTGAACCACTGAGCACAACCCTCTGAGCTCTGCCATCCAGACAATTGCCAATTCACCTCACCGTCCGCTCATCTAGGCCGCACATCCTGAGCTTGTCTATGAGGATGTTATGGGAGACGGTGTTGAAAGCCTTGCTGAAGTCAAGGTAGACCACATCCACTGCTCTCCCCTTGTCTACCCAGACAGTCATCTCATCATAGAAGGCTATCAGAGTGGCCAAACATGACTTCCCCTTGGTGAATCCATGCTGACTATTCCTGATCACCTTCTTATCCTCCACATGCTTGGAGTTGACCTCCAGGATGAGCTGTTCCACCACCTTTCCAGGGATGGAGGTGAGGCTGACTGACCTGTAGTTGCCTGGGTCCTCCTTCTTGCCCTTTTTGGAGACTGGCGTGATATTGGCTTTCTTCCAGTCCTCAGGCACCTCTCCTGTTCTCCACGGCCTTTCAGAGATGATGGAGAGTGGCCTAGCAATAACATCCACCAGCGCCTTCAGCACTCATGGGTGTATCCCATCAGGACCCAGGGATTTGTGGATGTCAAGTTTGCCTAAATGATCTCTCACCCAATCCTCCTCAACCAAGGGAAAATCCTCCTTTCTCCAGTCTTCCTTTGGTCTTAGCAGTGAAGACAGAAGCAAAGAAGGCATTCAGTAACTCTGCCTTCTCTATATCCTTTGTTACCAAAGTTTATCACCTAGAAGAACATACAATATCATGCTTGCCACACCACCGGTGCAAGGGCTTCAGTTAATGCTTGTGTTACCAAAGCACAGAGAAATGTCTGAGAGCTAGGTGCTGCTTCCTTCCCCAAGCCTGGTTCCCTGTTGTGCAATGACATGTCTGTGCCCTGCCTCTCAAATCATCTCCTTGGTGTTTTGTGCTTCTCCTTTTGTGCTTCCAGGTCACACTGTTCCCCACGCTGCTGGCCTTAGCACTGAGCTCCTAGCTCCTGGCTTGGTGGCTCTCCTGGCCAGGTGCTCAGCAGGAACACTGCAGATCATCTTCAGAGAGCTGGCAGTTATGTGTTACTCACTGACTTTCAGAAAGATTTGCTTTTCCTCCCAGCCTCCTGGTTTACAGCCCACCTAGTTAACATCCAAAGACCAAATATCACACGTGGCTGAACGTACTTGCTCTTGCAGTTTCCACAGGGATCACTGAGGAATGTGGGAAATCAACCAGTGCCTTCAAACACTTATCTCCAAGGCAACATTTGAACCATCTGTGAGTAATCCAGTAAGATTCCCAGTGCTGTGATCGATGGTTTTGGCTCTGAACTGAAGGCAGCAGCTGCAATGGAGGCTCCCATGGCAAAGGCATGCACAGCATGGCTGGGCCAGGTACCAGGATGCATGGAAGAACAAGGCCACCGGCACATTCCTCTTGATTGACTTCATTTCTGCACACATGTGAGGGAGCCCATCTGAAGATGATGGTGTTTGCCATCCTCAGAGAAGGTGGCCTGGGACTGTGGGGCCAGTAGTGAATGACTCCAGGCAAGGAGAGCTGTTGTGCAGAAGGTCTGCAGCACAGATTGCTTACTCTATGTCTTGAAAACGTCTCTGGATGGGAACTTTGCCATTTTATCAAAGCATAGTCAGAGGCCACTGCAGGTGTTGTCTGCAGCAGCTGTGGAAGGGCACTGCGCCCTGCTGTGACCCACGGTGCATGGGCTGTAGCAGCTCACTGGAGCTATTTGGCCTTTATGGAGTACGCATGAAGCAGCCTGGTGATGGAAAGGGCATCGAATGACCTTGGAAACATTTTGTGAATTGGATTGATACCTTTTGAAGGCCACTAGAACCAGTGGAACCTTCAGACTCCTTCCAGTCCTGTCCCCCATGTCCCTCCCAATGAGAGCAGAAGACAGCAAAGAAAAAGAGGGGGAAAGTACAAGAAAGCTAAGGCAGAAGAGGAAGTGTCTGAAGAGGCCTTGGTTTGATATTCTAACAATGGTGCAAAGAGCTGATCCAGGATAAATCCACCTTGGTGTCTCAGATTTGCTCAGACAGGGCTGGTGTCTCACTGGGAGGTTTTATGCCAGATCAGGTATCACAGGAATCAGGCACCCTTCAGCCACTTGCACGTGAGAAATGACCAAAGAAACAGATCCCTGCAGTCCTCACAACCCTGCTCTGCTCCTCACCCTCGACAGGGACAAACACCAGCCTGCAATTTTTAATCTTATCTCTGTAGCCAGATGGAATTTTATAGCTTTAGTAGATCCTTCCATATGAAGGGTGAGGTTATTTCAAACTCGGGGTTGTATTGTGAGCTATGTTTTGTGTAGAAAGGAAGGCAGAAAGTACATGGCGACTAGGTTCTGGGCAGGGCAGAGAACAGGCGGTCTCAAAGCTGAGCCCTTCTAGCAGCGGATGGGGTATTGGTCAAGAAAGTACAGCAGCACCATCGGAGGGGTTCCAGGGGCCAGGCTGATCCACATCAGCATGTTACAGTAGCAGCCATCAAAAAAACGTTTCAAGAGGCAGGAGAGTGAGATACGCCAGCAAAAGCAGACAGCAGTCACTAACAAGAGTCTGGTCATCTGGTTATACCATTCTCTAAGGGATCAGCATGCCCTTAACTAGAGGACAGATCCATACCGAATTTGTTTTTCTATTATGAGGATGATGACTCTATTTATTTCCGAAAGGTGCCCTTGCCAAAGGGCTCTGTGTTTGTGTACTTCAGAACAGAACAATTAAAAACCTTGTTAATGCTAAAATCCTACCAGGCTAGCACAAAAAGGAGAAAGAAAGGGTCATACACACAGAGCCAAGAAGTGCTAAATTTACAGGCATCATAGGAATGGAAAGATTTTTAAATTATTTTAAAGATTTTTAAATTGAAGGCCGAAAGAGATTAGATGGGAAGGATTACAGAAGACCACAGGTTCTGTGTTCAGAAACCATCACTGTTAGGCAGATTGTTACGCTGAGGAAATCTGCCTCCCAGACAACGCTCAAAAGCTTTCAAATCAGTTGCAGACTCAGTGCAGCTTGGGTGACGTGGTCTGGTCCTGCTGGGCTGGTTACAAAACCCTTCGGGCTCTGGTCTCATTCGCTGAGAAAGATTTGACAGGAAGTTCAGGAATGGCTCAAAGATCTGGTTTATGTTTTCTCACCTCTCTGGTGGTTCTAGACTTTGCATAAAACCTCCAGAGGATGAGGAGATGTTTTTCTGACAGACTTACAAACAAGGGTTTCTGGATGCGTGGCTTTTTTTTGTGTGACAGAAATGGAGGATGCTCTTCACTACACGTCAGAAGTTACATTGCCCCAGAGCACTCCATCCTGAAACTGTAATTTGCAGTCTTGCCTGTCTTATGCCAGAAAGTCAAAAAAGACAGTTTTAACTACTAGCCTAAAACTACAGTCTTCGTGATTTAATTGTTAAATGTTAAAATAAAGGTAGCAAGGGTTCTGTGATCAGTGCCCTGACAGATTTACGTTTGCTGGCAGATTCCTCATTGTAATGGCAGTCTTCCTATACCTGTGATAGCATAGCAGTAGACATCCAAAACTGGAATGTCTTCATTGGGATGGCAGATACTGGAAAAGACAAGACCAAGAGTCTGACAAGCATTGTCCTGTGGGATCGTGTCTTGTGTAGTGGGACTTCATTGACAGCTTTTCTTCACGTTGGAGTGAAATTTAAATTTCTCTGGCTTCCAGGGCTTCCCCAGAGCATTAGCTAGAAGCAGTAAAGTAATGTTCTTGGCATTAAGTGATGGTGTAATCTCTGCTACAAATTCTTCTGTCCTAGGAGGAGGAGATGCCATGCAGACTGATGGCTCTTCCAGTTTCTGCCTTCATCCCCCCTACATCCAGCTATCCTGCATCACTGACGCAAGGACGAGAGAGCTCCAGAATTTTTCCCTGGGGGACATATTCCTAATCCCTGTGCGAACTGGGCTGTTCCAAGCCTGCAGGATGCCCAAATACATGAATGACTGCTAGAGTATCCAATGACTAATGCAATGGCTTGTTCTGCCAAGCAGAGTCACGGCCTGTGACAGAAAGCTGGCCAGGGCCAAGATGCAATGCACAGATACTTTTAAGAACAGCTCTGCCTGGTGGGTACTGGATCTTTTGCAGGGGGAGGCAGTCTGGCACAGCTTATCCCCATTTGCTGAACTGCAGCAGTGCCACTCTCCTCTAGGCACGCTCACCTTTAAACTGATTCCATGCTGCTTTCCAGCTGCTGTTTACCAGATTCTGTAAAACTAAAAAAAATATCTTCAAAGGTCAGCTAAAGGTGTCTCCCCTAACCAAAGAAATTTCTAGCTTAATCCAAGGCTTAATTTGAACCCAAACTAGCAGATCGTCAGCATGGACAGAAGGTCAGAGACTGCAAGCACTCAGGCTCATAATGCAGCGGGGACTCTCAGCACTGCCCATACAGCATGCTGGGGTGCTAATCTAATCAGTTTGTGAAGCTTGAGTGTTATTTTACAAAGTGACTCCTCTCACTAGAATGTGCATCAGTATTTAAAACCATTTGCTTGCTAGCTCGCAACCCCAAACCTTATTCCTTTAGTCCAGATGCTGTTCTCAGCATCTGGCACTCAGCTTAGGTTGGGATCTGTAGGCAGCCGAGGCAAACTTCAGGATCTTAGATACCTCACTTAAAGCTATGAGCTTATGTGTACGAGAGGTCATGGCTATGACCAGGACGGCTGCTGCTGTGCCCTACCTTGCAGGAACACGCGGAGAGTAGGATCGCAGCCAGCTGGGCCTGCCGCTTGTCGTAACCACGATGCAGCAAGGACTTTTGCTGCTTACACAGCACAGAAAAACATGAAGAAGCTTGATAAATTGTTTCCAGTACACTGCTATTCAGTAACATCAGGATTAATCACACAGAGCCAGATAATGATATTTATACCAATCAGCCCACCAGGGCCAAAGGATTCACTTCGAGTGTACGCAAACAGGCGAAGAGAGCAGCTGGCAGAGCAGCCTGGTGACCTGTCAAACCTGGTTCCCTCACACACTGATCCAAGACTGAGGCAGTGACTGATGGAGGCAGGGAGGAGGCTGCCTGAACTGAAGCCTAAACCTAAGAGGCTTCAACAAAGGACCTGTTTTAACCCTTCATTTGCACACATCAGGAATCTGTTAATACAGGGGGAGAAAAACTTAAAAAATGGACTTCTTAAGTTATGCTTTCTGTCCAGACCAAGGGCACTGAAAACAAGCAACTTGCTTCTGGTTCTCAGGAGTGCTGAGTACTTTTCAGATGCCATGAAAATATCTAAAGCTATTTAGAGTCATATAACTTATTTGGCATATAATTTATTTGGCTTCCCATTTAGGTAGCCTCAGAAACCTCATTTTCTGTACCACTTTTCTCAGTTCAGCAGAAGGGACAGACACAAGGGTCTTCCACAAAATGCTTGTGGTTTTGTAGGAGGCAGTCGTTGCCAGCGTGTTACAGATGCTATCAGTCCTGACCACTTAAAAGGCTCAGCATTTACTCTGACTCCTTTTTAATACTACTCGAGCAGTAAAACAGCAGCAATACTGACTTGTTCATCTGCTTGCTGGCTGTCACTGGGTGACAGGTGACTATGTCTCTCTCTTGGAGGCTTTTGGGCTAAAGCACATGATCATTCTTCACCTTGCTGAGTCTGGATGTGAAACACTGTAATACCAGCCTGCCAGAGGCACTGATGGGACAAAACATATTCTGCGTATTTATAGATGTAAATAAGACCCAGATCTCAGCTGAAATATTAAGAAGTGCTTTGGAACTAGCCTCCTTCCTAGCCAGGCCTTGGAGATGCTGACAGCCTGGGCTTCCTGGACCTTCCCAAGATTTTGGGGTGAAGGGGAAGTGCTGGTGACATAAAAAGCATTTCACGATGGGGAGTACTAACTCCTGCCATCTGTCTCCTGCACTGGACATCCTGCTTCGATCCCCTCCCTAGAGAAGGGCCAATATTTAGCTTACTGGGGCTAGAGGACTATTTCTAAAGAGTCCATTCCCAGCAGTGCAAACTGCAGGCTTACAGAAACTTTGAAGCTTTTATTTTAATAAAGTTATTTAATTTCTGTCTGTGCCCTGTTATTCTTTTGAGACTAAGCTAAAAGGTAAAGCTTGCTCATTAATTACTTCTTTCAGAACCATATGGGAGACAGACAGACATATCTATAGTAAGCAAATCCTTCAAAAGAAGATGGTAGTGATGATTAATAATGTTATTGATTTCCTGGCAACAATATTTCGTCTTTCAAACCCATAGGACGTTAACCAGAGTGTGCAGAAGCCACTGTTGTGCCTGTGTAGCCATCGGAGGGCTGGAGTATTCCACCTGGACCAGAACTGCAAGAGTGAATCTGCATTCCTGCAAGAACAGGAGTGAAAACAGACTCCTTTACATGGCTCTAGCAAAAACACGCATTCACCCTGCAAGATGGACATCATTGCCCATGGGTGAGGTAAAGGTGTGCTTGGGCTGGCTATCACAGCACAACTGAAAAATCTTCCTGTAAGCATGCTGGATTCCCAACCAGCCTTGAAGTCAGAAATCTGGCTAAGGATCTGTGTGTCTGTGAGCAGCCTTACCGAAAAGGACCGGAGGGTCTGGGAGCACAAGCTGGACATGAGTCAGCAGTGCGTTGATGCGGCAACAGAGGCAAAACAGATCCTGGGCTGTATCTGCAGGGGCACTACTAGCAGAGACAGAGGTGCGATCATCCCACTCTACTCAGCACTTGTCAGGCCACACATGCAGTACTGTGTCCAGTTCTGGTCCCCACATTCCCCAAAAGATGCAGACAGACTGGAGAGGGTCCAGAGGAGGGCCATGAAGATGATTAGATGGCTGGAGAACCTGTCCTAAGAGGAAAAACGGAAGGACTTTGGTCTTTTCACCCTGGAGAAGAGAAGGCTTGTGAGGGGCGGCTCATCACAGTATTCCAGTACTTAAAGGGCGGCTACAAAGAGGACAGAGGTTCTCTCTTCACAAGAAGCCACATGGAGATTTCAAGGGGTAATGGTTACAAGCTGTACCAGGACAGGTTTTGTCTTCATATAAGAATGAAATTTTTCATAGTGAGAACAATCACATACAACCTCCCCAGGGACATGGTAGGATCTCCATCACTGGAAATTTTCAATATATGGCTGGACAGAGTGCTAGAATAGCTCATCTAGGCTCCTTTTTCCCATGGAAGGTTGAACTTGATGATCTTTCAAGGTGCATTCCTACCAGGGCCATTTATGAGTCTATAAAAGGAAGACGACACTTGCTGTTTCTCGCAAACCATACCAGTTTGAATAGGACTGTTCCTATAGCAGTACCAAACATTTTTTCCAGATTTAGAGTTTAGAGACCATGACTTCAAACACAGGACAATAGAATAATAGAATCACAGATTGATCTAGGTTGGAAAAGATCTTCAAGATCATCAAGTCCAAGAGACAACCTGACCTACCAAGTCCTATCACTGAACCACGTCCCTTAGTGCCACGACCCCATGTCTCTTAAATACCTCCTGGGATGGGAAATCCACCATGTCCCTGGGAAGCCTGCTCCAATGCTTGACTGTCCTCTCCATGAACAATTTTTTCCTAATACCTATTATAATCCTCCCCTGTCACAACCTGAGGCCATTTCCTCATGTCCTGTCACTTGTCACCTGAGAAAAGAGACCGAAGCCCTCCTCACTGCAACTTT
Source organism: Anser cygnoides (assembly GCF_040182565.1). Classification (NCBI taxonomy): domain Eukaryota; kingdom Metazoa; phylum Chordata; class Aves; order Anseriformes; family Anatidae; genus Anser; species Anser cygnoides. The sequence continues at coordinate 11,641,034 of NC_089884.1, forward strand.
TCAGGGAGTTGTAGAGAGCCATGAGGTCTCCCCTCAGCCTCCTCTTCCCTCACCTGCTCCTCATAGCTCTTTTATTGCAGTCCCTTCACCAGCTTCCTTGCTCTTCTCTGCACACGCTTGAGCAACTTGAGATCCCTCGTGTAGTGAGGAGTCCAAAATTGAACACAACATTTGAGGTGCAGTCTCAACAAGGCTACGTAAAGGGGCACAAAAATGCCAGATGCAAAGTGAATGTGGTAAACCTATAGCTGATAAATCATTTTTTGGCCCTTGTCAGCCATGAAGGTATATCAGGCTTAGTTACAAAAGTGTGACTGACTTCTGGGTACATACAGAAGTGCCCCTGAAAATTGGCAGCTGTAGATTTCAGTAAAATCAGGGTCTGGAAAGTGCTGTAGAGATCAGCTGCTGCATGTGGATGTTTCCCAGGCTGACCAAATGAAAGGCCTCTGCAGACTCCTCACCAACATACGGTGGAGCCTGATGCACGTTCTGTGCCATGCTGCAGAAAGCAAGGTCAGGCTGAAGGTCTGAGGGCCTGTAACTTACATGGCACCAGTCCTGGCTTCTCTTTCAAAGCTGTGCCGGTCTGAGAGAACCGGGACGGTCGGTCAGCCAAGGTGACAAACGTCTGCTAGATGACAGGTATCAGCACACGTTGTCTTGTCATTGACTCCGCCAGAGCACAGAAGTTTCATCTTCCTGACAACGCTTTCAGCAGAGAGAGAGGATGAAGCATCCAGATAAAGCATCTCCTGATTACACTCTGGGGACTGTAATCTTGCAGCTCTCTTAGATGCTATGTTTGTGCATAAACTTCAGTTAAACTCGCATTTAATTTATGCTGTCGTACTAATTAACAGTTGGGGTTTAGAAGACCATGGCATGTTTCATCTTGCAATATTTACTGGCCTGCTTAGAGTCCCAGCTCTAAGCCACGTTTTAGCAGGGAAAAAATTAGCACTTTTTGAAAACTTGAAAATTGTGAAGAATCAGACATTAGAAATACGTTAAAAAAACAAAACAAAACAAAAAACTAAGGCCTGCTGAGAAAAAAAAAATCGATGACTTCTGAGCCAGCTTCATAACTTTTAGGACCCAATTCATTATTTTCTAAAACGTATTGTTGTCAAAGTTGCAATTTTTTGCAAATGTTTGTTGTTCTAGGGATAATAACATGTCCTGGGGTTAATGGATTCTGTAACCTCCTATGTTTCAGTTATTTTTAAAAATCAGTCACTGGCAGCCAGCTGGTGAGTGCTTTATTAGTGCACATCCCCAGAGAGCAGACACTAACACTTGATATCTTTTTGGCTTAGAGGATAGAGCAAGGACACAAAGCTCCTCAATGAACCTTGGAAAATGAGAGGACAACAATGACGCAGCCCAAAATGTGCTGTGCAGCATCCCCATTGACCAGTGCTGCACTGCCACGGGGTTTTCATTGTCCTGCCTGTGCCCCATATCACTTACACTGCAACAGGGTGCTGACCTGCACTCTGCACCGATGTATCTCCTGCTGCATCTGCAGCTGATTTTTATTTTTCATGTACAGTAATACTGCAATAGCATCATAAAATATCAGCAAGTTTGAATGTTGTATCATTTTTCATGATGTTTGAAAGCAAAGGGCTGTATTCTTGTCTAATATGATATTATCTGTCTGTGCTCTGAACCTGCTCCAGAAAGGTGCGCTCTGCTAAGAACCTCACAAGTGAACCAATGCCAGTCACAGTGCCTGACTCCTCCTGACTTGTGCATTTCAAACTGTCAGTCATGTGCTCAAAGGGACTTACAAAATCACCTTTACTAATATCATGTCATGCAGAAATATCTATCTATCTATTTATATATATATATGGTCAAAAAACATTCCTTGAATGCATTGCAGATCCTGTTTCCCTTTTAGATAAATACATGCATGTTCTTTTCTCTCTGGAAATCCACATTATAACTCCAATGCTATCAGCATTTAACTTTTCAATATATTTTTTCTCAATAGAGGAATTTAATGATATATATGGTAAACATGCATTTAAAGAATGGATAAATACATCATATATGTCTCTCTCTTTGCAAGCAGTGTGAACATGTAGAAGGGCATGGGGCTTTAGTGGCTAAAAAAGATTAAAGAATAATGAATTTACCCATCCCTAAAGAAGACATAATGTTCCTTTGGGAAATTAAATAAACATTTCAAAATGAAGCAGACTACGAGGGTAACCAAAACGGATTTCTGAGAAAGTGTTATTTCAAGTTTTTTTTTTTAAAGCTTTCTATTATCAGTGCTTTTTCCCAATGTGAAGAACAGCAGGCTTCTCAATGACTTCAGCATTAGCCAAGTAATCAATAGTTGGACATATGGCTAGCTGCTGACTCCTTACCATTTGATAGTGATACCACGATGTCTAGCTTTTCTTAGCCAATTGCACTGGAAAAGCTCACATTACAGAAAATCCAGCAAAGGCTAAAAATGTAAGCTCCAACTAGAGTCTTCTGGTACCTTTTTCACAGATCCATCTCCTTGTATGGGGATGAGAATGGGAACAAAAACCAGAAGCTAAAATAGTATTAGGTGCAGGATTATGCATCCGTCTAAAATAGGTAAGGATTTGATTTTTGGATCTTGTCCATACCTTACTTGAGTAAATCAAGTGTCTCTTTCTGAAGAAACAGTAGTGAAAGCAAAAGTTAATGTTTACTCCTAATGTGAATACTGTATATTAGTTACAGTAATCTATACCACAACAAGTAGAAAATCATTGCCAACCTCTTAGTAATGTTTACTGTCTTCTCCACAACAACGTAAAATGGCAGTCCTAAATGAGGTACACAAGGTGTGAGACTTTGTTTTCTGAAAGCCTTGCCTTTAAGCTTTTACCAAACATGTATTATTACCCAGTAAACCTGACCGGTTCAATTCTAAGGCAGCATTCAGTCATGCTACAGATGTGCCAATCTAGACCTGCACCAGCCAAACAGTGTTCTTGTCTGAAAACTGTTTTACACTTCTTAATGAACTTAAAGCACATCAGCTAGCAGCCTCACTGTAAACTAAGCAGCAGCGTGCTCTTTCTGCATGAGGTGAAAGACACCTTACCACCAGTCCAGGTAAAACTGCCTGTCTCCAAATCGCAGCAATTCTGTAAGGGCATTGAGGCAGAAGTGAAAGTACCAATAAAAAAAAAGATGAGCCAGATGAAATGATTTGCCACAGGTAGGAGAAATAGACAATAAAAATAATCTTTCCCTCTCAGTTCAATTCCATTCCTTCTGCACAGCTTGAATATAATCAAATACAAACGTGCCCTTTCCAGAGCAACTGTATTTATAGAGACATTTACCTTGGCTTGATTTAAAGTACCCATTTGCAGACCAAGCACCATGAGAAGGTTTTAAATATAACATTAATATAAAAGATGATAAATAAAAATGGTTCAGATATAAATAAGCTCACAGGCCAGTAGAGGGCAAGGAACTATGAGTAAATTGCAAAGCTGTATGGGCCTACGGTATGTAATGAGATAATTTTGGAACTGAGAGCATGAGAAACAGAGTGCCTTTAAGGGAACAAGGCTGGCAAAGACAACTTTGCTCCCTGCTCATGCTCCTCAGCCCCCTTCTCCAGGCACGAGTGAAGGGTGTTGCCCTGTGGCAATGACAAATGTGTGTGCATCTTGTTGTTCTAAGTAGAAAACTCTTCACTGAGTGAACTAGATAATGGCATACACATCTACTCAGGAACTCCAGTACAGACATGCTCGTGCATTAAATGCAGCATTACCTTCAGTGAGTATAACCAACCTGATCCATGCCTGCAGACTAAAGTTATAACAATTTAATTATACCAGTATCATGAACTATACCAGTTTTACATTGCTAGCATGAATATTGTTCTACAAGACTAAAGATACTACTTGTATACCAGTATTGGTGATACAAAAAAGGGACTATAAGAAATAGTATAAGACTCATTTGATAAATGGTTTCACTGGAAAAGCAAATGGAGATATTGGACTTTTGGGCTTTAAAATCATGTTTTCATGGAATCTACCTCAGCTCTAGGCTCATTGCTCTGACACATGGAGAGGAAACGCCGAGGTGAATTTTTAAACCTCCTTTTGAGAGGCTGCATGTGCTCTGATAGTGATCTGAGCATGCACACAAGCCACCTCCTGTCTGGTAGTTGTGCCGCCATGTAAGTGTGGCAATGAATCACAGAATAATTTGGAGGTCACTGGGCCCAGCGTCCTACTCAAGCTTTGAAGTTAGAGCCAGGCTGAGCCAAGAGGTGACATTAGCTCGAGCTCAGCAATGCATAAAGCAGGATTAACTGGAAGTGGTGCGTGTCTGGCAGGCTTCAGGCATGGCTGGGGCACGTACGTTGTTGTCTGCACCCCACTGTGTTGATATGCCTCCTATCTCCTAAGAATTCACTAAAGGGCTTTGCAATTTTCTGCTCCCAGGCTAAACAGAGAAAGATCTTGGCATCGGGAAAACAAACAAGCAAACAAACAAAAAGCAGAGGAACAGAAAGAGTGCTTGCACCCCACAGAGTATGTTCTAAGGTGCAGGAGGCTAATGCCATGACAAACTATCAATTTGGAAAAAGACCTCAACAGATATCATTGGATAGGTACCAATAGGTTCTGGCACAAACAGAAAGATGAAAGATGTAATGAAAAGGGTAAATGTGAAACTGCAAGGAAGCAAACAATGAGAGATACTGAAAGCTTGCCATGATGAGACAACTGATAAACACCACACAGGTTTTCAGCAGAAGCATGGGAGCATTAAAATGCTCCAGACAAGGGGAAAATGTCATTCAAATCAAACTGCAACAGTAGGAAGGCTGTTACCCTTTGGTAGCCTGGGCAGGGTCCTCTGCTGTATTATCTCAAGCAGAGAAAAGGAAGAAACTGTGCTAGAGCTAAGGAAAAGGTTAAGTAAAGTTCAGACAGAAAATGTCTACCAGATCTTCACTCTAAGAATAAAAGCTCAAGAAAGTATCAAATGGCAAGAGCTGCTCCTCACAGCCCTTAGAAGAGAACCATTAGAAAACTTTTGCATCACAATTTACTCTGGAGCGTGCTGAAGCATTGTGTCAGGGCAAGGAAAATAACTGAGCACAGCAGGGCACAACATCAAGATGCACTTTGCACTGTTAATGTAAACATCCACTTGGGTGAATGCTCTAAGAGAAATGCACTGGTGTCAAATAGGGGTCCTCTCACTTCTGCCTGACATCCTCACTGCCTGTGAACCTGTAAGAGGGCAGCCAGCAGCACCTGGCTCGAGCTGGATCTCGTTGGCATTAGGATCCCACACATGTGCACAGCCCGAAAGGCAGGGCAGCACAGCAAAGGAAATCAGATGAAAATCAGTTGTGAAACAAGAATCTCAGTGCCTTTGAATCCCATCTGCATGTTAGGGCACATGAAAGCAAATCACATGTCTTGACAGGGGTGTACAAGGCAGAGGAGGAACCATACAGGCCAATAGCAGCAGCTGCTTCTCCGACATTAGCAGGATTCGTTCATCGAAGGTCTACAGATTGCAAACCTTCGGTGCCAGTTATTTCTTTCTTCACATCTGGCTGCAGGAGCTGGAAATACCTTAATAATCAAACCAGACTACGGAGGTGTTTATCCAGGGCACCTGTAAATTAGTGTAACTAGCCTGCCGAGTGATGAGTGCTCCAGTTTGCGACTGGGGTGCCGGGTGACGGAGGCTTGTCCAGGGCTGCCGAACGACAAGTGAAGGTAATCGCGTCTGCCACACGAGAAGCCAGTGCCTGGCAGCCCCACGCAGAAGGCTACCCGAATGCCATCCTAGGTGCTTTCAAATTTAGGCCCTCAGCAGAATCCTAGGTAGCCCTATTTTTCAAAATATCATGGAATTTAGTGACCTGAAGGGTGTGCAAAAAGCATCATGCAGTAAGCAGGAATGGCAGAGCTTTGTTCAGTCCCTATACAGATTGGACCCTACAGAAAAGCTTTAGGCCCAGAAAGAGCAATGAGTGAATCTTGGGAGATAAATCTCACTTAAAGTCAATATGAATCTTGCAGCCCATTAATTTCAGCAGGAAGTTTGGAGATTAAATTGATCATCCAGGCTGGGCTCAAATACACTTAGAACAATACTAATGATCGGGAGGGCAATCAGCTGCCATAAAGGTCACTTGTAGCTTAAAGGTGCAGCAGCAGCAGATCCCTTATTCCTCCTGAGCAGCAGCTTTGCTCCTAAATTACGGTCTGGTGGTTGCCGGCACGCAGAGAATGGTGCCAGCAGCTGGGGATGCCAGGAGGCTTTGCAAGGGGGAGAGGACATGGCTGGAGCAGGCAGACTGAAAACAGGGAAGGGGAAAGGAACACACAAGGTTCCCTCAGGGATGGGATGGTTCTTCCTGCACAAGTATTTGGGGAAGCAACATGGCTGCGAAATAGTGCTGGATTTTTCTCTCCACCTCTAAGAAATGCTGTTTTTTCTTCTCAGCCCAGAGTTTCTTCTCAGCCCACTTGTGCATGGCAGTTTAAAGCCTCATTTCTTACGATCATCATGATGCATAAGGTATTGTATTTTGATCCCCAAACCATCACAGAGTTATTTCCAGGAGACAATAGAAAAGTCCAGAGTGAAGCCTTGGAAGAGCCAGAGATGAAATAGTCTCCTGCTAGGGAATTAATTTCCAGGCGACTCAGCAGTCAGATGTTAAGAAATGCTATAAAATATGCCTCTCTGAAAAAGACTTTCTAGTATGACATGAAAAGTACTGATGCCTCTTCAAGCCCTTTTTGTCCAATCCCCTGTCATAGCTGATGAGGCACCATACCCAAAGCAAAGTTATGATTCTCAAAAGAAACACTAAGCAGACAGTCCTTGAAATCCACTGGTTTTGATGTTGGTATTTTGTGTGAAGGCACTTCAGTAATGCTACCATGAAGGGCAATGAATGGTGTTCTACAAATTTAGAGGGGAACAGAACAGTCCCCAGCCTCCTTTGTTTTATATTGCAAAATGAACTCTCAAACTAACATACGGTAGAATCAATAAAAAGCATGTAGCTTGACCTTGCCACTAATTCTAAGATGTATTCTTTAAGTAAGGCAGACTATTTTCTGCAGAAATAAATAAAACAGACCAGAACATTATCTCTAATATTATCTCTATCAAACACTAATACAGGCTTGGCGGAGAATGGATTGAAAGCGGCACTGATATGAGGGAGCTGGAGGTGTTGGTTGACAAGAAGCTTGACATGAGCCAGCAACGTGCACTTGCAGCCCAGAAAGCCAACTGTAACCTGGGCTGCATCAAAAGAATGTGGCCAGCAGGGCAAGGGAGGTGATTCTCCCCCTCTGCTCTGCAGAGTGGGGTGAGACCCCACCTGGAGAGCCCTGAGTTCAGCTCTGGGGCCCCCAGCACAAGAAAGGACATGCGTGTATTAGAACAAGTCCAGAGGAGGCCGTGAAAATGATCAAGGGGCTGGAGCACCTCTTCTACAACGACAGGCTGAGGGAGTTGGGATTGTTCAGCCTGGAGAAGAGGGGGCTCTGGTGAGACGTTACAGCAGCCTTCCAGTGCCTAAAGGGGGCTTCGGGAAAGCTGGGGAGGGACTCTGTCAGGGAGCGTGGTGATTAGACAAGGAGGAATGTCTTTAAGCCAAAAGAGGGCAGGTTTAGATTAGATATAAGGAAGAAATTCTTTACTTTGAGGGTGCTGAGGCACCGGCACAGGCTGCCCAGAGAAGCTGTGGATGCCCCATTCCTGGAAATGTTCAAGGCCAGGTTGGATGGGGCTTGGAGCAATCTGATCTAGTGGGAGGTGTCCCTGCACGTGGCAGGGGTTTGGGATTAGATGCTCCTTCAGGTCCCTTCCAACCCAAGCCATTCTATGATTCTATGATTTTCTAGCAATGATATCAAGAAAATAAACTGGTATTATTTGCTCACGTTTATGAACTTAGCTGTTTCATGTATATTCTGCAAAATTCACTGAAAGAGAAACTAGAGAGCAATTAAGGTACCCACAATTTTGGTTGGAAGGCCATGTTAAGTGACTCATTATTCTGTGTCTGCAACAATGACAAAACACAGCTGCAGCTGCTTTTACGTATAAACCCATACAGACTGATGAGATGCTGGCACCGGCAAACAACCATCAGAGGACCCATGGCTCTTCCCCTTAGCACCGAGGGCAGCTGTAATGCCCTCACCATTGAAACCCCCTTGTGCAAGCAGGACAGGCCAATGGCAGCAGGACAAAGTCCTCCGGGATTCTCTAGCTACAAAGGAACAAACAATTCCCATTGGGATGGGCAGGTCCCACTGTGTGAAAAAGGCTGGCTTAGGTGAACAGACTGCAGAGAGAACTATTTCAAGTGCTTTACTACAGCCAGGGCGTTATGAAAACTATATCTACTTATACTGGAATGAAAAACATACTTTGTAGCCCCCAAAAGATTTGAACATAACTTCCTTTACTGTTCTCAGCTGCCCCTGATGCTGACATGAGGGATTCTGAAGAAATTCTGCAGGAGATTCTGGACGAGCCCGATGACAGCTGCTGAGAGACTGAGCTAATGCCAGGGGATCACGGGAAAGAATTTGTACTAACACAGCTACAAAGCTTTTCTTCTGCAGATCCCAAAGTACCCAGAAAAGTTACACCCTTTTCCAGAGGATAGGAAACAGACCCTGAGATGCAAAGGGCCACCTAGCAGGCCATAAAATGAGAGAGGCAGCGCTCCTGATCTCTCTCATTCCTTTTCCTTTTTTTACACTAAACAGGCACTGGAGCCTTCGTCTTTTGGGGTAACTGTGTTTAAGGAGAAAAGGATAAGTACAGAAGTACAGACATGATAATGGGAGTCATTGCTGCAGTACATTAAGGTGGATGCAGACGTGGTTAAGTGAATAAACTGCTGCAGGTCAGCCATTACCACCCTGTAGTGTTACAGACTAACAACTGCATCCCAACAGTCCTCTTTATATGCGTTAACTGAATCCCTGGGTTTTAGTATTAAAACAACAACCATAAAAACCTAACAACAACAACAAAAAACCCACATTGAATTAGTGCCAGCATGAGATGAAAGAGAAATATCTGCAAAGAAAACAAGAGGTGACTTCAAAGTCCTTCATTGATTCCTTCATGTTAAAGTCACCATGTCCTGAGGCATCACTTTATATCACCGTCTATTTTGTGTGTAGATATCGCAACCACCACAGTGTTTTCAAGTGCAATTAACTGACGCTGAAATTGCTTATGCTGCAGCCATCCTGTGAAGGTCTTGGAGGCTGGCACACATCCCAGCACATTACTCACTCTAATACAAGATGTCAACATCTTAGTGCAAGGACTTCTCTCATTGTCTGGGTTTCAGAGCATCCACTGTGCATGTTGCCTGCACTGCGAATGGACTTCCAACAGCTCTGTGATAAGCTGCTGGAGGAGGGGGCTTAATTTGGTCTGGGACATCGGCAGCATGTGAAAGAGTTCCTTTCACATCACCTCTGTGAAATTGCCAGACCCTCCAAGAGCCACTTTAAAGGTTAATCAATGATGATCAAATCCTAACTTCCATCCAAATATCCTAAAAATGGGGAGAGGAATTTGAAAGGACTGTATGAAATCCCCATGATTAGCAAAATATCACTGTATGATGTCTGAAATTTGCATTATTTTCACAGAATCATAGGATGTTTTGGGTTGGAAGGGACCTCAAAGTGCATCCATTTCCAACCCCCTGCCACAGGCAGGGATGCCACCCACTAGATCAGGTTGCTCAGGGCCTCGTCCAACCTGGCCTTGAACACCTCCAGGGATGGGGCATCCACAGCTTCTCTGGGCAGCCTGTGCCAGTGCCTCACCACCCTCTGAGTGAAGAATTTCCTCCTAACATCTAATCTAAATCTCCCCTCTTTCAGTTTAAAACCATTCCTCCTTGTCCTATCGTTATCTGCCTGAGCATAAAGTTACTCTCCATCTTTTTTATAAGCCCCCTTTCAGTATTGAAAGGCTGCAATAATTATATCACCATTGGATTTGACATGAGAGCAACTACAGACAGGTGATTACTGCATTTTTAACATACTACACGTACTATAGAGCTTTTTTTTTTTTACTCCTCTAGAGCCCCACAGAGTTAAGAAAATAATTTTATAATATCAGAAATAGATTCCTGCATTTTGTCAAACATCAGAAGAAACATGCCCGTGTGGTAAGGAAATGTTTGACACACAATTGTAATGTCAGCATCCAAAGAAAGATATGACAACCCTGCTATGAATCTCAAGGCTCAATGCAACAATTGTTTCTATTCAAGCAGAGTCTCAGAAGTTGATGGGTTTAAGTGCAATGCCATTTTCTTACCACTTCAAGAAGCCTCTTAATAATATAGCTGTGTCTGCAGTGTGAATTCTTTGGGAAATTCAGCTGATAGCAAATTGTGGGGGCTAGGAGAAAGTAGTGCAAGACTAGGAGAAAAGAAGAGAAATACCATATCATTTTCTTCTGCAGTCTGTTGAAAAACAATCTGCTCTAACATTCAAACCTCAAGGGAGCTGTATCAGTGCATACCTTGTCACGGTTTCAGTAGCTGCAGCTGGTAAATAGATGGGAAGTCACCATGTTTTTGAAACCCACATAGACATATTAAAGGTAAGCAGAGCCTCAGGCCTTATGTGGACCATTCCTAGCCCACGGAGCACGAACTTCCACCTGTGGCTGCACAGAACCATCCTGACATCACTGAATGCCTACCATAAGTTAACCTCCTGTAAAAACAGGAACAGTGGCTTTAAGCTTCCATTCAGAACTAATAATCACAGAATCATAGAATCATTTACGTTGGAAAAGACCTCTAAGATCATCAAGTCCAATTGTTAACATAGCAAATAATATTACCTTCAGACATTAAGATACTGGAAACACACACAAGAAAAAGGGAAAGTCTCAGGCTCCTTTCTTCCACCTGCACAATGGGAGCTGACGGCAGACTACAATGCAGATAATGCCATGTGCAGGATGGCAGTATTGATGGGGTTGACACTGAACCACATGGAGAGAGAAAATAGAGTGTCCACACTGTATGGACACAGGGTGATTGCTAGCTTGTTGAAGCCAATGAGAATGTTCTTGATATTAAAGGGCAGGGCCATGAAGAGTTTGTTCTATATCTTTGCATACCCTAGGTACCCTTGCACTCATCAAATTAATAACCTTAATCAAAGGACAAAGCTGAAAGAGCCTCATGAACCCAAACTGCACTGCATAGTTCCCCGCATTTGTAAATCAGACTGAATGACTGCTGCCTTGTCATATCTAGCACAAAATGCTTTGCAGTGTGTAAGGGTACAGTGCCTCAAAGTCTCACATAAAAGCTGTTACGCTCTTCTTTTCAGCAGAATTCAGCAGACAAGGAGCTCAGCTCTAACAGATGAGAGGGGAACTGGCAACACAGCAGAGAGCTTCTAAACCAGACACATCCTCTTAGCAGGGTCTTAATCTCTGCAGCTGTAGATCAAAGAGCACTATTGCACAGAAGTACTACATGCAAACACCATTGCTAGTCCTCTAGAAAACAGCCTGGCTTGCTAGTTGACTCTCAGGACTGTAAGGCATGCATCACACATGAAACTCATGATGAAGAGTTTGGGGATTTTTATTTAGCAGGTATCTACTGTTAGATTATTGTTTAGGAACCTAAATGAATGCCGTGGCTTTCAGAACACAAAAAAACTCCACCACTCCCGAGGAACACAACTAAAGGGATTTTTCAAAGATTATTTCGCTAGCCACTGAAGTTACACAATACAAAAACATGTTTGCAAATGTTTCCAGGAACTTCATGCACCCTGGAATACTCACTAGCCACCATCGTTTATGATTTTACAAGAATGCTTTCCATTTGAAAACTTTTACCTATGCTTCCATTGCCTACTGAAAGACTCACAAAAAAAGGCCAGGCAGGAGGAAATGGCAGTACTTCTTATACCTGAAGTGCTGTCAAATATACAACACCACGCTTGAAAATAGCAGTCAGGTCACTTGTAAAAATTACAATACTTTCCAACAAATGATGGATTTTGAAGGAATAATGCCAAATCTAAGAGATTATGAAAGCAATAGCTATTCCTTTGGTTGATTCGGAAGCTACACACTTGCTAGCCTATCTCAGCAACTCGATTTGTTATAGCATTTGTTATAGGAATCCCACTCTGCTGACAGAGGAGAGGTAACTGCTGTAAAAGGACGAATAGTTGTTTTACTTTCAGGTTCACTGGGTACATGCTCTGCTCTGACTGTCCTTCCCTCTCTCCGGAGTGATGGCTGGAATGTTCCGCTGCTAACAAAACCAACAAAAGGTATCCTACGGTTTCAGGTAAACCTGAGGCCACAGACCTGCTCTGTAACAAAGAATGGCTGATACTACACCAGTCGACTTTGTGTGATGTCAAGGTGATGTCATCAGCACAAATTTTGTATCCCCTCCTGATTTTGCTTTGATCCCTGGACACTGTTTTCTGGGTCGGGGATTCCTGCCCTCTGTCTTCTGGGCTGTGATGAGCCCTTCCACTGTCCCAGACTCGGAGCACTCAGTCTTTGGTGTAACTTCTTAACTCACCTCTGAACGAGGACGACGCTGCCGTCCCCTTCTAAAAAACGGCACAAAGAAGAACAGCCAGACTGTTGCACAAATTGTTAATTGGATTAAATTACGTTGTGGCATTAGATTACAAGCTCCTCCTCAGTGCCACTTCCTCCTGTCTCTAAGGTTCCCGTTGTGAGTTAGGCACTTTGGTACCTCTTTGGCTTTTGGTAAAAATGACTTGTTCAGCGCCACATGAAACCTCGGCAGCCTGGATCCAACACTGACATCGCTGAGCTAATTTTGAAGATCTTGTCATGAAAACTTCTCACCCCCTTTGAGATTATGTGCCCCAAAATACTAACAGCATAACCAGAAAGCAAGACTTTGTTGCAAGACCATGTGCTGCCTTAAAAAGGATACATATACTCTAAGAAGGTTAAGAGGAGAATAAATAAGTCTTTGACTAAACAGAAACATCCAGTGTAGTATTCAAATAAAGCTCAGCATCAGCTTAACACTGTTTTCAACTTTGTCAAAGGCAGAGAGGAACTGAAATCATTATTTCCTGTTAAAATTATGCCTTCATGGTAAAACAGGCGTGTTTTTATAATGAATTAGTATACACTTAGCATACTATTAGTATACAATTAACATACACTTTACCCAAATTTTAATTACCTGATCCCATGTCTATTTTGTGCAGAACCTCTGCTTCATTCAGTCCCCAAGGCAGAGATGCAGAGGAACTCACCCTGACTCACCAGATCAGATGAGTCTTATTAGTTCCAAGTCAGGAGCATGGTATAAATCAAAATACCTTTTTCAAGCAGAAGAGCTCTGTGAGAAGGAAAAGCAGGGGAAAACAATGCTCAGGAGAAAACTGAGCCTGAAGACTAAGTAAGAATATTATTAACTTAATAAGAAAAGCAAACAGAGATGTCTGGGGGAGAGAAGGGAAGGAATGTAGGCATTGACTTACCCTGGCACTGTGGGGTATGTCTTTCTGTAGGCACTTGGACCACAGTCCTCCACCCCTCAGAGTCAACCATAAAACATTCCTTTGATGTGCCGAAGCAGGGTCTGGCCCTGCATGGCAATTCAAGCCTTGAAATGTACACGTTAATTAATCCTTCCCATCTTGGTGAGGCAAGAGATGTCTATGGGGCCCAAAGGCTCTCTTTGATGATAGGGAAACTGGAAAACAGAGGACTGACTTTCTCCAAGTCACAAACCGCATCCATGGCAGAGCAGGGAGCAGAAATCCCAGTTCTGAGCTCAGCCCACACATACGTAGATCATCCTTTCAGTGCTTGCTGCCACGCTACACTGATGGAAGGGTTCTGGGTCTGGTGGCCTTGTCCCGGCAGCTCCTCTCATAGACTTGGGGCTCCCCTCCCTGTGGCTTCGCTTCACCTGGCAGTAGCAGGATAGTTTCAAGGTAATGATGAGATACACAAACACAGCTAGCAACTCACCAACTAAGAGAACGGAGGGTGAACGAAATAAAGTGAAGCAGGAGGTAATGCACTGAGTTGCTTTAGCCTCCCAACGCAGACAGTGCAAGAAACCCTTCTGTGGTTGCATATCAGATAACAGATACCTTTGCTTATACAGCCTGCCAGATGCATCCAAAACAGACATCTACAAATTAGTCTCTTGTCTAAAACGAGATGCAAGGATACCTGTGGAGGTATCATTTGGATTTATACATACTTAGAACTAACCTGAGCCCAGCTGTACATCAACGCAGATACACAGTGCCTGCCATGAATGGTCTGGCTAGAAGTTAAAGGAAGGGAGCAGAGTCAGACTCATCTCAAGATGAATTCTTTTGGCCGTGAGAGACAGGGACCTCAGTGAGAAATACATCCTACACTGGAGAGACAGCCCTTAAATGGGAGAAGCTGTCAGCTAGGACATTGGTAATACCATTGAAAAGCAATCATTTGGCAACTTGTGAGCCCATAGGTGCCAGAGGAGCTGTCACCTGCCACAGGAACTAACTGTGTTAGGTCTTGGTTTGCTTGTTTTTGATTTTATTTTTAATGGTAGCCAGTGTAGATAGTTAAAACCATAGAACACAGCAGAAAAAATACAACAACACTCCAGTAAGTTTCTCTCTTCACAGATATCACTGCACAATTCGGATGGTGCCATTACATCTTTGCTTGCACACACCAAGTCCTACATGGCAGCCCATATAAAACTGGGCTACTTTGATAAAGTGACTTCATTCACTACCATTTATTTCACTTGACTGTATGTCAGCCATGTGTCTGTTGCTCTCTCTCCCTCCCTCCCTTGTATCAGTACACATTCACAGGAAGAAAACGCAACATGGCCTGCTTAGTCTGGTCTTACGTAGCCCACCCTAGACATAGAAATCCAGAGAGGCAATAATATCACAGACTCTAGGAAGAAGAATACCCCTGGCTGTTACCTTCTGAAGTTTCAAGTGATTCACTGTTTATTTCAGCAGGTGGAGCTATTGCAGTACACACCATGAACTGCCAACTAGGCCAACACTGTGTTCAAAGGAGAAAACGTTTGCCTGGGGATATTTTCAGAAGAATCCTCAGCTGTATCCAGGCAAACGTATGCCATCCAGGCAACTACATGGATGTTTAGCAAATTGATTGATATGCCCTGAATCTCCTAGGAATGATTTTTAGATCTATATGATTGTAGGATTTATATATTAGTACTGCAACCTAAGCTTTTAGTTTTAACACACGTGAAAACTGACAAGTCCGCAAACCACGCCCATTCAGTAATTCTAGTACATGAAGACCAGCTTTTGCCATCAATTAACTTCCCCTGATTATGAGTGAGGTTGTCCTAACTGGTGGCAAAATCCATGTTTTTTAAAGGTCAGATGTCACTACTGTGGAAAGGGCATATAGCTGCAATTGTGGAATTATGTCGTAGGATACCCCTGGCTGATGGAGTGAGGATTTCAGAATATTTACATACACATATATTGAGGAAAGGAATACAGATAAGAATACAATAATTCAACTTTCCAGAAATATTAGTTTATGAGTATGACTCTTTAAAGGTTCTAGGAAGATAAATATGATCATGGACTTAGGCATAAAACAGCAAGAAGTTCATAGTACAATTAGAATTTGAGATAAATGGATTAACCTCCTGCTCAAGCATCTAATTAAGAAGAAGCTGCATTCATCAAAGGCTTCTGTTGACATTATACATTACTGAAGGGGAACTGGGATTTATTGTCTCCTTAGTATGCAAACTCATTACCATTTTCTCTGATAGAGGAAGCTATGTACATGTACAAGGGCCAGAAAATATTACACCTAGTACAGTAAGACAGAATGTCTTCAAGAATTGACCCCTTATGCTCTGTATGCTGCATAAAGCATGTTCATAAGCTAGACAAGAATCACTTAGCAAGTCTGCCCCATATACTTTAAAATGCTTTAAAATTTTTATTGTTAAAGACAGTAGGCTGTATTCAGCAGCTTTTTGTCTACACTCACAGTCACATTGGTTCTGGGACATGATGCCATTGCACTACTGGGCTGATGGTAAGGCAGAGTAACAAACAAATCTCTCACCTGGAGTTATGGCATTCATACTACAAACCTTCACAGCAGGAAATGTTACCAGTGAAATCAAGTTCAGGGACTGCAAGACCAAGCTTATGCTGTCGGAGCCACAAACCTGCAAAGGACACAAATGGTATGTTATTACATTATCCAGGGGTAGTTAGGCCTTACAACTATCATGCCATAAATAAAGGGGGATTTGGTGAAATGGAGAGCTCATGGAAGAGCTGGACAGAGAGCAAAAGACAGGCATGCAAGGAATTTTTGCACCAATTTGCTGAAATAAGGAAGGGAAACAATACCGTTACTGTGATGTCTCAGGAGGATGGGTTTCCAGGATACATCAACTCTGAAATCTAAAGGATTATTTATGTTTTTAAGTGTGTCACTCTTAATCATCTTTGCAGAAAAGGGTCTGGAACACAAGTCTTATGAGGGATGGCTGAGGGAACTGGGGTTGTTCAGTCTGGAGAAGAGGAGGCTCAGGGGAAAGCCTATCTAATTACCTGAAAGGAAGCTGTGGGGAGCTGGGGGTCAGCCTCTTCTTGCAGATAACCAGCAATAGGAAAAGAGGCAATGGCCTCAAGTTGCTCCAAGGGTAGGTTCAAGTTGGAAATTAGGAGACATTTCTCCTCAGAAAGAGTAGTTAGGAATTGGGACGGGTTGCCCAGGCAGGTGGTGGAGTCACCGCCCCTGGGGGTGTTCAAGGAGAGGTTGGACGTGGTGCTTAGGGACATGGTTTAGTGGGTGACATTGGTGGTAGGGCATGGTTGGACCAGGTGAGCCTGGAGGTCTTTTCCAACCTTAATGCTTCTATGACTCTATAAAATAGCTAGCTACTTTGTTCTGGGCAGTCAGAGTGAACTGTGATCATGCCATTAATTCCTCAACTAATTGTCAGGAAGGAAATTGAATGCAAGGGAAAATTTAAAAGCATAGGGCCATTCTGCAACAAAAGTGTAACCTCATGCAGGGAAACAAGATGAGCAACGTTTATTAAGACCAGGAGCTAAGTGTCAGTTTTCCAGTGTTTGACCCCAGCCAGCAGCAAACACCCACCCAGACTCTCACTCACCCTTTTCCTACAAAATGGGAAGAAAATAGAAGGAAAGTGAAAAGACACATGGATTAAGTTTAATAGGGAAAGTAAAAGCTGCTCATGCAAGCAAAGGAAAACAGATGAATTCATTTACTACTTCCTATCGGCAGGCAGATGGTGGAGCAGCCCGACCCTTTATAGTGCTCTGTAATAAAATGTTCAAAGCCAAAGGAGACTTGCAACCTGCTGCAATTTTTGGTAATTGTATTAGATCTTTATCATCAGGGTTTGACTCACACATTTCACATGATTAACATCTCAGATATGCTAACCAGCTCTGTTTTAGCACCCTTTGTGCAAAAGGGACAATGAAGTACTGAGGGCAGCGAGAGGTTCGCAGCTGCCCAGTACACCAGCCAGTCTGACGCTGTCCCAAACTGCGTGCACTGAGGTACACCAAACAGGTCTCCTTTGGTCAAGACTCTCATCTCCTTCCCTCGGCTCTGTTTTGAACAGAATTTTCTATGCCTGAGCAAAGCTCATCCACACAGGAAAGCAGCAAGCCATAGGTACAGAGCTGCGGGGTCCTCTTTGCACCTCGCGTCCCACTGGTACTACCTCCTGACAGTCAGCCATCCAAAATCTGTCCCAGAGCTGACCCTCAGTCTGTGGAATGAGCTTGCTACAAACCACAGGCCAGGGTTCACAGACCCCCAAACCCCACCTTGTTTCACCTGAAGGAAAATCAGCTAGCCTCCAGCTGGACATCTCTACTAGAAAGCCATAGAAGTGCAGGCATATAAAAACGAAGCAGAGAAGTAACTTGGGACTGCATACAAGTCTCAGAGAGAACACATGGGAAAGGATAAAATGCATACAACGTGTTACTTAAAACACTCTTGAAATGCACTCTCCATGATGGACACCATCAGTTAAAAGGCAAGAAAAGCATTTGCACTGAAGCACCGATCAAAGAAGGTTTAATTATCTTTAAGGAATTATAATTGTAATATTAAAAGACACTGTCAACAAAAAAAAAAGCACCAGATATAACTGCACATTCTTTAGTGGATTTACATTTATTTATGCCATGGAAGTATTTGGCCCTGAAATCTCATGGTGAGGAGATAGATTTTTGAATCCCATATTATGAATATAAGGACTAAAACCATCTCTCATCTCAATGAGATTACTCTGGGTTTGCCAAACCTTCCCCACTGAATGTGCTTCTCTGTTATTTTACTAGCTCTGATGGTAAATACAGTATTATAAGAAAAAGAGAAAGTTGAAAATATGCAGATTGTCCTAGAGGACACTAAAACCCTGCCAAAAATCCAAATCTGGGTTTGTGTGATAAAACCTGACACCGACTACAAGCCACTAAGTCCAGAGAAAATATATGCACTTTTAAAATATCTCACGGGCTGTTGTTGCTTTTGATTATAACATTCTTGGATATTTAGCTGATGAATCTTGCACACTGTTGACTTACTGGCAGTGAGACATATCACCAGTCAGCTACAGGGGTGTTTCATGAAAAACAAGATAAAAATTAAGGGATCAAAGAGTAGTCCACGCATGAAAAAAGCTGTCAGATTTGAGGATACGCTATGACAGGATGTGCTCAGAGCTACAGGCCACTCAACTGCCAGACGATGCAGGCTGCTTGCCTTCTCTCTTCTTCGCATTCCCCCACACCTTGAGTCACTGGACTTCTTCCAGATGGGAAGTTCAGAACGAAGAGCATCATCCTCTTAATCCTTAGACTCAAAGGGTTAACATCTCAAACTCTGCCCACACACTTGACAAGTTCCCATCTTCCTGCCTGGTAAGTGATAGTGGGTAGAAGCTGTGGACTCCACAGGCATCCTTTGAGCAGCTCTTTGAAAAGCTGCCATCAGCCCACCTCTTAGGCAGTTTCCTCTAATTTGCAGCAGACACCTCTCCGTCTCCCAGAGATGCAAGGAATACGAGCAAGAAACACTGTTTTGCTCTGCTCCTCATGGGCTTCTTAGTTGTTATTGTATTAATAGTCTTTCCCACTGGGACATAGAATTTTTGGTGTGCTAATTCTGATTATAATCCTATTATATTAACCAAATTCTCAGTACACATCCAGTGTAACATGACATTTCTATGGCACTTTTTACGTTGAAGGATGGAAAAAACTCTTCGCAAGCTATGGGCAAGATTCTTTACTTTTTGACATGACGCAGTGTGCTCCAGCAGGTGCTGTTAGATTGCACTTCCCATATGTGATCAGAGAAGAAACTGTTTGGATCTTTTCCTATTCTAGCACGCCTCAAAAATGTGGGACAGTCTCACCAGATATCCACAGCCCAGAAATGAAAAGCAGCAGCTGAGAGGCACTGGATTTAATGTATTCAGAGATTCTGCTGGATAGAGCTATACTCAGGAGCCATGGGAGCATTCACACTTGGACAGAGCAAAGGGAGACTCCGTCTCCTAGAACCCTGAATTTCCAGCACTCTGCTCATCCAGTGCCAATGGAAGAGGGGCTGGAGTAATGTGGTAGCACTGGAAGCACAGTTCAAAAAGCACAGGCAGTTGAAAACTTGAAGTGCAGATGCCTGTGCCATCCTCTCCAGCTACTGATCTTGGGTCACTGGTACAGAGAACACAGTGGATAAAGGAAAACAAACAAACGAACAAAAATCCAGACACAGGAAACCACGAATTAAGGCAGTGGAAAAATTGTTATCATTTATGTTTGGGTAACTCAATGATTGTACACAAAGTAGATGATATAGATGGACTCTCCCTGCAATTTGGAACTCAAGCTCTTAGATCCCAAGAAATAAATAATATTGCCTTTGTTTTCAGCAACTCACTAAAAAAAACTCTCCAGACAGAATAAGAGTGAGAACCTAAAATGAAGGAAAAAATTACCATCAAAGAAGACATTACCATATATAAGAAAATCTTAAAATTATACATAATCAGATATTACTATTGCTTATTTTAGTCTGAAAGATAAAAGCTATTAATTTTTTCAGGGGTAAAATTTGCAAATTTAGCTCTAGCTTGCTTTACCTTGCTTTAGTTTGCTTTTAACAGAAATGCCCTTGATAGCTGAGAAAAAAACTCCCACCAACATTATTTCATTTAGAATGTAAGGCTCATAGAGCAACTCCCTCCCCTTCCTCCTATCTTCCCTTCCAACAAGTCATCAGTTTCTACTTTTCATGTAATTTCTGCAAAGCAATTGCTTTTTTCTATGCACAAAGATTGATTCATTAGATCATATATTTTTTTTTGTCTCTGGGCATTGAGTACCCTTTTGTTCAATGGAGTTAGATTGCATGCAATGTAATTGGAAAAGCACTTTCCATTGTTTCCTTATGACATTTGCTGGGAATCGTGAGACAAAACAAAAAGAAAACTGCTGATTCTTAATGTTTGATACTGTAGAAAGGATTCATTGCTTTGCTCAGTTGCTTGTGTACTTTTCAGGTAGGAAAGGGTCTCCCTCTCAAGAACAAGCACAGCATTTTTCTTTCATCCATATCATGTGAGTGTTCTACTTATAGCACCCGCAGTCACCCGCAGACATCAAAAGTTTCAGAGATCTCACTCCTTTGGAACTGACTGCAGATATACAGTCCTGGGCAATTCCCTTAATTTCATAACTGCTGAAGGCAGGTATCACAATTACTATTTTTCTGCATTTCTACACAAAAACAATAATAAATTACCATCCAGGGAACTCCAAATGCAAGAAAAACCAACAATATTGGTGGTATTCCCATCTATATCATAAAAAGTTTTAGCAATATTGCACTATTCCTTAAAACAAGAAACCTTCTTGAAATGCTTGCTGCTGATCTGAGTGTGACTTTTCACTTACCAGCAGAACAACACGACAGTTAAAAATGCCTTGGAAATTGCTGAATCCACTCCCACATGATAACAGGAATTCATGCAGTGAACGACAGCCGGGAAAAAAAAATAATGAAAAGTTCTAGAACTGCTTCTATTTTCACTGTGGTTGTTAAAAATGCTGTTTGCAATAGCAACTATAGCATACATTTTATCTTATCACTTCAGCGTTCCTTTTTAGTAGGTACTTAAAATTTTTGAAATTAATATTACCAGCTGGCCAGAGACCTTGCTGACATTGCTGACTTCTGTCTGAGAGATGCTGGCTAGAAGCTGGAAGCCAGAAATGCTATTTTTACTTTCCCATAGGATGCTCAGTTACCCTAAATCCCTTTGCTTGTTCTGTGGCTGTTCTCCTATCCGCAACATGTGACACAATCCTTCTTCATTCCTCTAAGGAAGGAATGATAACTTGAGATGCAAATATTAATATATTTTTAATACTGTTGCAAAGCAAGCAAGCAAACAAATGAACAAAAAACAAACGCAAAAAACCACCTCTCACATTTGCAGACAAACTGAACAGAAAACTGACTATCTTCTTGGTTTAACCGATGATTTGTGCCGCAACCTCTTTTCCTTCAAAAATTAAAGTTGTCCTAAACTGCAGAATTTGCCTCTTCAAGAGTGGTATTTATTCATATGACTTAGCATTTAACTCTCTTATGGGTAATCCTACTGAAGCCAATTGGTTTACTTGAGTTATATGCCTGCATTTGCACAACAAAGGCTTGCAAAAGCTTGTATCAAAGATCCAATACGGCATTACTTACAAATAAGAACTCCCACTGCCACAGGCAATTAAACTGATTAGGAAATGCAAATTTGTTCCCGAGTAGAAGTTCCAGGAGGGAAAGGAATGATATGAGCAGTATCAGAAAGAACAGGGATTTAGGGCAATGACAGACGCCGTCACGTGTCGCTATCTATCGGCCAGACATCACCAAAGAGGAAGCTCCGCTCTCAGAAGCGTGCACACCGCATGCCTGCTTAGCGCTGCTTAGACATGCTGGATCCTTGGGCAGGATCAGTCAGTGAGATTCTAGCTCACTGAAGCTAGTTTCATCTGAGGCTCTCAACTTAAGGCAGCCAGGAACCCTGCCAGCGCTTCCGATTGCTTGATAACAAGCACAAACAAGAAAGGCAAGTCATGCTGCAGTCTTATACAGCAGCGAAGACCCTAAGGGATGGGGAAAAAAGGCTCAGTATCAACCCCAGTTTGTGGTATGCTTTAGTCCATGATGTTTTTTCTCTCACTTTGACCTTAAAATGTAAGGTGAGGAGAAATCACAGGAAGTGGTACTTCCTGCTCCAGCCCTTCCCCTGCTGCTCCCATCAACATCCCCACAGTTTTTCATTTGTGTTACTTCATGTACTTAACGCTATTTAAATGACCTAAGAGGGCAGCATCAGCTGACCCTCTCACAGAGACACATGGTGTCATGGCACATCTCAGCAACTGTACAGATATCACAGACATCAGCCTCCTCTGACCAAATTAAAGTCCCAAGAAGAAGCAGGGAACATAATTTTGCTTCCCTGAATTTATCTGAGATGTTAAATAGGCTGACTTCTACGGTATTCAAGAGATAAGAAGTACATAGGTGAGACGTAGCTGGTATCCCTTGATTTCTAAGTTTTCATTCTTTTCCCACATTTTTCACCTCTCTCAATTTACATTCCATTTCTGGAAGTGATTTGGGTTTTAACCATCACAGCTGAAACTTACTTCTGCAGTATTTTGTTTTGTTATTCCTCAGGTTTTGGAATATGCCTTCCCCTCCTGCCTCTTTTGCTCCTCCACTGTCTTCTCTCAACTCTTTTCCTTTCTTCTTCTTACACACTTTTGCTCCTTTCCTTACTCTGGTTATTAAAGGATTCTGTTATTCTTTGTGCCTGTAAAGGTTCAGTGTCTGATTTGTTAGCGTAGCCCCATGTGACAAAAAGTTTTGACTTCACACAAATGCAGCAGGAGGATGAAGTCTCCAGTTTATAAATCCACAAGTACAAGGAGGCTCGGTTATGACATGGGCCATTCCTTTTCTTCCAGGGAGGTTCTGAAATCGTATGTATGAAAATATAATATGGTTTGGGATGTTGGGCTGATATGACTTATTGTTATAATAAGATTCATTCACAAGTGTTCAAGGATAACAACCTGCCTAGTAACTTTCTTAGGATGAGAAGACAAATGTTATAGAAAGGGGTGATATAATTTTGGTCGGCAAACACCCGTAATTCTTTAAATTCTCACAAAAGAACAGCTCTTCAACTGATTTTACAATGAGTGCAAACATCTTTTCCTTTGTGTTATATTTCAAATTTGCTCAGTAACTTAGGCTCTTCAGGCCTCTGTGCCTTCACTATCGCACACTACAGGCTGAGGCATTTTGGGACACAGAGAAACAGTGATTTTCTTCTTTTTGCAGATGCCTGACTTCTGCAACCTATAAAAACAGCATGTGCTATTTACATCATTCTCTCTTCTCGCTCACAGCGCAAGCTTTTATATTTAACGTAGCTATTTGTTCCCTAAACCTGATTGAACAGGGAATATTTTTACTAATCCAATTCAGCAAATTATAATTTTATCAGAACTGCCCTTTAGAAAGAGCTTTTGGAAACTGCTCTGTAACTCACTTGGAATACGTGCAGAGAGAGAACAGTTTGTTTTCCAAAGAGAAAGACTTCATCTCTCATTGAAAAGAAGCCCAACAACAACATAGTAAAACAATTGAGATTGCTAACTCTAATTTAGTTTGTTCTTTGTACTGTAGATAACTCAGCACCTTACAAGAAATGACCTTTAACAGTGAGCTTTCTTTTCAGGACCATGCACTGGCGTCAGGATTTAACGCGCCTGATAACGGGAAAAGGGGTGTTCTAAAATCAGCAGTGTGGGGGCATCACATTTACAAGAACACAGGCTCACGTTTCTTCTGCTTTTTGGTCTCTGCTCCTTGTACTTGTCTAACAATTTAGCAGCATCTAGATTTTCACAAATCCCTCACACCGCAGCTCACAAAAAGCTTGCCGTTTCTCTGTTGGCTCGCTCCATTTTTATAACACATACTGCTATGGTACATAATGGGTGTGTAAGGGATGGAAGTACATCATCGCAAATTCCCTGTCTCCGCGGCTTGTGCTTTATTTTCCTCAGTACAAAATAAAATGGTACACGATTTAATAAACTGCTCCTAATGTGGTATCGTGCCTCAGTCACGGACCAGAGACGCCATTGCGGGACTGAGGCGGCGGCGCCGGGCTCGGCCGCCGATTGCTCCGGCCTGCCGCAGCGCGCATGCGCGGCTGTCCCCGGGGCGGCCGGCGCCTCCGCCGCTCCGCCGCCCGCCCTGCCGGCCATGGCCGAGGCGTATTTCCCCGTGGGTCCCGGGCTGGGCTCCGAGGAGAACTTCTTGTCGCTGGACGACATCCTCATGTCGCAGGAGAAGCTGCCGGGTCGCGCCGAGAGCAGCCTGCCCCGCCTGGCCTTCGCGCTGGGCCAAGGGGCCGCCGGTGGCTCGGGCGACTCGATCCCGGAGGTAACTCGGGGACTACAACTCCCGGCAGGCCCCGCGCGGGGTAGCCCGCGGCGGGCGGGCGGCGGGGCGGCGCGGGGCACGCCGGGAAGTGGAGGCGAGGGCGTCCTGCAGGTTTTAGCAGCTGTTTTTTTCTTCTTCTGCTTTTTTTCTCATTTGTACAGGGCTCAAAGCTGGAAATACCCATGTGGCTGGCTAAAGGGTTGCACGACAGCAAAAGAAGAATAATTTCGGTGGAACTGCCAAAGATTTACAAGGAAGCCTGGAGGACAGTCTTCAGTGCTGATGCCAACGTGGTTGATTTGCATAAAATGGGGCCGTACTACTACGGGTTTGGCTCCCAGCTCCTGAATTTTGACAACCCAGAGAATCCCGAGATAGCTCAGACTATCCTGCAGGCAAGTATTAGAACTGAATCTTGAAATTTGGTTTTATGTCTTTCCATCTTCTTGTTCCCAGCTGCTCAGCAGTCTTCCAGAAAAATACCCTGTTTTAAACCAAATGACTTCTAAATTCATTAGGGATTTCTACATCTTGTTGTAGGACCCTTTTAGGCAACTGCACAGCCAGTGATAAGTCAAGGGGTAATGGCTTCCAGCTGCGCCAGGGTAGGTTTAGGTTGGAACTTAGGAGAAATTTCTTTACTGAAAGGGTTGTGTGGCGCTGGAATAGGCTGCCCAGGGAAGTGGTTGAGTCACCATCCCTGGAGGTCTTCAAGAAACGTGTAGATGTAGAACTTAGCAGCATGGTTTTGTGGTGGACTTCAGTACCAGGTTAAAGGTTGGAGTAGATGATCTTAGAGGTCTTTTCCAATTGGAATGATTCTGTGGTTCTAGTGATGTCAGTGCAAGCCTCAAGTGTTCATCCAGGTGTGGAATTTTAGCTTGGAGTTTCCACGCTGTAAATATGTTTTTTCAGAAAATCCTGTAAAACAGGCCTAGAGGACATGCAATTTTAATTCTGCCTTGCAGCAAGGGTACAGATTAAATAATTTGCCTTCTATTATTTTATTTTTCTAAACTGTTCTTAAAGCTCTCTAATGATAAGACTTTATACTGTCCTGGGCAATTGTTCCAGTGCTTCACCGTCCTAGTCTCAGGAGGTTTCCTAAACTAAACTAAATCTGTTTCACAGCAATACAAGCTCTGTTCTGTTTGTCTCACACAAAGTAAATGCTGAAAACAGATGATTCTTTCCCTTCCTGCATCAGGCTATTATGTATTTGAACACTAGTTTTCTTCAATCTGGGATAAACAGCCCCCAATTCATTTGATACCTCATTGTGGGTCTTGCTTCCTAACCTCGGATCTGTGCACTGCTGGTATTTTTCCAGTTGATCTGCCTCTGCTTTGACGTGCAGTGTCCGGAACAGCACACGTTCTACTGCTCAGGACCTGCCTTGTGCTCTTGAAAACAAAAAGATTACCCTGTGGATTTTCTAGACCGTGATGCTCAGACGCTCATCGTGTCACAGCATACCTATTTTTCTTAATAGCGTGACATTGACACGTGTTTGGTTTGCAGTCCACAGTGAGATGGTACAGACTGCATATCCAGACAATCATTCCTCATGCTGCATTCATACAGTTTACATGTTCTTTAATGTAGAACCTTGCGTTAGTCCCAGCTGTATTACATCCTGTTGTTTTCAGACCATGTTTCTATTCTGTCAGCATCACTTGTGAATTACTGTTCTGCCCCACAATGTGCTTGCAGTCATCCCTCCTTTTCCTGCATGTTGCTCGCTAATCTAATCGATATATATTCCATTAGTAAGCTCATTAATGAAATTGTTAAATGCTACTCGGTTCCAGTTAGCTCCCGGTAGAACTCCGCTCAATATGTTCTTTCTTCCTAACAGGAACTATGAATAATTGTCTTTACCAACCACCTAGGGGCAGTTTAGCTAAGTCTTACAAGAGTGCCCCATGACTGGCATCCTGCCATAACAGGAAACTAACGCAGTCTGCCCAAGTCCCTTGGCAAATCCATGTTGGCCGTTACACCTCTCTTTATTTTCTTCCAGAGATTTATGCATTTTATTTATTTGTTCCAGTATGTTTCCAGGAATTGATGCTGATGAATTTATAATTCCTTGGCTCTTCCTTCCTTCCTCTCTATCTCCCCTTTCTCCTTTAAAAGATAGATAACATCTTTGCATGTTTCCGGACTTTTGCAAACTCTTCTCTGCACCCTGAGCTTTTAAAGGTAACCACTAACAGCTCTGAGCTTTCTTCAGCCAGTTCTCTTAAGTAGTCTGGGATGATTGCTGTTGGCTTTTCTCGCTCTCTTTTCCTCTTCCTTCCTTTCTTTCTATAAAAGCTGGTGCAGAGATGCTTTCAAACACTGCTGCTTACTTGGAGTGGTCCATCGAAGGCTTGCTTTCTGCATTGAGGAGGTGACCACACCTTTCCTCATCTTTCCTCTTTCTGCTGATGTACATCTTAGCAGAAGACCCAGTTTAGCTTGGTATGATTTCACTATGTTAAAAGTAAACAAGAGGGGAGTTGTGCTGTTTGACTTTAAAAAAGAAAAAAAAACACCAAAAAACTCTCCCCCAAATATTCAAGAACTAGCAATAGAACATGTGAAAGTTAGCTATTTGGTGCTTACAAAGCCAAAGTGAGAGCTATAGAATAAACGTGTTTCTAAAAAACGCTTCTGAAATAAAGAAGCACGGTTTTCAAAGAGTTTTGACCTTTTTTTTCTCCTCCCTCCTTATATTTTGTGTATAAAACCTTTAAATCTATTTGGGTGTAAAATCTTTAAATATGTCTTTCTGCTTTTTAAAATATTATCTATTAGAGATTTGAGGCTTTGTGTGTGTGTTTGTGCTTTTAGTGTTTTTTCAGCATACCGAATGTGTTTCAGTGACAGTTTAGCATAACTTCTGGTCCATTCACGAGTTGCAGCTTGTAAGTTCCTGCAACAGCTGCCACGGCGTGAGATCCAGTCCACCTGCACTAAAGCACTGATTGCTTCTGAAGTTAGAAGAGATTGTAATTGTGTTATGCCCCATGGACTGCGCAAGCCTGTCACTAGGGAGCAGCCAAAATCTAATCCATGCCTGCTTCCCACCCAGCGTATCAGATACTCGCTCTCCAGCTCATGCAGGAAATGGTTTGTCTTTGCATCCCAGATTAATAGGTGCTGCGTGCAAACAGGCTGCAGCTGGCAGACCCTCAGCAGCTGCAGGCAGATGGGAAGAGCTTCCATCTTTGGCTTCCCTGCCTTGAAAGCTCATGCCTCTAGCATTTGATCTGAAGGAGCCTCTGCTTTATCTGTCAATAATTCTGCTTATCTTCTTTAGACGTTTATTAGCCGTTTTCGTCGTATCATGGACTCCTCTCAGAATGCTTACAACGAAGACACGTCAATGCTGGTGGCTCGGCTGGATGAACTGGAGCGAGCCTTATTTCGAGCTGGCCAGAAAGGGCTGAATGACTTCCAGTGCTGGGAAAAGGGACAAGCTTCGCAAATCACAGTTTCCAGTCTGGTCCAGAATTATGGGAAAAGAAAGTTTACGGATATGGATGGTTAAAATGCTGAAGAACATGCAGCTGCAATGAGGGACACTGAGAGATTTACAGTCTATCACAGAAAAGAAAGATGAGTCAGCTTTGGGAAAGGACGGACTCCTTGTCCATTAATGGGAATTCTCTCTTATGTCTTCGTATTAGTCTAGTGTAAATTTTAAAGGCAGACAGCAAGAATATAAAAAATAGATTGCATCACATCACCTGATAGCTTTACAGCTTACTCATACCACTCCTGAGGATTTGCAGTTATGGTGTTTGCTAAGAGGCTGAAAGGATGTGAGATGATTTTCTAAAAGGGTAATTGATATTTATTATTCTTTGTCTTCCAAATTGATATTTACAGTGTCAGATCTGTTTGGAAAAATGTGTAATTCTTTGTATTTCATCCTTCCCATTCCATCCTCCTAGGAGCACGTTTCCAGCTTTCCCATTCTTCGGAGAGCCCCAGTGATGCAAAAAAAAATGTACAAACCGCACCGAATTTTTCCCATGTCTTGTACATTGAGTTCTAACAGGTGCTCTCCATGAGGCTGGGGTTCTTATCGCTGGGTTTTGTACACAGTGTTAGCGCCTCAGAGAACAGAGTACTCAGAGTACTTTACCCACCCAGCAAGGGCAGTGGCCGCGCGGGTCTCGTGCTGCCTTGTCCTCTCTCTCCCTTTCAGCCCCTGCGGGCTCCATGCCACGAGTGGTGGGGGACGTTCCCATTCGATGCGAGTGGCTTTTGCAACGTGCGCATCTCTGCCATGGGTGTTGAGCTCCTCCAGTCGTTTTACAGAAGGCAAAAAAGAGGACAGGCTGGATTAAAAGCAGCAACTTAATGGAAACTGCCCTCCGTTATCAACCTCTGAGCCATCTGTTTTTCCAGGAGAAAATCTGATTGCTAAATGCAGTTGATAGTGAAAGGACAGAGCAAGCGAGCCGAGTTTCCTTCTTTCTGGTTTATCTGTAAAATGAGCCTAGTAAATGTCGTTGCTGCAAGTAGGAGCAGCTGGAGTTGGAACTTGTTAAAGAGCCCGGTGGTTACCATCCTGCGTGCGTGTCCTTAAACCTTACGTGAAGTCACATTTGATGAATGGGAAACAGGAAACGTGGTTTGCTCTGTAGGAAGTAGTTCCTGCCATGATCCTTTGGAAGTGTGTACTGTTTTGTGGGTGCTTCTGAGCATCTATAGAAGGTGGCGTTTGGAGAGCACCTAGGAGGAGGATCCGGATCATAATGGTACAGAGTGCTTCCTGCTCTGGGAATCGCTGGGAGGCGGCGGCAGTCCTGACACAAAACCTTTCAAGATTTGATGTGCCAAGTCTTGTAGGATTTGTTTCTGTGCTTGCAAATGTGCCTGGATATGAGATATTTCAGATATTTCAAACTGGAGATCTCAAGTACGGCATGTGGTCATTCTGTGGGCCAGAGGAGCGAAAGCTCTGCCTGTGGAGGCCGCAAGAGGAGATGTGGGGCTTCACAAGCGCCTTGGCACCTGCCTGAGCAGCGCAGGGCTGGCTGTCCTGCTGCAGGAGGCTAATTGGAAGCTGTACCTGACAAAGTACATCAAATACGGGCAAGAATGTTGCTGCACTTAATGGCACGTAGTAGCCTAGGCATTTTCTTGTATCACTTGTATATTTTCTACTCCTGGATTATTATGCTGAATAAATATTTTTATACATTTTTCTTCATGTAAAGTGTCCACTCTTAACTGTCCTGCAACACTAAAACTAGTCACAGGTAGGGAAGTGCAGGTCTCTGCGAAATGGTGGCCATGAGGGATATCGCAGCTCTGCTCATATCATTCCTCTTCTTTTTTAGGTAACGTGGTTGGGAGCTGTATTCGTGCAGTCAGGCGACCACAGAAGCTGTTGCTGACTAACTCACTAGTAAGGGCATTAGGAGTTTGTTCAGGTCTTGACAGGGACACTGCCAACCTGATACAAGCTATTGATTTTGCAAATCTACGTTTTTATGAAACAGGAGATGGATGGAGGCGATTCCATGTTACCTCAACTTAGCAGCAGAGCAGCAGGTAGCAGGTAGGAGTTGGCTGTCCCTGCGTTCGTACCCTGCTGCTCCAAGAGTTGTAGCACAGGCTTCAAGTCATGTGTCAAAGCTGCAGTCAGTGCTTCAGCTGCAAGGGAAGCAAGTTCAACTCCATCTGCGATGAAAAGTATTCGAGATTCGGAAAGATTATTTTGAGAAGGTGGTGCCTTTGAGATCTAGTTGGTTTATACCCTGAATGAGTTGTTCCTCGGTTTATGGACTGGTTTTGGTAATTGTCCAAACTCATTTTCCTACATCTGTAAAAGCGTTTTTCTTTGTTCTTGCTGGGAACAAAATCCAAGCAGGTGGTTTACACTTGCCAATGTTTTGTGCAGGCAGTTTCAGAGTTTCAGAGAAAAAATCCCTTTTCCTTGAAGTAGTCCTTAATGTCACTGGCTTTTTGTAAGTGGCAATGTCACTTTTAGTAACCCTGAGTGTTTGGTAATAAACACCGTAAGATTCTTTAAAAAAAAATGTGGTCCTATGATTTTAAATTGCCATATTTCATTAGTAGATTTAATGTTCTGTTGGTTTTTTATTTTAATTTTTTTCTTACTTGCTGGAATGCTTTATTCTGTCTGGAAATACTTTGTTGTAACTCTAGACACCCACTGCTTCTGAAAAGCCTTTAGCATAACTAACAAAAGACTGCTCTATAATTTTATGAACACAAACTGTCCTTTATGATTATACAGCAGCAAGCTATGTTAGAGGAGTTTGAACTTCTGTATTATCAGAATGGAACAATAAATCCCCATTACAAAGCCATACAAAAGAGGTATGAAAAGAATTTTTAAGTGTCATTGCTTCCCATGTCCCTCAGAAACTGCAAGGCTACTGAAATTTATCACAAAACAGTCCATAGACAAATTTTACAATATTGCCACAATGGTTTTCATTACTATCGAAAATAGGTGAAATTTGGGATGCTGGCTAGTGGTGTGTTCACGTAAGAATGTTTCCTTGGGTTTTGGTGACCTGTTTTCAAAGACCTACGAGCTGACATGGATCAGTCCTTTGCCAAGGTGAGGGTTAGTCCTGCCTGACCCATCCCAGGGTGACGTTTGTCCAGCCAGGCCTTCGGAAGCTGCTTCTGCTGCACAGCCGGCAGCCTCCGTAGGCAATCTGTTCCCGTGCTGGGCTGGAAGCCTGGTGAACAGAGGGAGCTCTGTATGCGCTGACACGGTGCAGTACAGGGTCACTCGAGCTTCCCAGCAGTGAACTCCTGTTGGAATGGTTACTGAAGCTGAAAAGCTTTCTTCACCGAAGTTTCACATGAACACTCAGCTCCTTTTCTCTCCTCCGTGTACTCTTTGAAGCAGGTGACACAGCCATGGATGTTTGATGCCCAGTAAAAAACAAAGAGCTTTGCAGCTGTGCACGCGCAAACTTTCTCACCTATCCAAATTATTGTTTCACAAAACGTTCACTTTCCTTCTTTGGCTCCCTTTGCCATAAACAATGTCTCAGTTTGTCCTTTGGCTTCAATTTATTTTCGGTCGGCAGAAAGAAGCTGTTGATTGCTTCTGCCAGCACAGAAGCTATAGGTGTCATTCAGGCCAACAGCACCCAGAAGTGGCAGTAAGAAATGTCTTGAGAACTGGCACACTTTAACACCAAATACTATTTTTATCAGGGAGACCATGGCACCTAGCTGAGTTAAGAGCGTGAGCCTTTTTGATTTTGATCAGTGATTTTCCGGCCATTTTTGGTGACCGGCTTTTATAAGAGCTTTCAATCAAAATTTTAATTGAATCACTTGCTAAACAGAGGGTGATGTAATCCAGCAAAGGGACAATGGTGAATGCTTTCTTCACACAGAGCAGCTTCTGTCCCCAGACGTGCTTTTTATAAAAATACATTGTCTGGTAGCACATCATATGGCTCAGGAAGTGGTGGCTTTATTTAAAAATCCAGCTATCTATCTAGCACTGCCTCTCTGCCTGGCAGTAGCCGACTCGGAACTGCTCTGTGCCTCAGTTTCCTTTTCTGACAAATGAAGATAACGTTCCCTTATTCGAGTGTGTTTTGCCATCTAGACTGGAGGCAGCGTTGTACTCTACAGCAAATCTGCTAGCCAGATTTTCACAGCTCTGCTGTGTGTGCCAGAGCTCAGATGGTTGCGTGACAAGTGCTTGACAGAGCTAAAAGATTCCCCTTTTCAGAAATCACCCTGTTTTCCTTGCTCAGTCTACTAAAGCCCTACTGCTAAGCTTCTTCAGGGCTGCCACATACCTGATTAAATGTAAGGTGAGTACTTTTCCTACTCTCCAGCCTTCTCTCCTACCTAAGGAGCCAGTTGGCCCAGCAGGAGGGTAGCCAAGCTAAGCCTGTATTTCTGCTCAGGTGCCTGATTGCTCCAGCTCAGAACAACTTTTACTAGAGTCGATGGCAGCCTGATCACGAAGTGCTGAGCTGAATCGTCAGTGGGACTTCGCGCAAAAACTGGTGGAAGGATGACAGATTGCTGTGATTGCATCGTGACACACGAGCGAGGAATGAGCGAAGGCCGCACACGTTTGCAACTTATGGCTGATGGTTTTGCTTTGCAGGGCTGGCTTTGGGAGCTGATCTCTAGTGGATATGTTTTTTTTTATTTTGTTTCATGCTGACCACGCAATGTGATTCAGGTCTGGGGCAGGCAGATTCTGCTTTTGAAAGAAGCTGTGCCACTTTGGGTTTATCGTGCCCTCTGACCCCATGCGCACAAATCATTTAATTTCTTCAGCACTAAGACACTTCCACAATGAATCGGGGACAATGAAACTGGAAGTTTAACGTTTGTGTTCTTTGCTCAAACGCTATCGTTAACGCAGCCTGTGTTAGATACGTGGTCGGGTTGAGGCTTTATGTGTGGTTGGTGTTACCCAGTTTCAGAGACACCAGCTTGCTCTACCCTACTGCAGTAACCCCTTTGTTGATGGCTGAAGCGTGCATTTGGGGTTTTCCCAGGAGCTGCTGGGGGAGTTTGAACACACGGCCATGAGAAGGCCGCGGCCTGGGAGGGCCTGGGTATGCACTGCTCGTCAGCAACCAGGAGAGGGGGCATCGAGCTCAAGACATTATTTTTATGTGAGTCCTACCAAAACTGCTCGTTTCAGTGAAGGTAGTAAGAACCCTATTGACATTCTTCTGCCTTTCAGACCAAACCAGGTGTCCAAGTGACTTGCTGTTGCACCTGCAAGGCAAAAACACAAGTCGGGTGAGGCTCAAGATGGAGTTCAGGTTGCACCACCTCGTCCTCTGTTTGAGCATGCAGCAAGAATGGACGTCGAGGTTGGCACGGACACTGAAGGCGCAGTATTACTGATTGCCACAGAAGGAAGGAGGTGGTGAGAAAGCTGCCAAGAGCGAGCTGCAAACAGGGGAGGAGATGGACAGACACTTGGCTGTGCCTCCCATGTCAATTTGAGGTGCGCTGGATGGTACCTGAGCAGGCGCAGGACTCTCTTCGGGCAGGAGTGGGAGACCAAGTAAGGTTGTGTCTGCCCTCTTCTCCCCACCACTTGTTGGAGGGAGCTCTCCTCGCTGCCAGGGAGCAGGAGAAGCAGCCACCCCCAGTAGATCTGGAAGCACCTGGCCGTGGGAGCAGCGTGCGTGGGAAGGCAGCCACGCAGGAGCCAGGCAGGTGGGGGCAAGCTCAGCGGTCCTTTTGGGGTGGCTTGGGCTGGAGACAAGAGGTGGAAGAGCTGATGGGGAGGGGAGACGGAGCATCGGGAGGCAGGGCAGCGTTCAGCGTGGTACCTCCTTGTTTGAAGGGGTCCTTCTTCTCTTCACCAGTGTATCGGAGCGTGACGTCTGGGTACTCAGACCCTCAAACCGCGAGGCTACCTCCAGTCGGTGCATCGTTGCGTGCTTTGTGGGGGACCTGTGGAGGGGCCTGGAGATGTACGAGGAGGTACGGGAGAGGAGGAGGCAGGAGCTAGGAGGGACCTTGGGGATTGGAAGAGAGCCCAGAGGGAACTTGAGAGCAGGACGGGGATGAGAGGGAAGAAGACAGTGAAGACTATTGGAAGGCTGTTGTGGAAAATTACAAGGGGCAGCACAGCCCCAGAAAGCCAAGGCATTTGTTCTGGTTTTCGAAACACTTCATTAATGTCATTGACAATACCAGCAGGTTCCTGAGATTAGCACGCTTCTATTTTTGAAGAGTTATTTCTAATGGCAGGCTGCCGAGCAGTGCCACTGGCCTTAGTAATCTTTCTATCTGGATTGGCAGGACACACTGTGGTCTTTCGCCTCTCATTAGCCTCTGTGAAACCGAACGGTTCCAGCTCTTCACAGGGAAACACGCTTCCTGCAGGATTTCTTGCCCCATGCCAAGGCAGAAACCACTTGTCTTGTGGACAGAAATCTCTTTTTCTCTAGATATGACACAGGTTGAGCAGGGCTCGGGGCGCAAGGAGCGTGCCTCTGCCAGAGATGCCTTTTGCAGAGCGCAGTGCACGCTGCCTGGCCTTGCCGTCTGGCCAAGCCGGGTCTCGCTGCATAATTGCAGGCCCAGCTTTGTGCTGACGGAGGAGATGACAAGCGTGGCTGCCTCGGTGCACGTTCCTGGGCATCCTGCAGTTGCAGAGAAGCAGCTGGCATTCCCTGGGGGAAGGTAAATATCCTCTGCTCAGCATTGGCTCAGCCCCCTGGGAAAAACAGGCCCCGTGGTGCCCCAGGTCCAACCCCTTTAATACCGGTATTCTCTCCCAAGTGTGTCTTTAATGACTGGTGTTGTGATAGCAGAGCTATGCTCGAGTCGTGGGACTCAAACACACTGTGTTCTGTTCTTGGCCCCTGTTCCAGGCTCAGGTTCTTTTTGACAAATGCATTAAAAGCATTTTGCTTTTTATTAGCCTGTGAAACAGAGGGGGGACCCCAAGGGTGAAGATTGCTGTAAAGCTTGAAACCTGCCTTCTGTTCATGCTGGGATCGTGTAAGATCATAAAAAATAGCTTCAGTGTAAGAAATCCCAGTTTGCCTGCAGATGAGTTTGAGAAACTGCAGCCCTGAAGACCATCCCAGGGTAAACCCTGCCAGATTTCTCAGTGCCTAGAAATGGTCCGTGTTAAGGGGATGCCTCTTGAAAATCGTGACGATGCTGTTCCATCTCTGTTGTGACGCTGTGATTAAAACAACAAAAGTGGCAAAAAGCAAATTGAAGTTGTAGAAGCCCAACCTGTGCTCCCAGGTAGTGCAGCTTAAAAGGCTGTGCCTATCTCCAGACTTTCTTTTGGTCCCTCGAGGGCTCTGGGGGCTCCCCAGGTAAAGCAGAAGCATGGGGAAGAATATAAAAATAGCTTTCAAACCCTCACAAACAGGAGGTTTACGCTGGACAAATAAGGCAAAATTTTCCCTGACTTCAGGACAAAAAATTGCCAAATGCTAAAGATGCAGCATGGCTTTTTTTTTTTTTTTCCCTTAGGCATTAGAGCAAAATGAGACTGAGGAAACAACCACACAATAGCACAGTCCTGTGGCTGGGGGGCTTGGCAGCGATGCATGTGGGAACAGACAGTAAAGCAGATACAGAAATAAAAGCACCATCAAAACAGTCCTCAGAGGTTTGTCTTCTGAGCCCACAGCCAGGCTGCACAGCCTTTGCTCCTCTGGGGGGAGGGCATTAATGGTGGTTCAGACAAAAGGACAGCCTGTGCCTCCACAAAGCTGCTGGTTGAACAGGCTGCTCAGATAAGCTGCAGAGGAAGAAGCAGAAGGCAGGAGGTGAGACCGGCCCGAAACACAGATCAGGTGCGACCACAGCCCTGACGAGTGCCGCCGCGAGCTGGGGTCTGTGGGTGCCCGTTTCTCTTGCTGTGGGACCTTTCTCTGCGGGGTGAGTGTGTTTTGGGAGCAGGCTTCTGTCACAGCTGGGATTTAAGATGAGTTTCTTGCCTTTGCCCCACTTACAAGACCGGCAGTTTGTTTGGGTGTTTAACTGGCACCCAGGACTGCTGCCAGGACACAGGCATAACCTTCTTCCCTGGGTGCTTTTCATGCGTGCGGGGGGCTGAACACCCCCTTTTCTCTCTGGGGGCAGCTCTGCAGCTGGAGTCAGGGAATGGAGGGCTCAAGGGAGCTGCGTACAGGCCCCAGCTGCCATTAACAGGGTGCCTGTGTGAATTGTGGAGGCTTCCAGAGAAGAGTCCCTGCTCACTTGTGCTGCTGGAGATGGGGGAGCAGTGGTGGTGGGGCGGGGAGGAGCAGGGCCAGGCTCAACTTGCATTTTCCTGGGCAAGGCTGTGTCCCGTCGTGCTGCCCCTGTGACCCACGCGAGCCTGGGATGGGATGGGGGTGGCTGGCACCCACCAGACCCCTCACCCTGCCTCTCCCCTGGCCCTCTGACCTGGAGCCAGCTCCCCCTGCCTCCACCTTGAAAACCCACAAGCCGATTAAGCCCAGCGTGTTAATTGGCCGCGACAGCTCATTTTGTTGTCTTGCGTTTAGTTATTGACCGGGTGCGTGTGACTGGATTCACAGCGAAGGTCAGTGCCAGGCTGGGCTGGAGCCTCCCTTCCTGCAGGAGGATGCAGAGGATGGATGAGAAGTAGGTTTGAAGGGGCATTGGACTCTCACCGCTGACAACAACGCTTTCCAGGGCATGTCCCACATATTTAAAGCCCCAAACTGGGAGGATGCACAAGCAGGGTGACCGTCCCCAGACCCCAAAGGGTGACTTCATCTCAGTTTGGTTGCTCTCCTCTAGAGATCAGGACTAAAATTAGCAGGAGCAGGGAGGGAGATGTGCATGGGGTGGTGGCTCCCACACCTGCACCCCCGCAAGGCTCTTGGTGCCAGGTGGGATCCAGGCTGTTCTGAACAGGAAGCTGCTGAAATTCGGTGCCTCCAGCATGGGCGGGCAAGCCAAAGGGTAGGGGTGGTTGCCACCTGGGATCCTGCAGCAGCCTGGCCACCCAGGAGCCTGCCCAGCTGGAGGTTGCGTGGTGGGCAAAGGGTCAGGCTCAAGTCCCCACCTTTACCCACATGGCTGTGCTTTTGTCCTAACTAAAAGTTGGATGTCTTGAGAAACGGGTTCTGGAAACGGTGGTACCTGCTTCAGCTGTGGGTCAGGGTGTCCTCGAGTCCCCCCGTTGCCAGCTGGGCACACAGGAGGCAGGAGTTTGATGGAAGCTCTCTAGAGAGGAGCAGTTACTGCGTGAAGGGGCAATGGAGGATCAGGAGGACACAGTGATGGGTTTTGGCTAAAAGCTCCAGAAATCCTGGCAGAGGCATTCAAACCTACTGAATTCGCCTTTCTGATGAGTTAAAGAGCTTAAGGAAGAAGTTCTACAGTCCTCTGCTGAGCCACGAGTGGTGGGAAGAAGAGCTGAGGACTTGTGTCTGCAGTGGAGAGCATTGTGTTGCAAGGTGATGGTGCCAAAAGTTAACCTGCTGTCCCAGGACAGCCCATGGCGGTGCCTTTGGCCAGCCCTCTGCCTCCCTCTTCAGCATCTGCTAGCTCCGTGGCCCAAATGCAGCATGACAAGACAGTGCATTAGTGAGGAACGGGATGAAATCATTAGGACCAATGGA
This sequence comes from Anser cygnoides, assembly GCF_040182565.1. Lineage (NCBI taxonomy): Eukaryota > Metazoa > Chordata > Aves > Anseriformes > Anatidae > Anser > Anser cygnoides. The sequence goes on from NC_089884.1 coordinate 11,678,773, forward strand.
TCCCCCAGAGCGGGAGGTATTGATCAGCTGCAGGTCAAGGAGAAGGTCAAGGGCAGAGAGGCAGGCTGCAGGCACGGGGAGCTGAGTTTTGGGCTGCTCCTGTGAAGGCTTCCAGGCTAAGGAAGGAGCAGGGGCTGCGAGGGCTGCTCGAACCCCTCCAGGCACTTTGTGCTGCCGGAGCAAGGACTGAACGGGCCGGCAGCTGTTCTCGTGCGTGCTGCTCTGCCCCGCTGCATCCCCCTCCTTGCCTAGAGACCCCAGCAGGAAGCCAACGCCTGCCCCAGGTGTGTTCCCTGCCTGAGAGCAGAGAGGCACTGCCTGGCTGCCGTGTCCCGAAACACCATCGGTGGCAACCAGGGAGCTGTGGAAACTTTAGGAGCAATCAAGTCTTCCCCCTGCATCACCACCCCTTAAACCATCACGGCACCTCAGGGCCAGAGAAGCTGTGCCTTGGAAATGGCATTAGCCCACTCTCCGGGGGAAGGTAAGAGCAGGCATTGTTGTTCCATCACGATGAGCGCCGTGTAATTGGAAATGCTCATTAACGCTGCCTTTGAGAGCGTGCCAGTCTCTGGGCTCCAAGGAGAGAGACCCCGCTGTCTTTGCTCTGTCTCTCACCTATCAGCTTGTTGGGCACATCTGCATGCACGCAGTCGCTCTTGGAACAGCTCTGCCCTGCTCTACTGACAGGTATTTATTTAGAGCCTGTCTTGGCTCTGAGCAGGGGCTGTCACAGGAACAGCACCGCAGGGCTGGCACCGGTGCTGCCCCTCATGTTCAGGGAGGAGGGACGGAGGCAAGAGGCAGGCAGAGCCTGGCTCGGAGCCCAAAGGCCTTGGCAGCCCGGCTAGGACCTGGGAAATGGCTCTTCCCGAAGAGGCAGCTGTCTGCATCTCTCTGCGTTTTGAGGAACCTCTTGCCCAAAGCAATGTGCTCGCCATGCAGAGACGCTTGGTGCCCAGGTTGCTTTGAGAGGCTTCCCCTGTTTCCCCCTGGTGCAGCTCCAGATGTGAGGGGGTGTTGCACCCACCCTGCTTCATGCAAAACCCAGGTGAGATGGGTGGGTCCTGTGCTTCCCCTGTGTTTTGAACAAGGCTACGGTGTTCCTTGAGGTGGTTTGAGGCCTTGGATACCCAACTCTTGTTCCCCAGGGACCCTGCATCCTGTGCCCAGCTGCGGACATGCTGAACTGCAGGGCCAGGTCCCTCCCTGCACAGATCAGCCTTGCTTTGCCATAGCCGCCGTGTGCTTGGCCGCCCAACACTGCAGGTGGAACCAGGCGTTCAGTCCCAGGCAGCCGTGCCTGTGCAGGTGCAAGGCTCAGAAACAAGCTGACGGCAAAGTCCCGGGGGCTGCTGCCCTCCTGGCTTCACCCCAGGGACATCACCCCTGGGTGCAGCTGACCCGTGGGAATTCCTCTCGGCAGGTTGCCAGGCTTCTTGTTTTTCTGGCTTTTGATCAAAATCCTCCCGTTTTGCTGAAGCGGAAGGGCTGCGAGGGCAGGAAGGGGCGGAGGGGACCCTGCACGGAATGGAAAGAGAAACTTGAATGGGGCCCATCCCTATTAGAGGGACGCAGGAGCACATCTCGCTGGGGCCCTTGGGCTGGGGCAGAGCTCGCAGGCAAGATGGAAAATTACTGGTGGCCACACACTGCCAGGGCAGGAGGTGGCCGGGGGGCTGGAGGCCTGCCAACCCTGGCACATGCTTTGTGCTGAGGTCGGGGAGAAGACGGGGCACGGCAAATCCCTATCCTGTGCCGGGTGGTGGAGGCAATGCCCCCACCCTGGGCTCACGGGCTGCGCTGCAGGGGAAGGATGCTGAGCTCCCTGCGGGATTGCATCTTCCCAGGCAGCTCCAGTGAAATGCAGCGTGTTAGGCTGGAGCCCGGTGTGAGAGGCTCCTGCCTGCTGCTGCTGCATCCCAGGCCGTGAGCTTGTGTGTGAGCAGTGCCACGTCCCAGCTCCCCTGGCAGTCCGGGGGAGGCCGACCCATACAGGGGTTGAGCACACGCCCAGAGCTCTCCAAGGGCTCCCACAATGTGGGGGTCCTAGGCAGGGTTTGAGAGGGTCTCTTCTGATGTGCCCGAGACCCACGCGCTCCGCTGTCATTCTGCTTCTGATAATTTCGGAGCCAGCGAGTCGTGGGCTGTTCACTGCCCTGTGGATGCAAGGCTGGGGTGGATTGCCCTGCCCCGGGCGGGCAGGCAGTGCGAGGCAGGATGGAGCCCATCACCAGCAGCTGGTGTTCCAGCACCACTGCTTCAAACCCCAGCCAGCCTGGGAGCCCCCTCACTGTGGCCACAGCTGCAGAAGGGCTGTTAGCCACAGCACGTGGCCCCGTGCCCGCAGAGCTGCTCGGTCTCAGCACAGGCACGTCCCTGTGGGTGCTCGGGTAGCCCTCTCACCACTCTGTGTGCGTTGCCAGTTTCTGAGGGATGGTTCGTGGGCATTTTTGAAACAGACCCTTTGCACATCTCACCCGTTGCCTCGTTTCACAACACTGCCTTGCTTCTCCCCCTTTGTGAACAGCTTCACCAAAAGAGCCCATCAAAGACCCAGAGCAGAGCAAGGCCGGGCCAGCAGCCGTGCACTCCAAACAACATCTCGATTTAAGGGTGACAACAAAAAACATCACACTCACGCACAACCCAGGCTAAATTTAGCTCTGAGTCCTCTGCACATCATCACCGGACTGCGAGTGCCTCGGGGCGGTACCCAGTCTCCGTTAAACCTTTCGATGCGGGCACATCGAGCGCACCGATTCCCCCCCAGGTGCTGTGGGCAGACACCACGTCCGCCTCGGGCTGCTTCCCCCTGCCCCGGATCAGCCCGGCTGCAGGGCAGGGCCTGGTGCCTCACCCTTCCCTGCCTCGGCATCCGGGTGCAAACCTCTGCGTCCACTGCTGGTAACGGCAGCGTCTTCCCAGCTGCCCCCGGCTGTCCCCTGCCGGCACCGCTGCCACCAGGTCCTGGGGTGGAAACGGAGGACGGAGGCCTCAGGGTACGGGGGTGCCCTCGGTGGGGTGTGTGGGGGGGGTCCCAGCTCACCTCTGCTGAACCAAAACGGCTCCGTGGTCCTGGCCTAGGAGCTTGTGGGAGGAGCAGGGTCACGTTGGAGCCTTTCTTTTAGAAAAGGCCTCTTTTTACTGAAATCTGTCCAGGCTTCTTCCACAGATGGTCCCAGGGCTTCATGCCCTGCCACCTCCCCTCTGGCGGCAGCAGTTCTCCCTTCTCTGTCAGTGGTTCTGGCCCCTCTCCCTCTCCGCTTGCAGCTCAGTTGCTGGGGATTTGGGCCGGCCGGGCAGCCTCCAGCTGGGCTCGTCCAAGGCAGTGACCCTCAGGGAGGGAGGTGGCTCTGCTGGGAGCAGCAGCACTGGGAAACACCTGAGCCCTCGCTGGCGTTTTGCTTTGCTGCCAGCAGCCTGGCAGCACGCATGTCTCAGCTCCCCTTTCCCCGTCCACCTGCCCGGTGCTGTGCCGTGCCTCACTAGAAGCGGAGCTGCCAAGAGGCTGCCTGTGGGTAAGGCCTGCAATCCCGGCAGCCTGCTTCTGGGCCCGCGCGCTCCGTGCCTGTTTCCTTACAAACAAATCCCGCAAGATGACAAGCAGCAAGGAGCACCAGAAAACCCTCAGGTGCGTGTTTCCAGCTTGCAGCGACGCAGGATGCAGGTGTAAAACCCATCCTCGCTGCTGCACATAACCCTGGGCTGCTGTGGAGAACTGCAAGCCCTGCGGGTGTGGTGGGGTCAGCCCCATCCTCTGGCAAATGCCCGTTAAGGAGCTGTGCCTATGGGCAGCTCAGGCTGGGGGACAGAAAGGAGCTGCTGCTTCTGCATCCGTGAGGAAAGTCCTTGCTCCCTGTGCTGCTGCTGGCATTGGCAGTAACATGGAAAATTCCTCTGCTCTGCCGGTGGAGGAGTCGATCCACGCACAGTAGAAGGAGGGGGCCGCAAAACGATGCCTGCTAGGGTGTGTCCTTGGGGAGTGCGCCAGCTAGCCCGGGCAGAGGGGTCCAGATCCCCATTGGGGAACTTAAAACAGCATCTCCTGCTGCCTGGCTCGGCCCTGAGGGGCTGCAGGGGGAGGGCAGAGGCTGGCTTGGGATGAAAGGGTGGATGGCTCCGTCTTTTGGCTGGGACGGCACCCTCTGCTCCAGCCTGCAGCAGCAGGGCAGGGGCTCAGGTCCAGTGAGCGACACCACGCTCCTCGCAGCCTTTCCTCCGCTGCTGCACCAGAGGAGCACGGCAAAGGTGATGGCCCCGGCCTGGCTCAAACTCCCACCTCTGGCTTCTTCCTCCCACTGCTGGCTCCATCCGACTGGGGCAGCAGCGCCGGGCACAGGATCACTGCAGGGAGTGCTCACAGCTCCTTTTGTCTCTGTGGACCCACCTGCTTCAGGGGGCTGAGGGCTGGGGCAAGGTCCCGGTGGCCAGCCTGTGCCTGCTGCTGGCCCAGTGGCAGAAGGAGGGAGACATGACTGGCCCTGGCACCACGAGACCATGGCACAGCCCAGCTGAGAGAGACTGAGGGGCTCGACTGTGGCAGCAGCTGCTGGAAACCCCTCTCCTGCCCCCCCTTCCATGGGGAACACTCCCTGGGCTTGAGACATCCCCAGCACAGCCCCACTCTGTGGCACAAGCCTCCTTTGGCGTGGGGATGGGATGCCCCTCAAACAGCTGCAGCCCGACTTCAGCGTCATCACCAGCAGCAATGTCTCAAAGGGCTCCTGGGTGCCACAGCAGCACCAGGAAATGAGCATCGGAGGGGTGCAGGCAAACAGCAGGAAACGTCACAAGTCTGCAAGCAGCATCCCCAGACCCCCAGCAAGGTCTGGGGAGCCTTTGTCCACAGCTGTGACCTCCCTGATGCCGTCTCTGGAGCCAGACCTTGGTTTGACTGGCTTGGCGTCACATGGCTGAGCTAAAAGCACATGGAAAGCCATGTGGAAAATGCCACATTGACTTGCATTACAAACACAGTGAGAAGTAATGTGGAAAAATCCATGCTGTAAAACTTCCTCGCTTCCCTTTAAGCATGCAATTCAGGGTGCAGGCGGTTTCTGAACCCCTGCATGGGGTTATATTCCGCTGCCTCCACTTTAATGCATGGAGAGCTTGTGCTCTTTCCAGACCTGATTAATTGTGCAATTATTGCAGCCACATGGCCCTGCTCCTTTGGCAAGGTAGCCATCTAAAACCTGTTATTTGATAAAGCTGGACTTCTTGCAGAGATGATAAATTCCTGGTGTGAAAGTCATTTATTCCTGTAGAAATCCCTGGCAGTTGGAGGAGAATGTGTAAATTTGCAGTGTCAAAAGGATCTGAAACCAACCCCAGCTCATCCCTGCCCAATTCAGAGGAAAACTCTTGGCTGCTGGGAGGGGGGATAAAAGGCAGCCCTGAAGGTGAGGAAGAGCTGATGCTCAGACAAGGATTAGCTGGCTCCTAGCTTGAACGGTCACCGTGCTGCCTGACATCCCATGTGTTTCCCCCCATCAAAGTGAGAAGGTGAACACAGCCTGGGATGCAGAGCTATTGGTGACTCAAAAGGAGAGGCTGAAATCAACTGTGAGCTGGTTGCTATCCAAAAAGCCCAGGACAAGCTGTTAGAACAGATGTACCAGGGATGGAAATGGATGTGTGTCCCAGCAGCACATCTCTCTCCAGCCCCTGGGCAGACGTCTGTGGGATGAGCTGTGCTCGTGACCTAGCCACGCAGGAGGAGTGCCTGTGAGCGGTCACTGGCCACCACGGCTGGCCGGGGAGAGATGAGGCCGATGCTGGGGTGCCTGATTCCAGCCGGGTGCTGAGAGTAGCCCGTGGGTACCTCCTGCAGCCCAGAGTTTATGTTTAGGAGCAAACTTGGATCACTGAACGAGGGGGGCATTAAAAAGGCTCTGGTCGAACCCCTGGCACCTTGAGAGTCCCTGGCTCCTCCAGAAACCTGGACAATGTTGCAATGCTGGTGGGTGAACCTCCTGCAGAGCAGCTGCCCTGCAGAGCCAGTGGTCCCTGGTGGGGCTGGATCACAGCCAGGGCAGAGGGAGGCACCACCAGCATCCACGCCCCATGCAGAAGGTCAGGGTCCTACATCTTCCCCGCTGTGGGTCTGGCGCCTGGTTTTGTCTGACCCAAACAGCCACCCCACAACCTGCTGTACCCAAAGCACCTGCCGTCCCAGCCCACCACGTCAGTGCATGGTGGCCGCTCCTGGGTGACCCTTCAGACCCCATCTCCCCAGTGCCTGCCCCCCCCCGACTCCTTGGCCATCGTGCCCTGCTGTGGGGATGCCATTACACCGGTCCCCCTTATCCCAGGAACTGCTGGGCCCCTTGGCCGTGACTGTCAGGGCTCAGGGACTGTTCCCCAGCCTTGCCCGTCATTGTCCCGAGCTCCTGGGGACCCCCAGCTCTTTTGTCATCCCTTGGTCTTGTTCCCAGGCCCTTTGGCCTTCATGTCCCCACCCCCAGGGCCTCCCCAGACCTCTTGGCCATCCTGGCTCTATTCTGGCTCTCTCTGCTGTTCAGATCCCGCCTTGTCCAGGGAACCTCCCCAGCCCCTTGACCACCACCACCCTGGGGACCTCCAGGCTGCTCCGCCTTTACGGGGACTCCAAGCCCCCTTGGGCATGGCCCCACACCTGGGGGGTCTCCCAGATCTCCCGGCCGCCGCTGTCCCCTGCTCCCCAGGGACCCCCCCGCACAGCCTCCCGGCCCCAGAGCCGCTCGGCACCCCCAGCCACCCCGGCCCCGCTCCGGGACCCCCCCCCCCCGGCTCCCCGCAGGCCGCTGTGCGCTGCCCTCCACCCCCGCAGCTCCTCACCCGGCACCTCTCCATCTCCCCTTTCTCTCCCCCCGTTCCCGGCCCGGGCCCGTCGTCCGCCCCTTCCCGGCCCCGTTCCCGGCCCCATCCCCGTCCCCTCCTCTCCGGCCCCGCCGAGGGGAGGAACCGGCCCGCCGGGGCCGTGCCCAGCCGCGCCCCTGCGCCGCCCCGTGCGCTCCGGCTCCGGCTCCGCCACCGGCACCGGCACCGGCACCGGCACCGGCTCCGCTCGCTCCCCGCGCCGGGGCCGCCGGCCCGGCATGAAGGTGCTCCGGCACAAGATCGAGCTGCTGACAGGTACGGCCCGGCTCGGCCCGGGGCCGCCGCTCTGGCGCTGCCGCATCCCCGGCTCTGGGGCTGGGCTCCGCGCTGCCGCCCCTCGCCGTGCCCCCTGGGGGGGCTGCGGTGGCCGTGGGGCGCTGGGGGCCGGCAGGGGCCGGGCTGGGGCACGGCGAGGCGGGGGGAAGGCGGCCGCTGGGGAGATGGGGCGGGGGGCTGAGGGGCCTCCAGCCCCCGCCCGGCAGCCGGGACCCCCCCCCCCCCCCCCTCCGGGTGCTGCTGAAGGGGGGCACGCACACGAGCGACGTTTTTTGGGTGCGGGAGGCAGCTCCCGGGCGAGGCGTGAGGGCTGCGGCAGGTGCCGGGGGGTACCGAGGGGGGTACCGAGGGGGGCAGAGCCCCCCCCCCCCGCCACCGCGGCCCCCAGCCCGGGGGGCGCAGCCCCGGCTCCCCTGGGCCGGCAGATCGGGGCCCGCGGGTTCCTGCGCTCCCCGCTCAGCCCCGCAGCGCGGGTGGGCCGCCGGGCGGCGGCCGTGGGTGGCTGGGCTGCGGGGCCGTGCCCCGGGGGAGGCAGCGGGCCGAGGGGTTCGTCCTGCATCGGCGGGGCAGGAGGGAGGCGGCCGCGGGGTGCCGGGGTTCTCCTCAGCAGCGCCGCTCAGCAGGAGGTGCTGGGGAAGCGCTTCCCCGCCTGGGGCCGGGCTGCGGTCCCCTTCCTCCCTCTCCCTGCCTCGCTGGAGGTGGCTTTTGCTTGGGGGCCTGGCAGGGGCCAGCCCTCGCTGCTCTGGATTTGCGCTGTCCGGTTAGCCCGGAGGAGCCGCGCCGGCATCGCAGGGGTGCCGCAGCCGCGCCGGACAGGACGCAGGGCTGCAACGGGGGGGCTCTTGTGGGGCCAGTGCGTCATCCAAGGGTCCCCTGCCTTCTGGCTGCATGCCGCCTGGTGTTAAACCCTTCCCACCGCCTCGTCACGGTGATAATAATAATGATAACAGTAATGTATTTCCTTGCCATAAGCTGGTTCTCCTCCAATAAGCAACCATTGGGCTGCGGATCCCCAGGGAAGGTAAGCCAATGTGGCTGTTTCCATCTGCATCCACACAGGCGATGCCAGGGCAGAGCCCGTGGGGCTGTCTGCAAGAGCCCTGCCAGAGCTGGGCGCCGCTGGGCATGGCGCTGCCCGGCACCTGCCTCCTCTGTCCCTCACCCACTCCCCTTCCCACTGGGAGCCCTTCCCCTGCCCTGCAGGACAAAGTTTTTCTTCCTTTCCTGCTACTCAGTTTGGGCTCATCCCTGGAAGACACAGGGGCAGGGCTGGGAGTTTGTGAGAGCTCGTGCTAGTGTGCTACAGGAGCCTGGGATGTGTGGCTGCCGGCTAGGCACGTCTGGCCCCTTGAAAAGAGGTAAATGGGATTGCTTACACCGCTGCTCTGTGACGGCCTAGGGGTATGTACGGAGCGCACCCCGCGTTGCAGCACTGTCCTCAGAGGAGCACCAGCTCGCGGAGGTCCTGCTCCTCGGCTCTTGTTTGGATATGCAAGTGAAGAATAACGTGCTTTGTTTGGGACTGGTTTGGGATTAGGGAAGGAGACAGATCCCAGCATGGCCCAAGACATGGTGGCGCTGCTCTAGGAAGGCAGAGCAAGAGCACCTGGGGCGGCACGCTGGGGATAGGTGCTGCTGGGGAGCATCGGGATGAGCTGAAGGGAAAAGGCTTTGTGGCCAGCCATGTTGGCATTTCCCCGGCTATCTTCATGCGGCATTTCCAGCCCCATCACCCCAGCATGTGACGGGAGTGCTTGTGCCCCATGGCTTCACTGCAGAGCACCTCAGCCGTCACAGCGCTGGGCCAACCCCTGCAGCCTCTCCACTGGCCTCACTGGGGCCGGCAGCGGGGCAGCCGATGGTCTGTGGCTGATGTGTCTCACACCCTTGGCTTCCTCGCCAGCCCTCTGCAGTGACGGTGGCCCGGCCGAGCTGGGTGACACTGTTCACTGCCCCGCTTCTGCGCTTGGGGAGCAGGGGCGAGGGTGGCTGTGGGCTGGCCGCAGCAGCCAGGCACCCATGGAAGCCAGCAGCATGGCTGTGATCCTGCGGGCGGGCTGCTGCACCCGTGGGCCTCCCTGTCACAGAACAGAGATCCCCTTCGGGGCTGGCATTTCACTCCCTCCTCTGCTCCCAGGCCCAGCACCACTTTCGGTGGCTGTCCCTTCCGCGCTGGGGATGCTGGTTGGTGTCCCTCATGGGCTGGTTTTCCCCCCGCCGCCCAGGCAAGATCACGGGGCCTTTCCTCATTGCTCGGCCACCCTCCCTCCGATATCAGCTGGAGGCTTTAATTAACGAAGGCATTAACCGTACGCTAAGTGCTGGCCCCGGTCACCCCAGGGCTGTGGCTGTGCAGTGTGTCGGTGCAGTCAGCGTGTGGCACTCCGCTCTCTTCCAGACCCAGCTACTGGTGAGGCTGATTTTCCCCAACTTTTTAACCCTCCTTTCCTGAGATTGGGCGCCGGGCTGCTAGGCTGGAGCCGGCACAGGCTCTGCGTCCTCTCGGCCGTGCTGGCGGGCTGCAGGAGCAGGCTGGCTCTGACATGAAGCTACATCACCAGCAGCAGCCTGGCTTTGAGCAATGCACCCGGACATGCAGCTCCGAGGGGCTGTCGGCAGCCCTCTGTCCCCGCTGCGGAGGCCCCAGCACGGTGGGACCCTTGCTGCTGGCCAGGGGCACACGGACTCCCGGCACTTGGAGCCCTGGGTATCCCAGGAGGCTTCGTGCCGGCGTTTCGCCCTCAAAACTCTTCTGGTTTGTTGGATGGCCCCGAAAGAGCAAGGCAAAGCGTGGTTTCTGCAGAGAGCAGCCAGGTGGCAGAGCTTGCCTGCTTTTCAACTGAAAACCCGATTGGATTAGAAAAAAACGGTTTTGGAGGGGAGCTCACAACCAGCTCCCATGTTCCAGGTAGCTGGGGCAGGGGTGAACGCGCCTTGTGATGCTCTCGCCCTGCATTTCTGCATCTCCAGCCTTGGCTGCCCCAGATTTGGAGGTGGGCAAAGCATGGAGGAGGTCTGGCTGAGGCTGGGGATGGAGCAGGAGCTGTGTCTGCTTGGTGCTAGCATAACCCCGTACTCTCCCCAGTAGCCATGGGGAGGCAGCGTGGGGAGCTGGATGTTTGGAGCAGGAACTCATCTGGAGGCTTGGCATCTGGAAAGAGGTAGCGGGAGCGGGGCGGGGGGGAAAGCAGTGAGGTTAAATGCTGGGGGGGCTGTGCCTGACGCTGAGCAGGGACACTGCCCTCGCTCTGGGACCTGCTGGTTACCCACCCTGCGTGTGCAACGGGATCTGGGGTTGTCCTCATCCCTATTCTCCCATGTGGTGTCCTTCACCTTCCATGTGCAGTCAGCTATGGGGGGGGATGCGAGTATCCCCTCGCTCTGCTTTGCTTTCTGAGCTGGGCTTGGTTTCGGGGGTATTTTGGAGATGCCAGTGCTGGGGCGTGCAAACTCCTAGTGCCCTGATCAGCAGGGCAGTCCCACGCCTCTGCTGAGCAAGGGCTCTGCAGTGAAGTCTGTCCCTGCAAGCCCTGGGGCTGAGCTGCCAGCTGGCCAGGACCTGCTCTGCAGGCGAGGAGGCTGTGGGGGTACAGGCTCTGCGCGTGCTTTCCTCCCATCGCTGCAATACAAGCTTCAGGCTTCTCTCTGCTCCCTGCTGGGGCCATGCCAGCTGCTCAGAGCAACCCTCTGCCTCCCAGCATGGCTGAGAAACCTCACCCCTCAGTCTGGCTGTGCAGGGAGATCTCCCTCAGTCCTACCCTTCTCTGTCTGTGCCCTAAAACTAGCCAAAACACTGACTTTTCTTGCTCTGGCTGATGCTGGAAGCTGGAGTGTGAATCGGACCATTCTCGCCCTGGGCTAAGGGCTTGCAGGGGTGACCAGGATGGGCAGACCAAGCTGCTCTCCCAGTTTGCCTGAGGCAGACCTGGAGACAAGCCTGTTCTTAACTGGAAGAACTGGACAGGAGTGGGAGCTGAGCTCCACCAGATGCTGCCGGCCTTCTGTCCGACTCCCAGCCCCCAGCGGAGGGACTCGCTGCAGCCCCTGGATGAGGCAGCACACCAGGACCCTGGTGGCCAGGGGGACTGAAGCTGATTTGGCTTTCTGGGAACCCTCTCCATGGGCGGAAAGGCTCAGGGAGACCTAGGAGAAAGCGGAGGCAGGACCCTGCAGGGCACTGACATCTCCCTCACCCCGGGCAGGGCTGCTGCTGCAGGAGATGACCATGGCAGGGCTGCATGAGCTGCGCTTCACCGAGGAGAAGCCACTGCTGCGGGGCCAGGATACTGAGCTGGTGAGTTGGGAGATGGCTCTGGCTCTGGCTTCATGCGTGGGGTGCTGGGATGGGGGTGCTGGTGCGACCCCAGCTCCCCTTGCACATCGTGCTGGGGAGCTGTGGGGTGGTAATGCTGGGGCACGTGTTGGTACTGGGGGATCTGGGGTGTGTGCAGTTATGCTGGTATTGGGGGCATGTTTGCACACACATTGATATTGGATGCGTGTGTGTGAATGAGCACGGCTTTTGTTTTGGTGTGATGACGTGGGGAGGTTTTGCACACACGGTAACACAGTGCGTGTATGTGCAGTTGTTGTAGCTGTGTCTGCACGCGTTTGGGCGTGTGCCCGCGCGGCCACTTTGCATGCAGGGGTGACCCCACAGCCCTGTGCACCAGCCCCCCGCTGCCCCCGCAGAGGGTCCTTGTGGTGCCGGGGGGCTTTGTGTGCCAGGTGGGCAGAGGGAGTGCGAGGGGCAGCAGGTCGGTGCCTTGGTCCCTAACGGCTGCCTTTCTCCCCCAGGAGAGCTCAGATGTCTTCCTCTCTGCCGTGGACACAGACTGGAAGGTAGGACCAGCTGCGGGGGGGGGGACAGGAGGTGCCTCCTGTCCCTGGGCTTGGGGGCCCACAGGCCAGCGTGGTGGATCAGTGCGGGGCACTGAGCGGGCCCTGGGGATGGGTGTTGTTGGCTGCCCTGGCCCCAGCTTGCCGGTGGTGGCCGCTTGGTGTCTGTGCATGGGGCTGCGTGTCATGGTCCCTGTAGGAAGGGGATAGGGCCACGGCTTTGCAGCCTGCCTGGCAGAGCCCCTGGGGATGCTGGCTGCTGCCCTCAGCGCTGGCAGTCAGATGTGTCTGGTGGGCACTTGGCAACAGGCCGGGGACAAAACCTTTTTGAAAGAAGCAAAACCGAGCTGCTTTTCCAGCCCCTCTGCCATTGCCATGGCAATGGTTCCCCGGGCGATGCCAGCTCCCCGGTTACATGAGGGTGGTTGAAAGTCTCTTTCTCTTCTGAAGTGCCAGGGCATTGCCTGCCCCTCATCCTGCCCGCCTCTCCTGGGGACCGGGGCCCCTCCACTCGCCTGGCCTGCGAGCTGCTGCAGGCAGCCCTCGTCCCAGGCAGCAGCCACGCTGGGCAGCGCTGCACCAACCCGCGGCTCTGCCCCACTCACAGTGTGGGACCTGCCCGCCTCGCGCCTCGGTTTCACCTCTACAGAGGAGCCCGGTGGAGGGCCTTGGGGCTGCCAGGCAGAGGGAGGCTGGTAGCCATGAGTCCCTGGGGGCGGTCACTCTCTGGAGAGCCAAGCATTCAGCAGAGAGCTTTGCAATCAGCCTCCCACTGCCATCTTGACCCTGGCACTGTGGGAGCAGAGCCAAGATGCTGGGCTGCCCTGCCTCTGTTTCCCATGTTGGAAGAGGGGATACCTGCTGTCATGGGGCAGGTATCTGTCCTCTCTCAGCTCCCTGCAGTGGAGCATCTTGGGGGACGCCAGTGACCAGCCTCAGGCTGAGGTATGTGTATGGCCGGGACTGCAAGGAGGGTGGGCTCAGGCAGTGCTGGTGCTGATGCTCTGATGCTGAAACACCAGCGCCTGTGAGGAGAAGCTAAAGCTGATTTCATTCATCCTGGCAGAGGGGCTAGAGAGCTTAGGTCTCTGTTTTGGCAGACCTACTTCCCATGCTTTTGGTGCTGGCCCACTCAGCCTCCACCACCCGTGCGAGCAGCAGGGCACAGCTGGGCAGAGAGTAAAGAGTTTCATCAGGATGCTGGGATATGCTGGTGTGATTCACAGAGAAGGTGGGAAAGTTCTGGTATCACCACAGCAAGGGTGAGGAGTGAGAAGGAGGTGGCGGTGCCAGGGGCATGGTGAATGCCACAGCACTGCACCCTTGTTACATTGAAAAGTTAACTGGGAAAAGATAAAGGTGGCTCTTCCCAAGCCAGCTGGGCCCTGCACCATCTTGGTTCCCCTCCAAGAGCCTGTGAGGATGGTGATGGGATGAGCTTCCCAGGCTGTGCTGGGACAGCTCTTGCTTTCCCCCTGCCTGGTACTTTGCAGGCTGGGTCCTTGCAAAGGCTGGGGCAGACAGAGGCTGCCCTTCTTTGGGGAGATCTTACTCCATTTTCTAGTCTCTTCCCCTTGGGGTTATTCATTCCGGCCCCCAGCTTAGGTCTTTGCTGTCCCTATTCTCCACCCCAGAGCCAGTTGCTGTTGCATTGTTGAGATGCTCTCATCTGGCTCAGGGGCAGCAGAGGGAGTAGGGATCCTGCAGTGCCACTGTCAGCCAGAGGAAAGCCAGTGGGGCTGGGGCAAGGGGGGCCAGGGCAGGTGCCTCTGCCTCAGGGCCTGGGTGATCTGGCCCCTGCTGGAGGTCTGGTCTGCCTGCTGGCTGGGGTGGCTAGTAGCCAAAGGGCTAGTGATGCTGAGGCCATTTAAACAGTGCCAGCCTTGCTCAGCCCTCCTGTCTCCCTGCTGCCCTTTTGCAATCATGCCTCCCTTTGCTTTGACTTTTCCTCCCCTTCTCTCCTCTGTTTTGCCATCTTCCTGCCTTTTTTCACCAGTTCACCCACTTCTTCATCTCTCAGTTTTTCCTAGGGGCTCTCTGTTTCCCAGTGCTTCTGCCCTCTGTCATGCCATGGGGCAACAGTCCCTTCCCCTGGCTCATGCCATATCCTGGAGGCTGCTGCAAAGCTGGGGCTTTGCCAGCACCATGGCCAAAATGTCTGGTGGAGAAGAGCAGCACAAGTGGCTGCTAATGATGTGCTGCTGGGCCCTGTGCAGGCAGCCCCCAGATGTACCCATGGCAGGGCAGCCATCACCGACCCCTGAAATCCCCAGGAGTAGGCATCCCTGGGCTTGCCAGTCTCTGTATCGGCTTCACTGCAGTTCCAGGGTTATTTTTGCAATGCTGTGGGCTGGCTGGGTGCAGGTTGCTGTGCAATCTGCTCTGCTTGCTGTTCATGGCTGCAACTGCTTGCGCTCTTTGGCTCTACAGACAGTGGGGCTGATGAAAGCAAAACCACAGAATATTTCAAGTCAGAAGGGACCCACCAGGATCATCAAGTCCAACTCCTGGCTCCACACAGGACTACCTAGAAATTAAACTGAATGTCTGACAGCGTTGTCTGAACTGTGGTGGTTGAACACTGGTAGGCAGCTAAGCTCCACCACGCTGCTCTCTCACCGCTGCTCCTCAAAAGCGCAAGGGGAGAAAATACAGACAGGGTGAGCCAGATCACCTGCACCTGTGTGGGCTCCTCTCCACAGGCTGCAATCCTGGCATGGAGCCTGCTCCTGCTGGGGCTCTCCATGGGCTGCAGTCTCTTTCAGGCCACATCCACCGTGGGCTCTTCCAGGTGCTGCAGCGTGAGGATCTGCTCCACCATCATACCCCATGGGCTGCAGGGGGACAGCCTGCTCCACCAGGGGCCTCGCCACGGGCTGCAGGGGAACTGCTGCTGCGTGCCTGGAGCATCTCCTGCCCTCCTGCTGCACTGACCCTGGGGGCTGCAGGGCTGCTTCTCTCTCATTTCTCTCCCAGCTGCTCTTGTGCAGCAGGTTTTTCCCTTTCTCCAGCGTGCTCTCCTGAGACACAACCAGTAGAGCTGGTGGGCTGTCGCTCTGGAGCTGGCTGTACTCTAACACCACGCAGCTGCTGGGCTGTTCTCACGGAAGCGACCCCTCATTGCCACCAACACCTTGCCACATAAACCCAATGCAGAGATACTTCTTGAACCCCGTCAGGGTTGGTGCCATGGCCACTTTCCTAGGGAGCCTTTTCTGGTGCCTGGCCACACTCTCAGTGGAGAACCTTTCCCTCATATTGGATCTGACCCTCCTCTGTCCCAGCTCCATGCCGTTCCCTCGGGTCCTGTCGCTGTCCCCAGAGAGCAGAGCTCAGCGCCTGCCCCTCCGCTCCCCTCGTGAGGGAGCTGCAGGCCGCCATGAGGCCTCCCCTCGGCCTGCTCTGCTCTGGGCTGAGCAAACCAAGGGACCTCAGCTGCTCCTACATCATTGCCCTCTGGACCCTTCACCATCTTCGCTGCACTTCTTTGGACACATATATTTTAATATCCTTCTTATATTTTCGTGCCCAAACCTGCACACAGTCCTCAAGGTGAGGCCACAGCAGTGCAGAGCAGAGCAGGACCATCCCTTCCCTCACCAGCCAGCAGTGCTGTGCCTGAGGCACCCTAGGACACGATTGACCCTTTGGGCTGCCAGGGCACACTGCTTCAAGTGGCTGTCGGCCAGAACCCCCAGATCCCTTTCCGTGGCCGCTCTCCAGCCTCTCATCCTCCAGACTGTCCATACAGCCAGGGTTGCCCCATCCCAGGTGCAGAATCTGGCACATGCTCATTAAATTTGGCGTGGCTGGTGATTTCGCAGCCCTCTAGTCTGTGAAGATCTCTTGGCAAGCCCTCTGTGCCCTGAGGCAGTCAACACCTCCTAATTTAGTATCCTCTGCAAACTGACTTAGTGTGGATTTGGCTCCTGTGTCCAGGTCACTCATAAAAACACTGAAGAGAACTGGCCCTGAAATGGAGTCCTGGGGAACCCCACTACTGACTGGCTGCCAGCCTGATGTAACCCCATTTCTATAACCCTTTGAGCCTGCCCCATCAGCCAGTTGCTCACCCGTCCTATTTGTACTTCTCTAGCTGTATGCTGGACATTTTGTCTAGAAGGGTATTGTAAGAGACAGTTCCAAAAGCTTTGCTAAAATCCAAAGAAGTCACATCTACTGGCTACTCTTAGTCCACTATGTGGGTAACCTTGTCATACAAGGAAACTAAGTTAGTTAAGTAGGACTTTCCCCTCATGAACCCATGCTGGCTGTGACCACTGACTGCATTGTCATTCAAGTGTTTTTCGATAACTCTCAGCATAATCTTTGCCATCATTTTACCAGTCACTGGAGTGAGACTGCCAGGGCCTTCTTTCTTACCCTTCTTGAAAACAGGGACAACCTTTTCCAGCTTCCAGTTGACTGGGACCTCTCTGTATTCTCAAGACCATTGAAGAGTAATAGAGAGGGGTCTCAATAATATCAGCCAGCTTTTTGAGTACCCTGGGATGAATCCCATGAGGCTGCTAGACTTATGTGCGTTCAGCTGGCCAAATGGCACACAGACCTGTGAATAGCTTAGTTCCTGTGCTAGAAGTCACTCAGGACCTGGGCTCCCCCCTCACATGTGGTCCTTCATGAACAGAGGGGTCATCTCTGCGGGATTTGTGTCAGGGCTCCCTGCAGGACAAAACAGTGCAGTGGAAAGTTTCCTTGTTAGCCTGGTTTGTTGGAGGCAAGGTAGGTGCTGTCCCACTGCCTGTCCATCTGTCCTTCTCCCACTTGTCCATCCTCTCCACTTCGGGTGGAGGAAAGAGATGTTCGCAGGGCAAAGTGGCTCGGATCTGTTGTTCCACATCAGAGACTCAACAGGAGCAAGCCCAGTGGGTGATGCTGAGGATACACAGGGAAGCCTGGGCTTCTATTGCTGGACAAGACTCGTGGGCAGATGGGCTTGTCCTCTTGTGAAGCCTCTTGGAATCATGGCAGAAGCAAACTGCACATGCACACAGAGGGACACGTGCATGCGTGTGCACATGCTGCATGCATTAGCCCAGGGGTGGAGTCCTTCCCATCAGGGCTGCTGGGTTGTTGTTCCTCCTGGCTTATTTACCTGCCTTCAGTGATGTGTCAGGCTAAATTGAGTCCTGTGTTCCCACTGTGTGCCAGCATCCTGCACCAGGCAAGGTTGGGGGGATTTGTGTCTGTGCTAGCATGTCCTGTAACATGCTCCATGTCCACGCAAATGTACCGTGTGCGCCCTTCATTGCATATGTGCATATTCCTGCCTTGACTGCAGGCCTTCTTATGTTCCCAGGTAAGGTAATGGGGAAGCATTCATCTGTGTTCTCACACGGGCACGAGGTTCTGCATGTATGCAGTTCATCGTGTATCCGTGGGCATGCGTGTTGTCCTGTAACCTTGCGTGGGTTTCAGTAGGAGTCACCACATTTATTTGTCCAAATTTATTTGTGGGGCACGTGCATGCCCCAGACACATGGAGCATGGAGTCACACAGTTTTGCCTGGTCCCTGTGTGTCCGTGTTTGTATATGTTCCTGTGCACGTATGTGCGCGGCCATGTGCATACATGGAAGCACCACCTGCAATGTCTGTTTGTGGGTGTGTGCCAGCTTCCCTGTGTGTGTGCGTTACTGCAGGGCTCTGGCCTGGGTGGTTGCAGACTCGAGCATGACTCTGCATGTTTGTGCATGGCACAGAGCCACGTGTGCATGCATGTCTGGGTGTAGGTGAGGGGTGCTGGGCTCTGCCCTGACAATGCTGTGTGCGTTGTGGGGGGTGTCAGCACAGCCCCGTCTGGGCGCCTGTACCTGTCTCAGTCTGCCAAAGGAGGGAAGATGGAGCGGGTACCGCACGGCGCCAGGCGTTTTTCTTCATAAACAAGGGTATTTGGGGCCAATTGGAGCATGAATAATTCCTGTGGCAGCCAATGGCCGAGTGCCGGCTGCATCGCAGCACTCGCCTGCAATGGAGGCCAAACCTGCTGGGGCTGCGCCTTGCGCCGAGGGGGAAGGGAGAGGGAGGGCTTAGCGCAGGGCTGGGGCTCCGCTATAAATCGAGGCAAGGGGCTGAGCTAGCACAGAGCTCTGCTTCACCCCAGCCTGCTGCAGCACCGTGCCCTGCGCCAGGACCCTGTGCACAGTCTGCCCTGCCTGCACATCCTTGCCTGCCCGGCTCCTCACCATGCCCGAGTGCTGGGATGGGGTAGGTACCACCGTCCCCCGTGCTACCCTCCCTTCCGAGCGGGTTTTGCCCCAGTTTCTCTCCTACTGGCTGAGGCTGGGCGATTGCACCAAGTGGAGCTTGCTGTGCACCAGGCAGATGTTGGTGTGGGGGCAGCTGCCACCGGGGAGCCCTTCCTTCCCCCAGCTACAGCACTGCTGCATCCCTGATGTGACGCAGGTTTCGGGGCTGCATTGTCCTTGAGCGTGTCCTCCCCAGGCCTGGCGGAGATGGTGCACCCGGCTGTGCTGAGCGAGCGCAGTGCCTGCAGCTGTGGGCTGCACTGGGCTGACTGTGGGCAGGGGGCCCTGCTGACTCCCACCCAGGGCACAGCGGGGACAGGGGAGACAGGAGGACTATAGAGAGATGATCTCTGGACATTTTGGACGTCTGGGATGTTTTCCAGCCTCCGCAGTGATTGCAACATCTGGTGGCAAAAGGCTGGTGTGGAGGGGTGGTGCTGCAGTGCAGAGGAGCGGTGAGCAGGTGGGAGCACTGCAGTGGGCGAGTGAGAGCCTTGCAGTTACCCAGCCCCACACAGGGACTGGGCTCTCCCAGGCACCTATGGGTGCTGTGGCCCAGGATTGTCCATGCCCCCCCTTCATCCTGGCTTCATCCCCTCCTCCCTAGCCTCTCCCCTGAGCGAGAGCAAATGTGCCTGCAGCAAAGGGCAGGGCTGTGGTACCCAGCGATGCTGCAGAGGCTGTGCCACGGTCAGGGATGTGCCTGGGCTCACAGATGGGGGTCACAGCCCTAGGGAAGAAGCTGCTACCTTAGGCTTGTGATTTTTGGGTTGGTATCACAGACTGAGCTGTAAGGGAACCATGGCCATGTGGGTGGGAGGGAGGAAGCCCTGTGCTCAGGATCAGACCACAAGGACACCTCCTACTGGGTCACCTTGGGCCAAGCCTTTCCTCTGCCTTGATTTCCCTGTCTGTTGCCTGCTCATCACCTGCAGAGGTGGGTGGGGAGAGAAGCAATACCCAGCTCGACCCTGGGGAGTAGAGGGATGGCTGTGGCTGAGGGGTGGGGTTGGGGCACTCTTGCGGAGCCGAGCATCATCTCTGAGGAGCCCTTGAGCCGCCCTCGAGTGCCACGTGCCTGTGGGTATGGCTGCCCTTGGCGAGGGGAGGCACTGCAGGGAGGAGTACCCGTCCTCAGGCTGTTCCTCCCGCCTGCCGGAGGCCCGTGTCCTTCAGAGTCCTTGGCGGTGCGTGGCCTGTGGGAGCACCCACGTGGGTGTGGAGGGGCCCGCTCTCCTCGCACCTTCCCATCCGCAGGGGTTGCCGGTGCCTGCAGTGAGGACCGCTCTGCATCAGGCACTGTGCCAGCATCCCCTGCCTGGCCCCACTTGGGGCGTGATGCTCCCGGGCCCGCTGCATCCCAGCTTTGAGGTCATTGCCACCGGGCTGGCTGGCAGGCACGGGCATCTGGAGGGGACCCCTGGTCCTTTGGCCAGCACCCAGGCTCACAGCCTCAGTTTCCCTTGGGATGCTGGCCACGAAGGTGAGGCTGGAACCTCAGGGCCCGCAGCCTGTCAGGGATTGAGCGTCAGGATGAAGCTAGAGCAGTGTGACCTTGCAGGCCGAGGACAGTGGCACCCGTACGCATTCGCTGTGAGAAGCCCTGACGGCAGCATGTGGGGGCTGGAGGTCACCTGTGCCCTGAAACAGTGCCATGACAATGAGCTCCTCCCTGCTCCCTCCTCCTCCTCAGCAAGGCTGGATGGGGGTCAGAGGATGGACAGGTAGGAGCTGGCTCAGCAACAACCCCCACTCCCACCCCTGTCCCCTGGAAGGCAGCATTGCTTTCCCAGTCAGGGAAACTGAGGCACGGGGCAGTCCTGGTCCCTGTATGGGGGCACAGCCATTTCAGACCAGTGGGTTTTGAGGTTATTTTAGCTGTCATTTGGGGCTCAGGATGCAGCATTTCCTCGGGTGGTGTTTGAGGTCTGACCTCAGCCTGTTTGCGCCAAGCACAGTGAATCCAGGCCAGCTGGGCCATGCTGTTCTCTCTCATCCTGTTACCAAAACTCTCCCGGTCTCAGGTCCTCTAAGACCTCCTGTCCCATCCTGCGATCCCTTCCCATCCCACCCCAAACCTCTATCCCTTGATACCATCTTGTGCTCCCATACATGATACACCTGTCAAATCCTAAATCTTCCTGTCCCATCCCAAGCACTCCATTTTTACTCCATGATCCCACACCATCCCAAACCTTCCCATCCTGTGATCCTTCTGTCCCATCTCAACTCTCCTGTGCCATCCTTGATGCCCCACCTTTCACATATCCCCTTTCTGGGACATGGCTGCACCTTTGCCAGCCACTGCCTCCTGGGCAGTCTCCTGTGCCTCAGTTTCCCTGTTGGAAGAAGCTGGGCTGGGTTCGTACAGACTGTTCATAGCCACTGCCAAGTCGGGGGATCCCAAGCTATGTGGGTGAAATCTGCTTATGACCACGTTGAAGGCAAGGGTGTAGCTGGCACGTGGGTCCCAGGAGAAGCCAAGAAGAGGTGTTTGAGTCTGCAGAGGGACCATCCAAGGGCTGCTATTAAATATGCAGATGCTATTAAATAGATATAGCTGCATCCAGCTTGGGAAAACCCCACCCTGGGGCAAGGCAGTGGAGGCCGGGTGTTTATAGCGGCTTGCTTGCTCTGCCCTCTGCTGCCAGCCAGGACTCGAGGCTGCCTGGAGCCTGGGGATTTCCTGAGGCAGCTGCTCCCCCGCCTCCTCTGCACCCAGGGGGCCCATCCTGCACCAGGTATCAGCAGGTCCCAGCCTGGGGGTTCTCATCCCTGCTTGCTCTGGGCATGGGGGCCACATTGGAGGCATCGCTTCTCAGCCTTTTGGCTAAGATCAAGTGCAGTGTGTAGTGTACGGGGCTGCGTGTAGTGTATGGGGCTGCGTGTAGTGTACGGGGCTGTCCAGCAGGCACTTGCTTGCTCACAGGTGATCCCCATGGGGAAGGCATTTCTGGGGCTTTGGCCTTGTGGCCACCTGCCCGTGGAAAGCCAGAAGCCCCCAGGTGTCTGCAGGAGCCCCCAGGTCAGCACAAACAGCCTGTGTGGATGCCATGCAGGGTTGGATCTGGGTGCTGAGTCAGCTGCCTTCCCCTCCCTCCCGGCTCTGGGCAGGGATGGTGGGACAGGAGGAGGTGTCTGGGGCAGGACCAGCGTCACTCCATCTCTCCCTGTCCCCCAGGAACACGACATCGAGACACCCTACGGGCTGCTGCATGTGGTCATTCGGGGCTCACCCAAGGGGAATCGCCCGGCCATCCTGACGTACCATGACGTGGGCCTCAACCGTGAGTGCTGGCCTCCGGGAGGACGGGGAGCAGGGGAGGGCGGGAGCAAGCCGGCGGCTGGGACGTCAGCCAAAGCCCCTGGCTTGGCGTCGAGGTGCCAAGGGCTCCCTCACAATATGGAGGGTTTCTGTGGCATCCAAGAGAGCTGGGAGGCTTTGGCCTCCTTTCTTAAATCCTATGTTTGCCTGAACTCTTTCTGGGGATTTTGGACAGGGCAGGTAATATCCTGGGCTGCTCAACCTACAGCTGCCAAGGGGGAGCACAGAACACTGCCTGACCGAGAGCAGCCTCGTGCTTCACCGGCCTGTGCAGGGCTGGGGCAGATCCCAGTCCCCAGCAAGGGGTCTGGGCTTATAAACTAGGAAGTGATTGGCCTGGGATGAAGAAGCCACCTCTCCCATTTCGGGTGCCCCTTTCCCCTCTGAAGCTGGCACGGGGCAGATGGCCAAGCCCTGTTCGACTGGAGCAGCGTGGCTGCTGCTGGGGCCCTGCAGCCCCGGCCCTGCAGTGCTGGGCAGACCGACGGTTCTGATGCAGAGCCCCGAGGCAAGTCCCAAACTTCTCATCCTCCTGGCTGCGTCCTTCCCTCCCCATGTCTCCCATCCCCATAAGGGTCACAATCCTTGCTAACAGTGGCCATGGTCTCTGCTGTGGGCCAGGAGCACAGAAGGAAGGGTATGGAAGGGCTTTGGTGGCACATCAGCTCCGGGACGAGGGGCAGTGGGACAGCAGTGACCTCTCTCCATGCTCCCCTGGCCCACCAGGCCCTCGTGCCGGGGTGTTTGGTCTCTGATCACTGCCTGCCCTTTGACAGACAAGCTTTGCTTCAACACCTTCTTCAACTATGAGGACATGCAGGAGATCACGAAGCACTTTGTGGTGTGCCACGTGGATGCGCCAGGACAACAGGCAGGAGCCTCGCAGTTCCCGCAGGGGTAGGTGCCAGCCCTGGGGACTTGCTGCGCCTGATGGGATGTCACCTCCCTGCCCGCTGGGATGTCACTGCCCGGGCAATCGCCTGCCCGCGGGCCCCTCTAGGCCATGTCAAAGCCCAGGGCTGGTGACGTGGTGGTTGGTGGGTGAGCAGGCGGGTGGTGTTTCCCTGCTCCATGCAGGCCCCGCAACCACCTCCCCGTGCCTCCCCGTGCTGCAGGTACCAGTACCCGTCCATGGACCAGCTGGCTGCCATGTTACCCAGCGTGGTGCAGCATTTCGGGTGAGTCACCTCTCCTCTGAGCGGGCTGGGCAGGGCCTGCGGCTGGGACTGGGGCTGGAGGACTTACCCCCGTTAGCTGGCACCCTGCATGTCCTTTTGTGCCCCATCCTGGACTCGTTGAAGGCAGAGGGGTGCCCTGGGGAACCTGCGCTGGAGCCCACTGTTTCCCCATGCGCGCCTCTCTGCTTTCCAGGTTCAAGTATGTGATCGGGATCGGCGTTGGGGCAGGAGCCTACGTGCTGGCCAAGTTTGCGGTGAGCCTGGGGCTGGGATGGAGTCACCTGTGCCTCCTGCCAGCCTGGGGCCTGGGGAAGAGCAGGAGCTGACGGCCCGGGCGTGCTGTGCCACTGCAAAGGCTCCTGGAGAGAGGGGCAGGCCAGGATGGCCGTGCTGTGGTCACGGTGGCAGGGCAGTCCTGTGCCTGCTGCAGCTGAGCCAGGTCTCCCGTCCCGCCACGTCAGCCCCCTGGGCCCTGCGCAGCCATTGATCCCAGGACTCCCGGGGATGTCCCTGGCCTGGCTGTGGTGCCCACATGGTGGGCAGTGGTGCTGGTGGGCGTGTTGCCCCTTCCCGCTGAGCATCACCCCTCTTGCTTGGTGCAGCTCATCTTCCCTGACCTGGTTGAAGGGCTGGTCCTCATGAACATCGACCCCAACGGCAAAGGCTGGATTGACTGGGCAGCTGCCAAGGTGGGCACGGCCCCAAACCCCTCCAAGCCCTGGCGGCTCCGTGGGGCTTGGAGTCGCCATCCTGTGCCACCCTGCAGTGCCAGGGCAGGAGCCAGCCACGGTGGGACAATAACTCCCTGTGTTCTCTCCACAGCTCTCAGGCCTCACCAGCACGCTGCCGGACACAGTCCTGTCGCACCTCTTCAGCCAGGTAAGGGCGGCCTGCCCTGCCTTCCGCCTGCACTGTCCCCCACAGTGCCCCCCTGCCCAGCATCCTAGCCACGTGGCTGTGCCCTGCCCCCTATGCTGGGTGCTGTGGTGCCACTGGGCCTGACCCATACCCAGGGATGAGGTTGGAGAAGTCCTGCTTGCGTGCCTCCTGCTTGATCCAGGGCTCAGCGCCAACTGATGCCGTGTGCGACTCACACCTGTGTCCTGCCCAGGCACGCTGCCCACAGTGTGGCCGTGCCCAGACACAGTGCCCAGCATCCTCTTGCTCTGCTCCATCAGTGGGCAAGGCACCTAGCAGCCTCCGCCCTGATTTCTGTCCCCTGTTGGTGCAGGAGGAGCTGGTGAACAACACAGAGCTGGTGCAGAGTTACCGGCAGCAGATTGGCAGCGTGGTGAACCAGTTCAACCTCCAGCTATTCCTCAACATGTACAACAGGTGAGTAATGCCAGGCAGCGTGGCCATCTTTGCCATGCTGATGAACTGCAGCAATGGTGGGTGGCCCCAGTGTGCAACGGGTACCTCAGCCGCACGGGGTGCTGCTGTCACCCTCTGATGCAGGCAGGCTGCAGAGCAGTGCTGGCCACCGGTGCTGGCCAGGGGTGCTGGAGTGGTAGTAGCTGTGTTAGAGCCTAGGGAAGGGGACAGAGATATTGCCCAAGTGTTCCTAAGAAGGGAGTTGCTGCTCCACTGAGTGCTGCATCCCATGGCGTGGGCTCTGCTCAGGGCACAGGGGTGCAGCAGGGATCACAGGGTGCTGGGACGCTGGGGCTGAGAGACGCTTTCCAGAGCCACTCCCAGAGCAGTGCCCCAAAGCCACTCCCAGAGCGGTGCCCCAGCTCTGTGCTACGATGTCAATGGCATCGTAGGCATCGAACCCTGCCTAAGGGGTCACACTGGCTCTCTTTCTTCTCTGCCAGCCGCAGGGACCTGGACATCAACCGGCCTGGGACTGTGCCCAACGCCAAGACTCTGCGGTAAGAGTCGCTCTGGCACAGCACAAGGGATGCAGGGCGGTGGAGCCCAGCACAAGCCCTGACCGTGCCCTTTCTTCTGATTTCCAGCTGCCCCGTGATGCTGGTGGTGGGGGACAACGCGCCTGCTGAAGAAGGGGTGGTGAGTAAGGGTGTGGGGCTGTGATGCCTGCATGGATGGTGCCCATGTGTGGGCATGCTCATGCACACTGCCTGCTCAGACGTACGGAAACTCCCATGTGCAGGAGCGCCCTCAAGTGCAAACCTGCCTGTTCAGGGGGGCACATGTGCACATGCGTCTGTGTGCCCAGCCATTCTTGCACGTACCTGGGAAGCCCCCCCCTTCCCGCATGCACCCAGACCCGCTCACGTGAACATGTGGGTGTGTTGGTACACAGGCATACTCCATCCTGGGCCCCATGCACCCAAATGGCTGCTTGTGCACGTGTGTGCTTGCACGTGCCCGCGTGGTTGTCAACATTTGCACAATCAGCTGCAAGTACTGTGCAGGTGGCCGTGCCTGTACATGTGTGTAACTGTGCGTGTGCACACTCTCCCCCAGCACATGTACACGTGCCTGTAGACATGTGGGCACACACGGAGGCCTCATGAGACACCCCTCCCTCTCCAGCCCCCACCTCGAGGTGGGGATGTTCCATCCTGCCCAGGCACTGCCTGGCAAGTGGAAGGTCCCTTATGTCGCACAGCAGGTGGTGGTGGCGCGGGGGGCTCAGGGCTCGCCTAGCACCCTGCCTGCTGTGGGATGTGCCAGTCGCAGTGTCGGGGATCAGTGGTGGTATCCGTGGGCAACTTCTGCCAGGCGCAGGGCACCCCAGGGTGCTCATACCATCCCTCTCACCCACAGGTGGAGTGTAACTCCAAGCTGGATCCCACCAACACCACCTTCCTGAAGGTAAGCGGGTGGCAGAGGGGCAGCAGGGTGGCTCGCACTGCATGTGCAGTGCCTGTTGCCCTGTGCCCCAGCATTGCGGGGTGTCCCCATCTCCCTGTCACAGGTTTGTCCTGGCTGTGGGGCTGGGGTGAGTGGGGAGAGCAGGGTGGCCTTGGCAGTAGCATCCTGCCAGTGGTTACCAGAGGACAGGGTGGGGAGAAAAGGCGTCCCCCCAAACTAACCAGGACCTTCTCTCTGCAGATGGCAGATTCTGGTGGGCTGCCCCAGGTCACACAGGTGAGCCTCCCCAGTTTTCTCAGTCAACTGAGTATACTGGGCCCTGAGGCATGGACTGGTGCTGTCCCTGGCTAGCAGGGAATGGGCTGACGTGGGCACAGGAGTCCTGTGTGGGGGATAGAGGAGGTGGCTTGGGCCTGGGTGGGGATCTCAGCCCTGCTGCTGCCTCAGCTCCTCCTGCTCTCTCCCTGCAGCCCGGCAAGCTGACTGAAGCCTTCAAGTACTTCCTGCAAGGCATGGGCTACAGTGAGTGCCAGGGCTGGGCACAGGGCTGGCCTGGGCGTGTGCGTGCACATGCGTGTGCGTGTGTGTGCCGCCCCTGCCGCAGAAGAGCTTGGCACCTGTGCGTGCCCTGACAGAGGGCTGCACATGCATCTGTAGCATTATGTGTGGCTGTACAAGATGCCCGTCCGTGTGCTAGGGGTGTGGAGTATGCAGGCTCCGTGTGCACACTAATGTGCGTGCAAGGGCTGTGTGTGTGTACGTAAGTGTATGAGCAGGGTCTCTGTGTATGCGTACGTACATATGTGTGTGTGGATGCATGAGCAGGGGCTGTGTTTGCACATGGGTGTGGAGAGTTCCCGTGGGCGTAGGTCCATGTGTACAGATCAACACGTGTGTGTGCGTGTGAAGGTCCCCGTGCACATGCGTGTGTGCAGGTCTGTGTGCACACCTACAGCTCTGTGTGCACACATATGTGGGGCCAGGTGGGGACTCCTGGCCCCACGGAGCCACCAGCATGGCTGACATTCTTTCTCTGCCCTCCCTGCCCCTGTCCTGCTCCCGCCCCGCCAGTCGCCCACCTGAAGGATCGGAGGCTGAGTGGAGGCGCAGGTACCGCTCAGTGCTGCTCGGCCCGTGCCCACCGCTGCATGGTGCCCTCCTGGCCCTGAGCCCCCATGGCAGGTCACTCCTGCTGGCTGGTGTCCCCAAGCTGCCTGGGCACCTTTGGGAGCAGTCTGGGTACAGAGCTGGCCCTTCCCAGCCAGGCATCTTCTGTCTCGCTCTGCTTTGCTCGAGATGATGGGCTGTCCCCACGCTCTGCCTCACACCCTGAGCCAGGGCTGAGAGCTGAGAAATGGCATTCAGAGAAGTATCCCCATGCAGGCACGGTCCCAGCAGCATGCCCACCATGCCCTCTTCCAGATGAACAGGAACTGTGCCACGCTGGCTGGAGGAGGGCCTCACCTCCCCCAGACACCCTGGGGAGCCAGGAGAGCTCCCATCCCCACTTACACCCTCTCTGGAGCATAGCAGCTGGGGCTTCCTGTGGCCTCCTTCCTGGTGGCCACCTGCCCAGGAGCTTTACCAGCTGTGCCTGGTGTGCAGCCTGCCCCAGGGCACCCCATTCCTGCCCACCATCCTTTTGTCAGCCTGGAGCTTCTCATGTTGTAGCACTGCATGCTGCAAGCTTGCGCCGGGGGCCGTTTGCATTGGGGAGTGGGACCCGTGTCCCCACCGGTGGCTTTGCTTGCGTGAGGTAATGTCAGCTCTGTTCCTTCTGGACTTCGGAGGGAGCTGAGCACCCAGGCCCTCTCTCTGTGCCCGTGCAGTGCCATCCGCCAGCATGACCCGCCTGGCACGCTCCCGCACAGCCTCCCTCACCAGCGCCAGCTCGGTGGATGGCGCCCGCCCACGTGCCTGTACCCACTCGGAGAGCACCGAGGCCATGGGGCAGATCAACCACACCATGGAGGTATCGTGCTGAGGCCCACGGCCACCGCCGCCGTTTCCTCCAGAGCCATCTCCCATCCGTCAGCATCCCGCCAGCACCCACCCGCCCTGCAGACAACCTCTGCCAGGGCCCTCGCTCCCTTGGGGTTGATTCATCTTCTTTGCTGTTGGCCTCCCCCCCCATCGCTGGGCACCAGAGAAGGAGAGGGGCTTTGCGTTGTCACCTCCAAGCTCTGGGTCCTGGCTTAGCCCAGCAGTCACACGTGGCTCTGCCTCAGTCCTCACCCTCCCCAGCACCGGCTTGGCCCTGGCTTGGGAGGGAGGGTGGTGGAGGGATGTGGCCAGGACGGGTGAGCAGGGTCAGGGTGGTGGGATGGGGGCAGGATGGTGGGATGGAACAGGACAGCCGTACAGGGGCAGAACAGTGGGACACAGAAGCACCCTGGAGGTAGGTTGGTCTGCCAAGGCGATCCGATGGGTGGCCAGGCTAGAAGGAAGCCAGGGCCTGGGAACGGCACTGGCTCTGCCTGCAGCATGCCTGGGCACTTGGTGGGGGGGTGGATTTGTCAGACGCCTGCGGGGATATCACTCTGCCCTTCCTGGGGCAGCGGCTCCCATGCATCTCCCTGCCGGCCATTCCGTGGGGGTCACAGGGGATTCCCTGACGCAGGCAAGACCTGGCACAAGGTGGCCATCATGAGAAATCACACACCGCACTGTACCCTCATCCTCGCCACGCATCCCGAGGGCTGCCCCAGAGCAGGGGGAGAGGTCCTGTCTTGCTCTGCTCCAGGAGACATCAGGGCAGAAGGGGGGTCATGGGCATCCCTTCCCCAGTCCTGCTGTTGTTGCAAGAATGACGATCACTGCCTGTCAGCAAAAACGCACCCAGGGGCAGGCAGTCTCTGCGCCTTGGCTTGCCCGTTCCCTGCCACTCTGGCAGTCTCACTTTAGCTTGGGCTGAGGCCACCAGGGCTCGGAGGCTGCTGTGTCTGGGGACATTGTGAGGCAAAAGATTCCGGAATCCCTCCTCCAGTTTCACCACAGCCCATAGGTGTCACTGCAGCAGAGCCATTAGCAATAAGATGAGACACCCCTCGCCCCAGGAAGCCCCCAGCACCCTCTGCCCTGCAGGGCACCCCAGCCTCAGCATGCCAGCTGTGCGGCATGACCCATGGGACATGAGGAGCAGCCCCGTGTCCGGCTTTGTCCACAGGGGTCCACAGAGCAGGCCAGTCCACCCCACACGCCCCCATACCCACATCAGTTCCTCCCACACTACCTGTGCACTGAGCAGGCCATCTCTCAAGGGCTTGGCTCCCCACGAGCTGCAGGGCCCCATCCAGCCACCGGCTCCAGGTGGATTTGACCTTGCACTCGGCACGGAGAGCCCCGTCATCGTGTAACCCTGCCATCGGCCGCCTGGCCTCGGCTGCTGCCCCCGGCCCATCCCGGGGCAGCAGAGCCCAGCTCTTCTTGTACGCAGGGTGAGGGAGCTCCCCGTTCTGGCAAGAGGAGCTTGGGACTTTTTGGGTAGCCCCTGCGCAGGGTGGCAGCAGAGACCCATTGAGGGTCCACCAGGGGCCATCATCTGGGCGAGCGGCACCCCAGTGGGTGCAGGGACAGTGGTGTTGGGCTGTGCAGCCCCACAGGGAGCAGGTTCCACACAGCGCCCTTGGAGCACTCCCCCTGCAGGCCCTGGCCCCACACCTTGTTCCCCCCCCCATCAAGGGCCTCCAGGGCTCCCAGCAGGTGTTCAAGGGCTCCTGGCCCTGAGGCCTGCACCCTGGTCAGCACCCCTATAATGACTGGCCACCCTGAATGTGGCCAATGTCCCCATTTTCCCCCCCAATTTGTTCTGCCGTGTGCTTCCTTCTCCGTGTGACTCTGAAAGCTAAGTAGATCCTTTTTACTGTAGATACCGCTGTGATCA